>NC_091016.1:43419292-43727440 GCF_041296385.1 Aphelocoma coerulescens
ATGGAGGAAAATCCTTCATTCCCCCTGTACTCCCACCTTGTATAGAGAGCTGTAATTTCAAGGTTCTTATTGAGCAATATTATAGAGACACCTACTTGCCTTGCTCTGCTGAAGGGTTTGTCAATGCTTCCATTATAAACTTCTCCTTTTAGGAGTTCACATGACTGTAAAATTTTGCACTGGATTGAAACTTGGCATAAGATCATAGTAAAAAAGCATGTTTTTTCCCATAATTAGTTTTTCTTCAAATTTGATCACTGGAAAAAAACAGAAACTGCAAAAATTAAAATAAAAGCTATTTCAAAACATCAGCTTTCATATATTTTTATTTGCTTTTATCCCCATTGCTATAAAAAAAAGGAAAATAAAAACTAACAAATAGGTTAACATTCCAGATGCAGTTCAGCACTTAAAGAGCAAAGACATTCAACATTAAAGCTGGAATCACAGTGGTCTCTTAGCAGTGGGTGATCTGTCATTCCATATGGACTGACTACAAAGGTATGAGTTAAGTATGGACTTACAGTCTTAATTCTGAATTTCCTTACCTTAGTGAGTTTAAGAGAGAGGCTTAATGCTCTTTGAATGTAGTGGCTTATAAACTTTTACTTCAAATGTATTTTTTGGACATCATGCCCAGAACTGTTTTGAAAGTCTTTCCCCAAAGGTAGGAAAATGAAAGTATGTTGTCATTTCCCACTGCTCCCTCAAAGGAGGGGTTTTGTTTGCTGTTCTGGATTAATGTTCTGATTTTTTCCCCCCTCACTCCCCCATTAAATGTACATACAAGCTGGGTTTTTTTCCCTGCTACTGAAGATATGAGGTACTGGTATCACTTTCAGTAAACCAAGGAGAGATTAAAAAATTATTTGATCATATTTTTTCTTGCATGAATGTTTTAAAGATTTGTTTAAGGGTATTTTAGATGCTGTGGAGAAAGGAAAGGGAAAGGGAAAGGGAAAGGGAAAGGGAAAGGGAAAGGGAAAGGGAAAGGGAAAGGGAAAGGGAAAGGGAAAGGGAAAGGGAAAGGGAAAGGGAAAGGGAAAGGAAGGAGAAAAGAGAGAGTGAGAAGAAGAAAGAGAAAAAGCAAGAAGGAAAAAGAAGAGAGAACAGATGAGAGGAAATTAAGCTGCAGTGAGAGAGGAAGGGAGAATGAGAGGGGGGTGGTTGGAGAGAGGAAGAGAGTGCAAGATGCTAAGAAAGAAAGAAAAAGAAAGAGGAATATGTAAATAAAGAAAGAAAAGAGAGAGGGAAATATTTTTTTCTCCTGTTTGAGCTCAGAGAATGATTTTATAAGCGCTTTCAAATTAAAGCACATTTTGCTGAATCAATAGCTTTTGTGTGCATGGTAAAACCAGCATTAAAGGCCATGCTTTAACCATGAGTATCATCTAGCTTGTTGAAAAATATTTTTGTGATCTTAATTAAACCCTCCTAATATTTTTGAAAGGTATATCAATCAGTATTTATATTATCTGCAAAAGGTTCACTGTAGTATTTTCTGTTTCATTGTTGATTGGTTTCTTACAGTAAATTTAAATCTCTCCTAAAGTATACATCCTAGTAAGGAATGTTTATTGTCATAGGAAGTCCTAAAGTAAAATATCTACCTTCTTCACATATGAACAATCATAAGGACAATTAACTTAGAGTCTAATCCAAATTGCTTTAAATTCAATCAGGAAACTGATTTAAAGTCTACAAGACAATACCAGAAGATGTAGCCTCCAGCTACCAAGGGTAGAAGTATATGCTAAAATCTTAGCAACCAAATAGAAGAAATAATATCAGCTTCTAGCACCTTTGAAGCTATTGGTCCTTAACCCTTCCTTACCCACCATATGGATCTTTTTATAATCAAGGCATGAGTGACTTTCATTGTTTGTCTTTAGGTCACGCTGACACAGTCATATTAGCTTGTAGTGGGTCTTTTTGAGAGAGCTAGCAGTTCCTCCTCCTCTTGTTCAAGCATGACAATTTCTACTGCAGATAATTTTTTCATACTTTTTTTCAAATGCTTTTTTTAAAATCCTTTTTCTAGTCTAAAGTGTTCCCCCTGCTTCCAAGTCCAGAGGGTAAATATTGGAACATTTGAGCAAAATCCCTTTAACCACTTTTACATCATTGACAAAGTCTGATGAAGCCAATGGAAAGATGCCCACTGACTTCAATATTCTTTGGATCACACACCTGCTGTTTTAACTCAGATATTTTTCACCATCATGGGCTATAAATTATCCAGGAGGATATTTTGCTAGCACAAAATTTGTAATCACCACAGGCAGGAGCTTTTCCCAACAGCTACACTTCTGGGCCTACCCTACTTTTTGTTCTCTTTAACACCAGTGTCATTTACACATCTATATATGTCTTATACATCTTATACATTTAAGAACCATGATAGGGAATCTAATGAGACATATTTCTTTCAGACAGGCCCCACCTTTGCTGTAAAATAAAGAACATTATCTTGCAATCAGTGATTCATATATAGTATGACTATAAAAATTTTTGCCAGCTGACAGGTCATGCAGAATATCCTCATATTAACTGGCATCTCAATGCTGCAATAGTTACAGAAAAGGTAGAAGCTAGAGCTACAAAGGGATGAGAATTTGGGGCACTTGTGCATGGATCTTCAGCCAGGAGCACAGTAAAAACCTTGGAGGAAAAGTGTGTGTTGGTCATTACTCAAGTAAATGAAAACAAAGAATATGAGGAAATTCAGACAAGTATCCTGAGATAACATGCACCACCCCAGGTAAAAGCTGGCAAAATCTTTTCAGCAATTATTTAATTCACTGAAAAAAAAATGGTGTGTTAGCCCAGTAAGTGAATTTGAATTAAGTTCTTTGAATAGTTCTTTAAAACTGTGCTTTAAAGGTACGTATATATCTGGAAGACTAGACAAAATCAGAGGGAAGGAGAAGGAAGAAGCAGGGGATTTACTTTCTGATCCACATTTTGCCATAGCAGAGTAAATACAAACTTTTATCACCAGACAGCAGATTTTTCTTTCATATATTACTCTTCTTAGGACAATTCAATGAATTTGGAAGTATACTCCTATGAGAATCATTGTATAGTCAAAGGGTTCACACATGCCAAGGAGAGCTCTAGCCCATGGTCCATAAAAATATTGTATGATTTAAAATTAAATGGAAGTCTATCACTATAGAACAATTTCTCAACACCATCAGAGAGTTTTTTTTCCATGTGCAAAGTTCACCAGACAAAAGCCTGATCCCCTGGCTTTGGGATGGGTGAAGGACCTCAGACCACATGTCACCGTGCTACTGTTTTTTAACTATGCCCAAAAGACAATTTAAACTTTTTGAAAGTGAGCAGAAAATGTGAGGTAAAATCCTTCCTTTTCCACATGTTAAAAAAAACAAACTGAACAAAGAACAAACAAACAAACAAACAAACAATCTCAAAAAAACACTCTGACTTAAAATTCACACGTTTTTAAAAATTATTTCTGGTCAGTCTAGTTACTATTTAACTAATTACGCTTGATGGGGTGGCCTCACCTCGAGTGCTGGGGCAGTGTTGGGTGCCACAATATAAACATACATAAAGTTCTTAGAGAGTGTCCAAAGGGAGGGCCATGAGGATGGTGAAGGGCCTTGAGGGGAAGCCTTATGAGGAGAGGCTGAGGTCATTTGCCTTGTTCAGTCTGGAGAAGAGGATACTGAGGGGAGACCTCACTGCAGTTACAACTTCTTCAAAATGGGAAGAGGAAGGGCAGGCACCAATCTCTTCTCTGTGGTGACCAGTGAAAGAACCCAAGGGAATAGCCTGATGCTGTGTCAGGGGAGGCTTAGGGTGGCTATTAGGAACAGGCTCTTCACCCAGAGGGTCGCTGGGCACTGGAACAGGCTCCCCAGGGAAACAGTCACAGCACCAGCCTGACAGAGCTCAAGAAGCATTGGGACAATGCAGTTGGGCACACAGTGTGACTCTTGGGATGTCTTGTGCAGGGCCAGGAGCTGGACTTTGATGTTCCTTGTGGGTCCTTTCCAGCTCAGGATAGTCTATGGTTCTATGCTGGCAGTACTCAGATACTTTCAGCTTCCTGCTAATGTAGTTGTGAGAGTGCTTTTGCCATACCAACAAGAGTTACTCATTGTAGTAAGGGCTCCTAAGGACAAGCTGCAAAATATTTGTATCTCCTGAGCCAACCCATATCTAATTTGCTGAGAAATTTCTTGATTCACCTGCTGAGTAGAAGAAAAGAAGAAAAAAAACCAACAACAACAAAGAAACAACAACACAAAAAAACAAATCAAGAAAAACAAAAACAACAAAAAAAAAACAAACCACCCAAACAAAAAAACAAATAGGAAGTATTTTGTTTTCTTTTTGTGCTTCTTTTCAAAGAAGAAAGTATGAGATAAGTTCTTTTAGAAACAGTCTCACAATCAGATTTCATTTCAAGAGTTGAGACCCCAAGAGGAAAAAAATATTTGCAACAAATAGACAAGATAAAGCAGTGAAAGACCCTGAAAGCAAAGGAATAAAAAGTGATACTACATATTTTCTTAAACAGGTGTTAGACAGAGATAAGAGTAGAAGGAATAAAACCAAAATTAAATAGTTCCTGTATCTGTGATTGCAAATGGTCAAGAAATTAGTCAATTTTTAAATCATTTTCAGTGTGTCATATATGAAATACCACATGGAGGTAATTTCAGTGGCAGGGAGACCAAAATATTAGCCTCAAAGGTTGTGGAGGCCCACCTTTATTTCAGATATTAGAGTGCTTCTGCCAGATGTTGAACCTGCCTGAGGTCTCTGAAGGGCAGAAGAGTAAAGCTGTCCCTTCACCTGGTCTATCTGCACTGCAGCCAGAATAACCTGCCTGAGCTCTGCTGATTTAGAGCAGCTGAGTCTGGCCTTCTGTGGGAATGATTCGTCCTAATTTTCAGAAAATATGAGTTAAGACTAAGACAGAAAAAGAGTGAGAGGAAAAGAGGGAAGTCTCCTTCCTATGTGAGGAAGGGAAAACCATAGTCCCTAGACTGTATCCTTACCATAAAAAAAAAAAGTGTGTTTTGTACAGCTTGAGAGCTTAAGTGTTTCTTGCCTCTGTCAATTGCCCCAGGGATAACTACAAGGGCTCACTGTGCTCCTGCCAGCTAGAATGCATTACAATAGTTAAAAGATGGAGAAAGATCTGAGCTTGAACCTGCACTTAATTAGCTGGTCTGGAAGTAAGGGTGTGAGAGCTGCTCCTGAACAAGCAGGACAAAGTGCCTGAAGCCTGGGTAGGTATCCAATACTTGCTCTAATTTTTGAAACGTTTTCCCCTATGGCTGATTAAAATTAAACATTTCATTTAGAAAATTTAAACATTCATCTGGTTCCTTATTATGAAGCACTGAATGCAGCTCTGTACTAGGTAGATCCTACTAGTTTTGCTCCTTCAGGTCAGCTTTAGTTGACACTGATTATGTTGAATAATCATTTATCTAAGAAAAGATTTAGTTTAGTTGCTATCTCTCCAATAGTTATCTCTTATTTTATGTCTTGCAGCAATTATGCAGCTGGAAGATTAATATAGCTTATTTAGACCTATAAACACAGAGGTTACTGCTAAAAGTACTTTCATTTAAACTACCATGGCTCATCCTCACCTGATCCAAAACCTACATCCAATAGTACCATTTTCGTGGACTCTGTTGAAAACTGGGGAACTCCCTCAAATTTAATATTATTTAAACATTTAGGAACAATTGCCTTGTAGGAGACTTCTAGACAACAGAGCTCTTTGCAGCTTTCCTGAAGAAATAAAAACATAAAATTCCTTTTCAGCTAAAGAACTGATGTCTTTGCTGCTCATTAAAAGCCCAGGTTTACTGCTTATGAGGCTTCATGCCTGTCTTAATGAAATGCTAATGTAATTAATGTGATATTCACAGATTTCTTTTTTTCTTTGCTCAACTGAGACGCTGTAGATTAGGTAAAAACTTGTGAATTACACTCTTTATTAAATAACTTATTTTTACATCTTCAGGTAGCTAAATAGAGTATTCTCTCTAAGAAATAATTTAAACACTTTTTAAAATACTTTTCACAAAGCCCTTACAATGGAACTTGTTTGATCACATTCAACCTTGCTGCAGTTGTAGCTTTAAGCATACATGACTCAGACAAAAAAGAGATTCTAAGTAATTTATGTCTCCCTCCCTGCTCAGTGTGTGCTAATTGCATTGCCACCCACTTTTTTGGTAAATGATTTACAGCCCTAGTGAATATAATCACCTGCAGTATCTGAGTCACAGAGAATGCTTTTGAACCCTAAACCTCGGAAGGCATGCAAAGGAACTGAGCACCTCCTGCTCCTCATGAGGTCTCTGCAGACTCATAGTTTTGCACATATTCGTGCTCTAATTACATCTCACAGCAGGTGTTTTCTAAATCATTCTTCTCAGGTGAGGCAAACTATTTATGCAGTAAAATATTAACCTGAAGGCATGTTCTTATTTTCAGAGAACAGGCGGTCCCTCCCACATGTCCCTCAGTAGCTTTAGCAAAGCACAGACTTTATTAAACTTATCCTTTATTTAAAAAAGGAAGAAGCAAACTCATGATCTTGATGATAAATCATCTTGGACCAACCTAACTGCAAATGGAAGATCTAGGATTGCATTTTATATTTTATCTTACAGGTCTACTGTGCCATAACAGTATCAGAAGCAGGGACTTGTGCTCCCACCTGCTGACCTCAGTTCTCAATGCTCTCAGCTTGTCAGATGTAAAGTTCTTTGATTTTAGTGTTTCCTTGTTCTGGGAGCACTTCTTTTGGGGCCTATGAAGAGAACAACAAAACTAGACCATCTTCTGAAAAGGTTGACCCAGCTGCATCCTTGAAGGGTTCTACAAGTTTTCCCTTCTGCACCCACCTCCTCAGGGAAGGGGCTTTGCTTTTTTTTTTTTTTTTTTCCTATTTGTTGGAGCAAAAGTCTCCATACAGATGAAAATGCTAGCATGCCCCACCCAAACATGAAAGAATTCAACAGCATGGGAGGTTTTCGTTACAAAGAGGTGGCAGCCTGTTCAGTATAATGCCACAGTCACTGTTGTAAAGTCCTTTAAATAGGTTAGTCCTTGGTATTTCAACCTGAAGTTTCACAAGGATAATTTTAACTTATAGAGATCCTTTTCTCTTTTCATTTTAGCAAGAAAAAACTCTGACATTCTTTTAAAATTATATTAAAGATTTTAATATTAACTTTTACGAGATGAGATGTGCTAGAAGTTTTATGACTCTCAAGGTCTGAAGCAGATTCTTTGCAGAAAGTACTACCAAAATACGAGTGCAAGATGGAAAATGAAGCTTTTCCCTCAGGTTTCCAACAGTTGCAGCCCTGCCTAAGGGTGATTTTCACAGCACATGGCCTTACAGTCGATGTTAGCATACAGCAAATGTGCACCACTCTGGGGCTGTTTTAACATTACTATGAGCAGTGAAGTGCTTGTGGTCATAAGGCAGCAAAAGCTAAGTTGAATTCTACTGATTTAGTTACTTATTTTTAAAAAATTATATTAAAGGGGGAAAATAGGAAGGAAAAAGGTGGTAAGCAAGTGATGGCACATGGGAACTGTAATGTGAATCTGGCCTTCCAGGCAGATCATGGGTTAGTTGAAACCACCAACAATGTCATTTCCTCTGTGGTGCTTCCCTGAGAAGCCCTCCATATCAGGGAGAAAAGATCTGTGTTGTTCCAGTGCCTCTCCAAACCTTGCACTCCTCTCCTTTGGTTCTTGGTGAAACCTCCATATATGGTGAATGTGGAAGCTATTTTTCAATTGTTTTGTTTCATTGCTATGCTGTGTTTCTACCACCCACTCTTTTCATCTACACCCCTGCTAGTTATGAGATATTCTCCTAAATCACTTTCTCTTTGTTTTTTTTCCAAAGCTTTTTGCCTCTTTCCATTTGTCTAGCTGTAATTTTGATCAGTTCTGTAGGTTTTTTGAGTTGTAAAGGACTACATACAGTAACAATGAGATCAGTTAGTGTTATGATGGCCAGCTGAGGGAACAAGAAGTGCAGAGAGTATAATCAGAATAAAAATGTCTTCGTGCTCTTCCAGTTTTAAAAAAGCTCCAGATTGTTCCCTTCCAAGCATGCCAGGCTCATGGAAACAGGAATGCCCAGGCTATGGACTACACAGTGAGCTGGGATGGGACCAGGTAATGTTCTGACATGACTGATTTTTAACGTGACGTGATTCCTTCGAGACATGGGAGATTTCCAAATGGCCTCTTAAACAACTTTTTTATTGCTTCTATGCTTTTGGGCAATATGGACCAGGCACTCACTCCCAAGGGCACAAAAATTGTATTCAGTAGGGGACGTGGCAAGTGCTAAGTTTTTGCTACTAGGTTAGACTTCCTTGAGCCTCAGAGCTGAGAAGCTCATTTGGAGAGCAGATGTGGCAAAAAAAAAAGAAAAAAAACCAACAAGAGAAATTTTCAGTAAGTGAATTACACTTTTAATACACTGTTCTCTGCCGGTGGCTCTGCAGATGAAATAATTTTGTACTGTATAGAACTGCTGCCTACCATCATGCCCAGAAGCATGGGTAGAGTTCATTAAAAAAGATGTTAAAAGACTACTGTTAAAAATGCCAAATCAAGCAGTTAAAAGGTAAGAAATGCCAGCAATAAGATTGTCTCACCAACAGCTTTCCTGAGCATAATATTGTAGCCTTCAAATATAATAATTGCCCCACAGCCCCCTTTTTCTTTCATTTGATCAGTGCCTCTTTTGCTTATCTTGATCCGACTCTCGTTGAATTATTTGAAACACTCCCCCTACTTTAAGTGTTGCAGTCCTTAAAAGACATACTTCTTGGATTTTAGTTTTTGTTTCACTACACAAAGGGAAGCTGTTCTCACAATTCCTCAGCATTTCTAAGTGAATATTAAGTTTAATACTGATTTTCTGATCACCTTTTTGTCATAATACCTAAATATTCAGCCTGGTTAAGTGAGCTGAAAAACAGCTGACTACCTTTTCCAATCACAATAAAGAGTTGATCATTATTCATATGCACAAGCAGGAAGAATTAAAATGTCATTCATTTTCATTTCATAGCTTATGAGTACTCGGCTTTTTAACATAATAGACTGTTTTCAGCTTAAAAAAAAACAAAAGCCACCCCCACAAAAAAGCAAGCACCACCAGATTGTATTATGGGACATTTTCATGATCTGTCTTCTGCTGGATGAGCACCTCGCCAAAGTGTTAGTTCTTTCTTCAGATGCCAGGTACACTCAGGAACAGCTCCCACTTTCCCCTTATGCACTTATTTCCATACTCTTAATTCACAAGGCTGCCTGCCCTGCTACCACCATTGGCTTACCACTAGCGCAACAGTCATTCTTCTGAAGGAGACAAACTCCTACCAACTTAGATACTTTTAAAATCTGACTACAACAAAACAGAGTATCCAACAGCCTGTGTGCCATTTTATCCCCTGTTGTAGCTGTTGCTGTGGCACAGCAGCTAATATAAAGACTCTGTAAACTGTAATGTTATGATGTATTACCAGTTACATGGTAAATATTCGATTTGTTTATGCTTTATTTTTATGGTTTATTGCATTACCCATACCACTTATTTCCTATGGTACATAACTTCTAAATATCCTATCTGAATCTGAAAAAATATGCTCAATTTAAAGCACTTCCTAGTTTCGAAAAGAAATTTATTCATAAAACCCTCTTTGTAATCAATCCCACAGAAAAAAAAAAAAGCTTTCACATTTTTATAGGTATTTTATGAAGATAGATGTGTAGCAAAGTTATTAGCAGGTTGTCTTACATCATAGTCTTCTAGACGATGTTATAAATTGAAAAATATGATAATGAGGCAAATGCAATAAGGATTCGTAAAAGTACTGATGGCTGCATAATTCTCAGGGAAACAGCTTTCACCTACTTTCATAGAAAATGTTCTCATGATGTCCTCACCTGCTTTCCAGCACAGAGCAAATCGACTGTGCTGTAAACATGAAACACTGAAACGCAAATGCCTCAAGCACAACCAGGGTTTCAGTGATTTCCAAACTATTTATCACTGTTGAATTCTGTGCAAGAGGAATTTATCGCCTCCAGGCCTTCAACTGACCAAACAGTGAATAAAATAAAAAAGAAAATCTGCTGAAGATGCATTTCTGCACAAGTTTCTTCTTGTGTGCTAATTCTTTGAATAGTGTTCTCTCTACAAGCCTTGTAGGACGCCAACCATTTGTTGTATCTCCTTCTATTTTTCTTTTTTTACACTTTTGCTAACGTTTTTCTCCATTGTTTTACCAGAAAAACAATTTTATATAGGCAACAGTGTCCACTCACTTTCTATCTTTTTTAATATTCCGGGTTGAAATTTCTTTTACATAAGTCAGGCTTTTCACAGTCAGGTCCCCAACCTTTCTTATTTCTGATTAAAATCTTTTGTAAATGTTCTGTTTTTCTTTCCCTTACATTTGTTCTTATTTCTGGCACAACAATGCCTGTAGTTCCTAAACAAGACTGGGAACAAACACATCATATTACTTTCTCTCTAAGCACCTAACAAGAGGCAGGGTCTTTTCAAAGTGTTGTAATCTGTATGGGCAAGAAAGGCAAAAATGGTAAAAACCCCAGTATTATCAACATCTTTGCTTTATAGTTGAAGAATGGAAGACATGGAAGAGTTCTGGATATCTAGGCGCTAAATTATGTATTTAAACATCTTTAAAAATCAGCCTGTGGAGGAGATGCAAAATGAAAGGACAACAGTTGAGAAGCACTTCATAGCTTTAGCCACAAAATATTTCAAACATGAGAACCAGACCCACTGTCCCTTTTTCATGCATGGTACGGCAGGAGGATACTTTCTTTTTTCTCTTGCCACCTGTGGCTGATGTTAGAGGCACACAGCTCTAACATCAGCCCACTGTGTTGGGTGGAGGGCAGACAGGTTGCACCATTCACCACTTACTCCCCAGACCCTGCTTAGGACCACAGGCACAAGGCAGTAATATTTTTTACCACATCTTTTGTCACAATTGCAGCTGAAATCTGAAGTATTGTTTTGTTGACACCCACTGTACAGCATGTACAGCTCCTTGTGCTGCCAGTCACCTTCTTGCGCTCAACCATGTATTTCATTTCTTTCTTCATATGTTCCAAGGGCACCTAGTCCCCTGGGAAAGACCTTGGGAAATATATATAATTAGCTCCACTGTTTACAGGACAATTGTATTGTCAGATCCAGTCACTGTTTGTTGAAAACACTCTTAAACATCAGTATCTATCATTCTCTCCTCTCCAGTCTCTCAATTACTATTGTTTGTTTTTCTTGGCTCATGTTTGAGTTCTGCTATGGCTTTCAGTTATGAGTATATATTTTTTTGTGTGTGCAGTAATACAAATATTTACTGTGAAGTATCATTGATATGATTCAGAAAGTATGCCTTATGAACTTTCAGAGGGAAGGGTTTCAATATTTTAGCACATTCTGCACAATTTTTGAATTCATCAACAATCAGAGAGTAACCCAGTACATTTTATATGGATATTAAGGCAGAGTGAAGCTGATCCATTCATTACCAAGTCCATGCAAGTGTGCTTTGAATACAGATTCAAAATATTCTTGAGTTTTGCAGTTAAAGATGTCTGCAAGTTAATTGGTCTCCAGTTACAGCCATATTGTCATGGTTGTAGTTCCACAGATGACTCCAGGAGCCCCAGTCAGTTGTACATCTTCAGATGATTCCTGTCCTGACTAGTTTGGAGTAAACCAGCTGGTTTTCCAAGGAGAAAAACACAAAAGCAGTGTGGTAGCTTTCAGTCCAACTTGATTCCTACAGGCAGTACAGTCACAGCTGGCTCTGGGTAATTTATATTTCAGTCTAAATGCGTATGAACCTACCAAAATCTTTCTAGCTATACCCTCTGTGGCTGTGCTCATCTATAAAATTTTTTCTGCACAACATTTCCCATCCTGTTCTTGAAAACTCTTTGTTTCATGCTGTATCTGTAAATTAATTAGTGTAATGAGACCCTTGTCTTGAGGGCATGGAAATAATTATGTTCACTGGAATCATCTTGCAATGCTACTAAAACTGGGGGGAGGGGGAGAGGTTGAATAATAAATATATCTGGTTATAGGTAAGCAGTGTACAAGAACTGGTATTATGAATGACAAGCATTTCCTGTCAAAATAATTAACTTGCAAACACATATGAAAGTACATTATGTATTAAAAAAATGCTTGTACAATGGAGAGGTGAATTCCCAAGTGTTCAACTGACATGACCTTTCTGTACAGAAGAGAAAGCAGAGGATTTGTACGGAAAATAAAGAGAGACAGAGTCTGTCTCAAGGAAATACAGAGAACAGCCATTCCCCACAGGAAACAAGGGAGCTTAACTATTCAGCTCTGTGGCTGTGCAGGAACATGGGATGCATGTACCCCCACCTGGGAATAAATAAACAGTTTTCCCTGCAGAGAGATGTTCCTCCCACCAGTCATTTCTCTTCCAAGAGCAACTGTCCAGTTTCTTCTTGACTTGGTACACTGAGGCAAAAACCATGAGGGGGTAATAATGCATGTTTTTATTGAAGGGCTCTCCAGAAAAGTTGATTTTATTCAACAAATATTTCTTCACAATTGCAAAGTTTTCAAATTAATTCCATAGTAGATGGGAATATTTATGTGTAACTAGAAATTCATCAGCCTTCTCTGGCATCACTTGAATTTCTGGCCTTTGGTTTAGTAGGGTTGGGCTTTGGTCTCTTCTGGTTGGTTGAAGCTACATAGATGGTTGTCTTTAGGCTCTCCAAAATTAACCTGTAGACACCACCTTTTTGTTTTTTTATGTAAGAACTGAGGGTTATGTTTCTGACTCCATGTGCTACTAATATTGAAACTAACTCCTCAATGTAAAAAGTTTTCCATCCTTATTTCCTTGATATTTCCTTAATTCTTTCATATGAATTTCCCATTTGTTTGCACTGAGCCAATCCAGTTTCCAATGGATATAGTGGTGTAATCAGTCACTTCAAACATGACAGGTTTCTGACCCACAGAATCATTTACAACAGGAAGCCAGTCCTCATTTCACTGGTGCAGAGACTCCCTGACTCCTGAGTTAGTGTAATCCCTTTTGCAGCAGAAGGGGAATTAGAGTGGGTATGTTATCACATTCAGCTGTTTCCTCAGCTGTGGAGGAATTGAACAGGAGTATTTTCAACGGAGCAGCCTAACAGCTGGGGCAGGGAGACATTGTGGGTGTTAGTCTCCCAGGGCACCATGGTTTCATGAGGGCTCTGACATTCTCCCTACAAGGAATAAGTCTCTGGGGCAGACTCCTGTCATACAACCCTGCCATGGTCACACTTTCCTAGGGAACTGGAAAGGTCTTATCTGTCTAATGTGGTCCACTCTTGCAAACAGCTTCAGTGAATCTTCGCTTTTACTACGAAAAATGGTTTGCCAGGAAACCCATGTCTCCTCCTGACAAGACTGAATAGCAAAAAGTGATTCCAGAGTCATGATCACATGTTCAGTGGACACAAACAGATCTAGTCATGTTTTTTAATGTAGGGAAAAAAATGGTCTTGAGAAAAATTAGGTATTGGTATCTTTCCCTCTCTTGACTGCCTTTTAAAACAGTGTAATGTGAGAGTGCTCTGCAATGTGTGTATGTACAGCATGGTTGAAATGGTAGGGCACTGAATGGCACTTTGCTGTTTTAAAATGCACTGTTCAATTTATGGCAAACCAGTATTTCTTTGGTGAATTGTGTAGAGTAAGCAGACTGTTCATGACAGCTCTATGAATAATAATGGTGAATTCATCATGATGCTTTTGCTCCTACTGGATTTTATTATGCAAGGCTGTTCCACAGTAACTATTATTGAGCTGCAACTTATAGAGAAGCTTAAAGGTTGCAAGTTCAGTAGAGAAAAACTGTTTTCCCATTTTTCTAATTTATTTCTGCATTTACAACATCTCTCACTTTAACATCTCATACAGACTTAGTCCTCTACCCTCTTTCTGTGTGGAGGGTGAAGATTCAGGGGAAAGATAGGCAACGTTCTAAAAAGTCATCCCTCAGACAGTTTTTCCTCTCCTCTTCATTCTCTCCCATTCTCTCCACCCATCTCCACTCTTTCCAGCCACTTCCTGTTAACCCAATGATCTCCCAACCTGAGCAACTTTATAGATGTTCCCACTTAGCATTTTCTCTGTGGAACCTCACCTACTTGTCTCCTTATTCTTGCTAGAATCTTCTGGCAGCTCAGAAGGGCTAATAAAATGCACAGGAGGAGGACAGAGAGACCTAGAAAACATAAGAAGGGAAAGGTAGAATTTGAAATCATGAGTTCTGAATCTTCATCTCTCTCTGTTCTTTCCCAGGAGCTGTTGCTGTGTAGCATTGCCACTCTCCAGAGTGACAACAGGCAAAGGAGAGGTTCAGTTCATACCCATCTCTTTGCCAGCTGCTAACTCCCACAGGCTACCAGGGCCAGAGTGTTAAGGTCAAGGTCATTCAGAATCAGGTCATCCTTTGGGTGCACTGGAAGTCCCTCTGGATGCCCTGCATGCTTCAGGGATCTGAAAAGAAATGTGGGAGCTTTCTGAGCAAGAAGATATTCAAAGGCAGCTAGTGCAGCAGAGGCCATGCTGTGGATCAGCCGGATATTAATGTCCTTAGCCAGAAAAACCTTTTCAGTGCAGTGATTTTCTGCATTTTCTGTATTTGTTAAGAGTAATCAGTCTTGAAAGTTATGATGCTGTCAATTGCTTACAATTTTTGTTCATATGTAATGAAAGAGCTGTAGTGGTTGTGTAAGCAAAACCTGGAGAAGTCCATGTAGAGAATACAGGAGGTATAGACTGGGTTACTGATTCAAAGAGAAATGTGTTCAATACACTATACCATAAAAGAGAGTAACTCTAGTACTTTTTCTTTTTACCATTGTTAGTGCCTTTTGAAGCAACAGTAACCTACTGCTGTTTTTTCTGGGAAATCATTACCTGGGAAGTCATTCTGCCTTTGTCCAGTGTGCAAAAAGCAGCAAATGGGATGCCTGCTAATTGTCATTGCTGTTTTCAGCTGTTGCTCTTTCTTATTCTTGCCTACTTTTTCCTTCTCTGAATTGGTTGTGGCTACTAACCTGGAAAACACCCATCACAAGTCTCAGCTTGCAGGCTGACCAAAAAGAGGGAAGCAACATCCCAGGGATCTCAGCAACTACTGTTACGTACCACAGCCCTGAAAGTGCTCCCACAGTGCTTATCTCCTGCAAGAGTGTTTGAGAGGATTATGTCAATGCCATACTCTTCCAGATTTCGTAAGAGGGTCTATCTAATTTTCTGTCTACATATGCTAGAAAAGTAGAAGGCAAGAAGTAAAATTTACAATTATGACAAAAGATTAAAGACTACTTCTTGCTTTTTCCTTTTGTTATATAGATATCTGCATGTGTCTGCAGATTCATCTTTTTTTTTTAGTTTTTATTTCTTATACTAGATTTTATTTTTAATAGACTGGGGTTGTGCTAACACATAATACAAAGGCATGTCCAACCTTCAATATATCCAATATCATTACTTAAAACTTTTTAATGTCTCTTTTCTTTTTCCAATTTTTTTGCATAGTTATGAGATTGTTATTTGTTTTCAGTTTTCCTCTTTTGAATTAAATTTTTTCTCTTCTGCTTGTTAATTGCTGATTTTTGTTAATGCAAGACAAAACAATAAATCATTTCTGGTTTGAACAAAGCACTCCTGAGATATATTGTTTCTTTCAGTGTATGTCTCTGAAGTCTTTAATAGAAATATGTCTCCATCTTGGAAAAATCTATGAAAAGGCATCTCAGGATCTGTGAGCAATTTAATCCATTCATTTCTTTTTCTTTTGTCTCTAGCATATTCATAGAGATTTCTGGAAGATGTTAAACTGTAACAAAACTTAGAGGAAATTACAACCACAAAAAAATAACCAACTAACCAACCAACCAACCAACCAACCAACCAACCAACCAAACCCAAACTCCTGTCATTCATATAAAAGAGTTTCCCTCAGAACAGTGCTGTATGGTATCAGCTAACCTAGGTGGCATATTTCAATATGCATGTGTCACTGCTGGTTTTTGGTAAATTATGCTATAGTTGTCACATTTTTCCTGGCAGCATCTCCCAGCTGCTGTACTTTGGGGAATTAGGTTGCAGGAATGAAAACATGTGTCTGGTGCTGTGGCATGCCAAGGGAAATGAGATCATAGTGCAGCTGATTAATTTCTCCATGGGAATTCAGTGGGCACCTTTTGGAAACAAAAACTCATAAATTGTGGGTAACCACAGGCAAAAAAAGTGTGTGCGTGTCGACAAGAGGGAAAGTCACTATGAACTGAATTTTCTTACAAAAAGGCACTAATGATATTGATCCTAAGGACTGCTCTATCCAGTGATTTATTTGCACCCAGTTGTTTGAGGGAAGACTCTTTACTTTGCCTTCCACTGCTGCAAGTGCAAGCCAAAATTGTCTGAGAAGCATTTGTCTTGCAAGTCTTTTCAAGTACTTCAAAGTTATATTAGTGTAGTTGTTGAGGTCTGCATCTAGGCTAAAACCTGACCAGCAGAGCTCAGAGACATCCCTATTTTGTATGATTATCAGCTGTATAAAGCTGTCTGGCCCAAAAGGCTCACAGCAGATTCCTCAGCGGAAGATTCTTTTGCAGACTTTCTTCCTCCGCAATAATTCTTCATCTGATGAGAGCAGAAGGGGTTTAGGAAGTTTCTTTGTAGAAGGGAATACAACAACTGGCATTCTGTGATGCAAGGCCAGCCTGTGAAAGATATTGATGGGACACCTAGCCCAACATTTCTGACAGGGCAAAGGGCACAGAAAAACGAAATCTCATGTTGCAAAGGATGACAAGAACCAGAAATTTACCTTAACTGATTTGAGCTGTCAAGTCCATGTCACTATAGTGATTGATCAACTGGTCCATCAGCTGGCAGGGAATAACCCTGAGCAGCCCTGAAGAGAAATGATAAGGGACTATCAGAGATATGCTTTTGACAATTATTAGATAGCTATTAGATTATTAGATATTAGATTGATGGTTGAAGACCATCATTCAGAGAAGAAAATATTGCCGCATCAGTGGCCAAGGTATGGATTTTGGAGAAAAAATGCAGGATAGGGCTGTTAAAAGATGGAGAGGAGAAAAGATGCTATTCAGAGTTTTGCCTAAACTTTTCTGGATGTATGGGAAAGATTTCCCTAATTCCCACAGGTCTTGCAGCAAGTCTGCCATGATTATTTAAGCACATAGGAATGTGCAAGAGAATGACAAAACTGATCCTGAGTTTGAGAGCTGAAGGGAAATGGTGAAGTTGTCAACAGCAATGAGCAGAGGAGAAAGAGTGGCAGGTTCAAATTAAAGACTTACCTGTGATCTTTTTCTGCTTCAACTGACAGGGGATCATCCTGAGTACACCAAACTGTCAATTCAACTGATAGAATGGAACAGAAACAGACAGGACAGAGAGGTTAAAATGTTCAGCCTGGGAATTACAGCAGAAAACAAGAGAAAAAGGTATACAATAAGAAAAGAGAGTCTGTAGCGTCTTTGAGAGAGTCCCATGAAGAAGGGAGAAGGAGCTGCTGTAAAAGATGCTGAAAGAGCAATAAAGAAGGATGATGGAAAGCCACAAGGGGGTACTGCCACAAAAGCCAGGCCAGGAAAAAAGTGATCAAGGGTATCGGATTAGACAGGAAGGTCAAAAAGGACGCAGAGATTCCCCATGTTAGCCAGAAAGAAGTCATTTGAGACCTTGGTGAATTAGTTTGAATGGGGAGGGCTGGAGCCAGATTGCAATGAGTCAGAGGAAAGGAAATCAATGCAGTGGTCGTAAACAGGCCTTTCAAGACACTCAGAAGTGAAAGGGAGAAGGGAGTGCTGGGAGAGAAAGAAAAGCTGACCTGTTTGCACTGGAACTTCACAAACAATGTACTGCTTATTTCTTTTTCCTTCTCAATGTATGAATTACATTTTTTGTTTTGTTTTGTTTTCTGATTAATTTTGTTGTTGTTTTTATTTTGAAGATCAGAAAAGTTTCCAGACTCCCTCATTCTAACAATTGTCCATTAATATATCTCAGGCACCTACCCAAGGAAATGCATATAAATAGCAGTCTGAAGGAATTTATGTCTCTTAAATTTATTATTCAATCTTGATTTAACCATAGAGCTTCATTTGTTTTCATGATTACTACTTGTGTGATGTCTGGTACTGGAGTTCACTGGTGCCAAGCTAAAATTAAATTTGGTTTTAAATCCCTGGAACTCCTACAGAAACATGAAGTGAGCAATTGTGCTATAGAACACACTGTAGAGAAGCCTGACTTACCATGCTGTTTCCCCAAAAACATGTTTAGTCTTTTCAAGGCATATGCTTGTCCCACCAAACACAGATTTTGCCAACCTGGCAACATTTAAAAGATATGAAAACATTGTGATAGAAATGCAGCAGCTTAGGATTTAGTCATATAATTTTCACTGAAATGAAAAGGTAGCTCACAATGGGAGACATTTGGCAATTACAAGGGAATATGGACTTGTGATTTCTGGCACTGCTTTTGGGGTCAGTAAGTACCTGTGCCTGGAAGAAAAACAGAGTAGCAGGGCTGAGAATTTCCACAATCGGCCGGAAACAATTCTTGCTGTCTGATTTTAAGACCACAGTTTTCATGCGCTCCCCTTTGCTCATGGTGTCTCAATTTTGACCGAATGAACACCCAAAAAAAAAGAAAAGTCCCTTTGAAATACAGTTTGATCCTAAAAACATGACTGAAATAATAGACATGCTGGATAGCAGGCAGCCATGCATCATGCCACTGGTGACCCACAGTGCCTTCCTATGTGACCTGTAAAAGATTTTAGTCATGGGTGTTCCTTACAGAGATTGCTGATGGATAAGGAGAGAGGCAGCAGAGATCTTTCTAGCCATGTGCCCTCTCTGTGGGCATCAGCCTGGTACCCCCAAATCTCCCCGTGCCAGAGGCAGGCTGCTCCCCAGCTCAGATACATTTTGTTTCACAGCTTATCATCTGTTGTCCCACCTGTAAAGTAATTATCCACAAAAAAAAGTAAGAGAGCACCTAGTGAAGACTACAGCACATCTTTAAAAAGAAAATCACCTTCTTCTTCTCCAGAGCAACAAAGCAGTTTATCTGACTTGATTATTTTTTTCCTTGATATTTAAATCAATAATTTCATCCATGTTAAATGAATACCATCTACAGCTGACTTAATTTCAAGTTTCAAATAAATAATCTTAGAGATTTAGCTCGTTTTTCAAATAGTGAATTACTCCCACTTCAGATTTTGCAAATGTGTTTTTGATTTGCAGACATGGCTGGAACACTCTGCACAAATACATCTCTAGCTATGCTGTGCTCTGAAGGTGTCCCCAAAGACTATTAATGTGATTGGTCACCTAGTTCTTATAGAAACCACACCCATGATTTGATGAAGCTTACAATTTAAAAGCAAGAAACTATTACCTTTAATAAGCTGTGAATAATCTTGATTGCACACACACACACACACACATTTAGTTCATTTCCATTTTAATACAAGTATTTGGACTGAAGTTATCTGCTAAATTTCTTGCAGGGAAAGCCCACAGAAAGAGCCAGAGCTTAAACCTCTGAAACAGAACAATGATTCTGGGCTACATTCCCCACATGATTTACACCCTGTATTGTTACTGTGGGCAAGGTAAATATGGGAGCACTTCAGCCCAAGAACACAGCTCACTGTCTCTGCCAGTGCCCAGCCAGATGCCATCTCACCACTCCATGTGACTGGCACACAAGAACCAACCTGCTTGGCAGTGTTTCCATCCTCCCACAGAAACACAAATGTGTTGGGAAAGCCATTATTACCTCTTCCAAGTTCCCTTTGGTCACACATGGGGCTGCACAGGGGCGAACTGGCTGTTATACCCCATGTAGAGCAATTGCTCCTCAGCATCTGCTTGGTGTCTCCAGGGTTGGAGCTGTTTGGCATCACACGGCTTTCTCAAGGTCCTGTAACATGGTTACATCAGATATAGACATTTGCATGCTGTGGGAAGTTTTTCTAGCAAATATATATATATTCACCATACAGAATATTCCCCCCACTTTCTTTGTATTTAATACATCCTCAGAAATAAAACTTATTAGTAGTGAGTACATTGTACACAAACACATGAGATTCCAAGGATTACTTATGAAGTACCTGACAGTGATACCTTGTGCTCAGTGTTTCTCCCTGGTGTATGTTATGTGCAAAAAAAGCAGAATTTCTGCCTCAGGATTTTGTTTAGGAGGGTTTTTTTCCACATTATTCAGGCCATGAGAAATTTTGCAAGTTCACAGAGTCATAAAATCATCTATCTTGCAAAAGAGCTTTATGATCATTGAGTCCAACCAATACTACAGATATCGCCAAGAAGTCTAATTAATCCTATGTCATCTGAAAAAAAGAAAAAAAAGAAATTCACATTTTTTTCCAAGCATTCTTATATAGTTCCTACCTGATAGGCACTATTTACCAAATATTCTCCAGGGAGTAAACCCACAAATGTGTAAGACTTTCACTTTACTATTCACATTGGAAGGTCAGTGAAAATATTGCAAACAATGTCTGTGTGTGTTTTTGCAATGTTCCTTGGATTTCTGATAGCACTGCCTGATGCACTCTCAACTTCTGAACTGCATCAGGCAGAACAAAGGGATTCTGAATTTTGCCTTTCCACATTTCAGTGCTAAGAAGCTGGAAAGTGTTGACTTTCAATGAAGTCATCTTTTCTTGCAAAGTGAAGAAATATACAGAAAAGGAGCACAGTTTAAATGGCACAGTGCTTTGAAAGGATGAGAGGGAATCTTTGCAATTCTAATTATTTACATAACTGTAATCACTAAGCTGCAAAAGTCCTGTCCTCATCCTCCCATTAAAAAATTAATGATTTGGGCCAATTTTGACATATTTGTCATTCTATAAAAAGTCTAATGGTATGTGTTCCCTCAGCAATTATTCTGCTAATAGGGTTTCAGGACGCTGCATCTCTGAGTCATGACCTCAAATTCTTTGTATGCGCAAGAAAATGCCTGTTGGAGTCAGTGGGATTTGATGAGAAAGTACTGAAGAACACTTAATAAGCACGAGGGGCAATGAACAACAGGGCAATGTGTCTGAGGGGAAGGTTGTTGTGCAATTGTGGCCAGCAGCTGGAGCAGGTTGGATAGGAGAGCATGCTTGAATCTGCCCTCAGTACCACATGTTGAATAGCACTAATAGCACCTGTTAAGTTGCAGATTGGAAATTCAGAATAAATTCAGAAGACAGGCATAAAATGGGAACTTATTTCCCATAAATGCAGAATTTTATCCCTTACTGTAAGATAAACACATTCAATCACATATGATGTTTATTTTATTAAATAAACACTTAGCAGTTATGCAGTCAAAACAGTGTTCTGCCCAAGAGGAATAAATGCAAAACAGTTTTAAGGAATGAAAATAAAGCATTCCCAAATAGTATGCAAACTATTTCAGATTGGTTCCTGTTTGTTTTTTTTCCATGAAGAATTACACATTGCATTATGTATGTTAATACAATGCACTTTCATTAAATACAAAATAATAATGTGACAGAGTAAGGAGCAAGCAGAATTGGACACTCAGCCTGAGGAACTGGGCTCAAAAAGTTTCTATCAGTTTTATTCATACATTTCCTACCCTCTTTAATTTTAGACTAGTCAGAGTTCCCCTCGCCTTGTTCTGTAGAAGGTTGTGCTAAAAACCTACAGTTTTTGTGACCAAAGGCTGTGGAAATTGGGTCACCTGAAAAGGCAGAGTGGTCACATCTTCTCCAAAGTCATGTTTTTTGACCATTTCCATATTTTTTAAATGGAGAGCTTGATCTCTGCTAGGTATATCAACAAGACTCATTTGTATCCTTCAAAAATGTCTCAATTAATTTAGTATTAATTATATTCTTGTATGTTTCTATTTTGTATGACTTTCATAAGTCCCATATCCCTAATTGCTCTGCTAATTAGAGGAAAGTTCCATGCACCTGCCTCAGGAATTTTTGTGGAGAGCAAATTTTAAAAACGCGGTTTTAATGCATCCTGATTTTGGTATTCTTTCTAAATTGATGACAATGAGATGACCTAAGGGTTGTACATATTTTCAAAGACTGTATCTGAACTGTGATTTCAGGAATGGTCTGAAATTCCATGTTCAGCAGCACCACACTCTACTTTACCCTGCCTGTCCTGGTCCCTGAGGTGAGGGGCTAGGTAAGTGGAAGACCAGAGAGGTTGGGTGGGACAGATCTTCCATCTCCCAGCTCAGAGAAGCTGGGCAGCAGGACTCCACAGCACACTATGTGATATACCTGCCCTCTCCTTAAACACAGCCAAGGCCTGCAGCTCTCAACTGAACAAAATAATGCCCATAAAGACAAAAGGTCCTGAACATATCCACCCCCAAAGGGATTTCTGCCTTACCTTCAGATTGAATGACATACCAGACTAGGTCCTCAGATAGTAAATATCTGTTATGAACGATGACCCAATTGTACATGTAGTCCTAAAAGAGTTTCCTCAATGACAAAGGAGTTAAGGTAGTCGGCCTCACCAACCACTTGGCTCTGCATTTTATTTATGGCTTTGCAGCTTCTTCCTCTGATAGGGCAACTCTGAGTCCCAGACGCTTTTGCTGTTTGATAAGAAAGAAAAAATAACATCAAGAGGGGGAAGAAAACCAGATTTAAGATGACTTTTCCTCCTCAAAGTTCTGCAGAAACAACAGGCCACCTGAATAAGGAGATATAGGGTTAAGATACATATTTTAGACAACACATAGACTGTGTTTACTTCCAGAGTAATTTGCTGTCCATCAAAATAGTGTTGAAAGAAACAGCACTTCTCATTCCCAAAGATTTCATGATGTTGATGATGGGCTGAAGGCAGCTTGGATTCCCTTTCTATCAAAGGCACCTTCATCTTCCTGGTACTGCTGTCCATCTGAATCTTAGGCATCACATCCTGGCTACAGCTCTGATTGCATCTGAATTTTGAAGACACCCTCCTTTGTGCTCCTCCTCTGCCATGCTCAGGTGTGCCCACCAAAAGGAACAAGCATTTTAGACTTCCTCTTCCTAGACAGTGTATTATAATACTTTTCCATCACCAGTAAGGCTTCCAGTTTTCCTAATTTCTGAAATTTTCCTCTGCATTTCCTGCTTCCCCTTCAATAGCACTAAGCAGGTCAGAAATTAAGCAGTCTGATCATCAAGTAACTCAACATCTCAGTTGTTGCTGTTGTAAACTTGCTCTTTCAAAGAAAAGCAGATAGAAGTTTTCTCATTGGTTGGTAAGGAGCTCTTCACAAAGGAGTAACCTATTCTTCTGACACCTCATGAAAAATGCATAGCTGAAGAATACTAAAAAGCTCAGGTAGAGGTATTTTCTGATGGGGATATGCCAGCATTGTGAAATCAGGCAGATTATGAAGTCAGGGTGAATTCTTATCCATAAAATAAGGGTTTCTACCTTTAGAATGCACTTGTTATGTAATATTAAAGAGGGAAAACACATTTCAGGCTTTTAGGGTATCCAAAGATTGTTGAAGGTTAGTGAGGGGAAAAAATAAAGAAAACAAAGAAACATTTTAGCATGGCTCAGTGCAAATGAGTGCTTCTTATGCTGTCACTTTTAAAGCCAAAGTTTCCCTACTATTACCTAGCTGAATAGTTGCTTATTTTGCATTTTTTACTTCTATGCTCTATTCAGTGGCACTTACTATGAGGAACTAAAATTTATTACAGTTTGCAGGAGTTTTATGACTTGGAACAGCAGTGATTTAAAAGGAGTGAACATTTTAGTAAGTTTTTTTTTCTACTGTGCCATCCAATTGTTAAATGGAAAAAAAACATACGTAAGAGGATTAGGCTAAATGATGAATAACTGCCAGTTTCTTTCTCATTCTAGAGTAACACAGTGTATCAAAGGTTCAGACAAGTTTTAAACTTCCTAGTAGTGTAGTATAAAAGAAGGCATTATTCAGCATACAGCATTTGCAGATTTTCTGGTTTTTAAAAGAACATAGTGATCCCTGCAGAAGTTAATGCATGTCCACAGGGTCACATTAATATGAAGAACATGGAGAGAAATAGTTCAAACCTTGCAGGAGTTTGAATCTAAATGTGACCCAGGCCCAGAACCTAAACATGAGGAACTCTGAAAGGACCAAACTGTAATTATAAAGATAAAACATGGACTTGAGGCTCCTGAAAGCCATTGTGGTCATTCTGGATAGACAGTGTGGTGCCAACACAGAACTGCACACAGATGTGGGTAATGTACTCAGACATTCAGATTTCACCCTGGGTGCAGAGCTTCTGTGTAACAAGAACATAAGGAATCCAGCCAGACCTCTGAAAACAACTTTCCAAGTCCAGGTGACAGTGCTGACTGGACACTCCAGCTGAGTGCCCAGGCTGCAGAGCACTGCCACTCCATTGTGCTGAAAGGTAGTTGACCAGGAGGGCAAAGTGAGGGCCCACAGAGTGGCTTCTGATCATGCCCCAAGTTGAGCAGAATAACCAAAACAAGATGCTTAGGGTGACACAGAAAGTCCCAGTGAAGAGCCAAACATCTTCATGATGTTTGATGACCATGACCCAGCTCTTTGACTGAAGTAGGAAGGCCACCATCTGTATCTGCATGCTACAGGCCAGCTTGGTGAGTGAGCAAACACACCTCACATCCACTTGAAAATTACCACCGAGACATAACTCTCTGTAAGGCAGGAATGAATAAACGACTGGCTGACTGATCAAAAGTAATGGGATGCCTGCAGCTCCCAAACCTTGCAGACAAAGACTTGTAGATTCAGATTTTTCTGACAGCTGCATGCAGACAAGCTTGTGTAACTCTGCCCTGGACCGAGGAACGCTGCGAGGCAGGCATGCAAGCCAGGGCTTGTGCAGACACCTCAGTCACGGGCCCTTCCCATGCTATGGGGTACAGGAGGAAGATAGGATCCCCTGGGGATGCACAAAAGCTCTGAACATATTTTTTTCCCCAGAAGCAGTGAAATAATGGGAAACAACTATGGGGAGGGTGAGCACTGGCATGACCTCCCAGCAGTGCAGCCACTGCCAGCAAGCTAGCATGTGAACATGGCCAGAAAACATGGAAAGTCTAAAGAACTAACAAAGTCCTGCATAAGTCACCCAGGCTCTCCTGGTCTCACAGAAAATGTTAGGAAGGGGATCTCCCTCCCTTCCACATTTGAAACATTCTTCATTTCATGCAAAGAGGAGTGAGATGCATGTTTAGCCAATCAAAGCGAATCACAAGCACTTTTATTGCCTTTACCCTTGTTCTATTGCTTTCCCTCATAGACTCAGGCAATTTTGGCAAGACCTGGGAGAGGTGCCAAAGCCATGTGCAGGTCACACTTCCAGCATCCAAAGTGAGGGGAACATGGGGACACCTCAGGAACTGGTGACAGCTGGAGCCTCCCTGGTTGTACGTGGCCAGCCTCACTGTGTTATTCCTGCCCTGGCTGGCAGGTGGGAGACACAGGGAGCCATGCTGGCTGGGGCTAGAGTCTCAAGTCTCTAACAGGGGTGAGCTGTGGGCAGAATATGGGAATATGGCTTTGGAAATTGGGACAAAGCTAGGAAAACTGCACCTGAAGTGCTGAAAACAAGACTACAGAGAAGAGAAACCCATGGAGAACCATAGCTGGTAGTTAGGTTAGCAGTTGTAGCAGAGAGATTAATAGCTTCCTATTTTTTATACCTCCATAAAAAAAGTACTGAAGCATACTGAATAACAGAAATGGGTTAGTATAAGGGAGGGAAATAAAAAAGTGTAAATTACTAACTACTTGCCTTTGGATTTTTACCCTAAGGTTCTTCTCCTTTCAAAATAACATGGGATTTCGTTTTTTTCATGTGGAGTTCACCGTGAAATACTATTTTCAGGCACTGAATTCCAAACTGAGATAGGTAGTTAGAGATGATGCCTTAAGAGGCCTCTCAGACCCAGAGACTAGACAGAAGTAAGGGAATAAAGGTAGGTATTTATTTGAAAGGCTTTCAAAGGTACACCCTGGAGAGCCAGAGGCTATTCTCAAAATGGACCCCAAGATGGACGACAGGTCACGAGTTCTTAACACGTTTATAGGTTTGGTTCATTTGCATATCAGGGTTAATTCTCCAATTAAAGCTTCAGTTTCCCCCTCAGCTTAACCCCCTCTTAGCGTCTCTTTGGTTTATACTTTTGGGCCTAGGACAGCCTAAGTGTCCTTGAAGAGCAGGCCTGGAGAGGCTTTGTTATGTCTACGCAGTACAAGAGCAGAAATTAACAGGCAACAATAAACTGTCAGAGTTACACACTAAGCAGTACAGAATTTGAAAAATATAAAGTTAAAACCTAAGGCATCAGAGAGACAGTTATGGATATCATATGGAGCTATAGGATCTTCACATACTATTCTTCCATTGCAATTTAAGAACCTAATATTTGATAAATTCTTTGTCGTGTCACACCTAATTAAGAACAAAATGCGGTAGTCACAGCTGAATCAAAAATTGGTTTCTCACTGGATGGAGGAGGGAGATGGGAAAGAACAAGACCGGTTTAGAAAGTTGTCTCCCTCCAACACCAAGAAAAATCCAAGGCTCAGAAAATCAGTTAGAGGAAAAAGTCTTTGTAGATTGGGTTTTCATTTTCATGTCAGCTTAAAAAAAAGACATTTCAATTCAAGCTCATTATTTTCATCTAGAAAATATTAGATTTATCAATTTATTCCTCTTAGGCAAAAATGAAGTGAAATAATCTTTCGACCTCAACTAGTATTATATCGATGAATCAACATCTTCAGAAAAAAAGGCATAGCCAGGAAATTCCTACCTCATCTTGTAGATGCTCCAAGTCCCATCTTTCCCAGACTAAGGCTATTTGTCTTCTGAAACAGACAACTGAACCGTGCTTTTCTCTAACTCATATTTATCCAGCATGTATTGACACACTTTTTATGCCAAAAAGAGCAGACTTCAGTATGATTAAAAAACCCAGCTCAGGTTTTCCTGTAGAAGATATCTAAATAGCATGACAATGAGCAAGATCGCCTTTTAGCCTGCAGGTAAAAATTGATGTAGAGATCAGCAGATGGACTGATAAGTATGAAGAATACAACTGTATCTGGCAGGTACTATAACCTTTAAGAACACTTGGCACATCTTATGATATCCATTGCCGTAAGCTGATGCAGATTAAAAGGTTAACAAATTTATACATGCATCTCACTCTCATTTCTAGCATGGACCTTTCCAAACATGTCACATGTATTCATCCTCATTGAAGATTAACTGCACAACAACTTTGAAGTATTAAAACAAGACGTGTTAGGATTCTGGGAAAGCAAACCTGGGCCACAATACCTTCAACAATGCAAAAACAGCTCAGTGTTTCATAGCACAAGTAAACTGTCTGACTTTAGACACTTTCCCAGAAATTTTCGCCCTTATTCTGTGACCTGGTATTAAATATGTACCATCAGTGAAACCCTAATGGAAACAGTTTATGGGATGAAAAAGCTTAATTAAATTCTGCAGAAGCGGCTTCATTTTAATTATGTAACCAAGACTGCAACAGCCTAAGTATTAGTTAGCCCTGTCTGCTGTAGCTCTTTCAGTGTTTTAGTGTGCATTGCACACATACTTCCAGCAGAATAGACACTGCCTTCTGAAAGTTGTTTGCCATTTTCAATAATTGCATAATTCCACAAACATACCTCCACATTCAGGTATTATTTCCACAAAGACATCACTTGCTGAAGAGTCTAGTTACTTTGATAATAACTTTATGAAATTCATTTCTGCAGAGGTATTTTTAATAGTTATCTGGATAGAAATGACTGAAGTGTTTTTGAAGGTAACTGAATACTTGCTTTTCTCTGATGCTTGTCCTAAGTATTTCCCTGTAATGTATTCCTATTGTCTGTGTGCTCCATAACAAGAGATGCTGTATTCCTCAAACAATAAACACAATCCTTCAGGTGCTGCCAATTCAGTTATTGCCTTTACAGGTGGGTAAGTAGTTGCTGGGGTTTGATTTGTTCCACTAAATTGCTTTTATGTCTTCTAACGGCAGCACACATAAGGATGCTCTTGCTTTCCTTCTGGTGTTTAGTGGAAGCTACTTTTTATTTGAGTCATTTGCTAAATCTGTACTTTCCCTTACTCTGCTCACCTTTGCTTTCCCTTTAAAACTTTTTCTATTCTCTCTGTCTCTCTTAGTGAAGTCTAGCTTCTGTCTGGGAAAGTGGGACTGAAAGTGAGGAGGAGGAGGGCAGGAGGAGAACCTTTGCCAAGCATTGAACATGATCCCGTGTTGGTGGCACAGCAGACAACTTTGCCATGCAGGCAGGCGCTGGCAGGGCTGCTCGCTCATGCTGTTCCCTGGGGAATGAGGACAAAAACCTTCCACCTCTGGCACCCAGGGGTAGCCAGTTGTAATGGGCTGCAAGAGGAATACCCCAGCTGGGCACTGGTCACCTATGAATTACTCTTGGGAGGGGAGAGGAGTAGAGAGGGATTCTGGATCACAGGTTTGTTCTTCTCAGGCCAGATTTCATACAGAGCCTGGCTTGTTGCTGAGATCTAAAATTTAACTCTAAAGCTGTAGTTTTTCTTTCTAAGCAAATCAAACTTTCCTTAAGGAAACATAAAGGAGAAGATGAAAGATATTTCTTTTTTGGTGGATATTTCCAAAGGGGGAAAAAATGTAGTAACTTTTGAAGCTGGCTTTAAAGTTTGATTTTCAAACTCTGATTGGTCCATTCATATATCCTCCCACAAGCCAAATCAAAAGTCATGTAGCTTTGCCTAAATATAATTTACTTTTTATTTTACTTATTTTTCAGCCTGTCTCCATCTTCTACCTCAGTCCCTAGGAAATGACTAACTTTCCTCCCATTTATCCTTTCAGCTTCCAGGCTGAATGTAATTTGGTGTCCTTTAGGAGTACACATGCTTTAAAACATGGGGAAAACATGCATTTCCAAGGAAAAAATATATAGCAAGGTGTCACCAGGAAGACTTGAAAAGAGAATGAAATAAGCAAGACAAGCTGAGTGAGAGATATGAAAAAAAATCAAACTAACTAACAACAAATCCAGATTGAGATGTGTAACGCAAATCTATACTGGAACAAAGGCAAAGTAAACAACGTCATTTCAGTACTAAGAGTACTTTAAATTTCTTAATTTTTTAAAGTAGTTTCTTCATTCCTCCTCTGCCCCCCCCCACCTCCTTCTTCTTGAGAACACAATTAAGGGCCAGCATCATTCACCCTTAGTAGCACCTTACTACAGAAAGTAGAGAAAATAGCTCATGAAACCAAATTTCTCTGGTTAGGTAGAACAGGTGATTGATAGTTCATGACTACTTATGTTTATTAGTGCATCCTATTTATGCACCTGTCTTAGCCATTCAGCTGAACTTGGGTAGGTTGTAGAAAAGACTGATGGTTTGTCCGGGCAAGAAAGGAAACCCAGTTCATTCCCTCTGGAGGTAATTTCCTCTTGAAGAAGACTCCTCCATTTCTTTCCCCACCTCCAGAAATGTGGCTGATTCTTCCTCTCTTGCTAGAGCAATTGTGGTGTATTCTCCTCTTAATTGCTCTGCACAGAAATGTTTCTGCTATTGCAATTAAAATAGATAAAGAGGCTGGTTCAGTAGCATGCTATAGTCCCATCTGTTAAGGGAACAACAATATCCACTAACAAGGTGGTAGGCCAGTTTCAACAGGGCAGAAAAAGCCAAATGAAGATTAGCTTAGAGAGGAACTTCACCAAACACAGCAAGTGCCATATTTTCTGCCAGTAGGACCTTCTGTTTGCAAATAACACCAACACAGAGCCAAAACTTTCATTACACAGGACTGTAGGACCTGTGGATGCAACCTAATGAATCAGTTCCCCTCCTCTGCCTCTAGTTTCCTTGTCAAGATGACTGGGCAGAATTCCACCTGCACTAGCAGAATACCACTATTTATCCACACTCTTTGGTTATGTTTGCAGCAATACTTCCTAAAGGCTAAGCCCTCCCCAGTTTCATTTAACACCACCACTTTCCTGAGGGTCTCCCCTGAAGAATTTTTGTGCATAGGCACAGAAAGTTCAGGTTTGAATCACTACCCTTCAGAAATCCTATTCTTTCCTGGGCATCTCACACATCCCAAGGGAGAGATTGAGAAAAGGAAGGAACTTAACTTAGTCTTATATAGCACTTTTCAGGCTAAGGGTACCCACCAACACCTGGCAGCAGTGTGAACTGGATGCTCCCAGCCGACCTTACTCAGTAAAGACACATGGATCCTGAACAGTCACAAGTACTTCCCTCTGGCCTTGAGAAAGAAAATTTCAAACTAAAATGCACCTGAACTTCAGAGATGTCTGGCTTCTTTTTCAGTACCTCTACTTGGTGCCCACTTGAGGAAAATCTTTTCTGAAAGGATCACCCATCGTGAAATCAGACAGTGAAAGGGTGCTGCTCTTGCTTTGGGGCTCCTTAAAATGTTATGACAGAACATGTAAGGATGTTTTTGCTGCAATATATTCAAATGCCACAGTTGGTAATCTTGGCCTTAGAGCAGTAGGTGGTGTGGTCTCACCCAAGAGATGAATGCAAACTTATTACTTATAATAACTTACATGAAAACGTGCAAAAAATTATTAGTGCTATGAAATAGCACTATATTATGCCTTCCAGCCTTCTCCAGCTAGATTTGGCCAAAGGCCTTCTGTCATAACAACCTGGCTGTATATTTGAGGCAATCTAATAAATGATTCAAGGAACTACCTACCTTAATGAATTTCTTAGAACTTTAATATTTTATTATGAGAATTTCTTGTTCAGTTTTCCAAACAGATCATGAGAGAAAGGTACTCGATGACTGGGTTTACCCTAGTTCCTGTTGTTTGTAGCTTTTAAAGTGGCCAAAACCCTAGAAGAAATGGAGGGATGGAATCAACCATAACCTGAAATGATGAGAGAAAAAAGAAGAGCATGATGTTCGGCATTTACACAGTTCTTATTCCACTGTGTGACCTACGGTAGACAGGTACACAGGGAAGTGGTAATGGAAAGCTAAATCCCCTATTACCCTTCCATCTGGCTCTCCCTTGAGGCAAAATCTGCTCCTACAACACATTTCATTTCTCTAATGACCATTTTTAGTGCGTATAAAGCACTCTCTATTTATATCACTCCAGTTAGTATTTGTAGTAAAAGAAAGCTTAATTGGGACCTCCAATGAAATTAATGCATAGATATAATTCCAGTGAGAAAGGACTATAAGGCAGGACTGACAGGGAGTTTTGTGTGGCTGTGACTGATGAAAGAAGAATGCTACTTGTAATATGCTGACACTGTACAGAATTAGGCTTTGTGTTCCCTAGTCATAAAATGTCTTTTGGGATGAAAGACAGACATTTTGGGTTAGTTAGCTCCTATTTAATTATGTGGCTTCCAATCTAAAAGGGTTTATTGAAAATATTCAAAAAGGGAGAAGAATGGAAAGGACTCACACATATTTTTAGTTTACTCTGAAGTTTTTCATTATGCAAGTACTCGGGCATCTCACCAAAATAAATTCTGAGTGAAAACTGGAACAGCTTTCATATTTTAAACAGTATTAGACAATGTTAGGGAGTTCACAACTTCACTCAGAAATCTCCCTCACTTGATTGTTTCTTGTACTAACTGGATGAAATCTGAAGAAACCACTGCATGTTATTCAGGATTTGGACTGTATTTTTTTCTCCTTGCTTTTAAACATAAAGTTTTGCTTTTTGCATTTAACCTCTCTTTTGTTATTGTTGGTTTTTTTGATGTTGCTTTCTTTTTTGTTCTGATTGTTATTTCCCATGTGAGCCACTTTGCCAGTATCCTTAAAGAATCCAGTTTAATTGCTGTCAGGCCATTTCTCCAATCTATGATAACTAAACTGTATTTTATGCTCCCATGAATTTGCTATCCCTTCCTTCTTTGTGTCATCTGAAAATATGATTTGCATTTTTTCTGTATTTCATCCTTCATTTCATTCTTGGATTCATTCAAACATATACAGCACCTGGAATGCCCTGAAGTGAAGAAAAATAGACAATGAGATGCAGACATTCTGGGACAGAATTTGTCAGCAAGATATAAAATGAAAAAGCCAGAAAATTGGTCTGATTTCTGAAGCATTTTCCTGAAGCCCTGGGTGGGATTCATTAGGGGTATAACAGGAGTGTCACGATACCTTCTTGGTTACAACTAATTTAGTTTTTATTAGAAGAAATTACATCCTTGGGAGGAGTTCACATCAGAATCTGGATCCAAGCTTCATGTTGGGTTGATATCAGATAAACACATATATTATGTTAATTTGGTCTAATAAAGTAGGACAGATGAAAACAGTGTTAACAATACAATAAACAAAATAATGCACAGAGGGCTTCAGTTACCTGGGCATAAGTAAAGAACTGTCTGAGACTATAATATCAGTACACATAGAAATTTAAAAATATGTAAGAAAATAAAAATAAAATCCATACAATTTAAAATAAATAGATAAATATGTTGATCCCTTTTCTCTGCATAGCTGTGGTTTCCAGATAAACAATTACATGCAGATAAAAGTTACTCTTTTTTAAATGCTGTCAAATTGTCCAGTGATTGCTATGGTTACAAATAATCAGTCATAAATACTGAACAGTTAAAAAAAAGATTAAGAAGGAAATTTATTCTTTTGTTCTGAATTCATAACTAACTTAGTAGAATAAAAAACAAGTACCTCATGGCATTCTTTTTTCATTAAATACTTCTCTATTGAATCACAGCCTCTTAGGGATTAGTACTGTGGTGCTTGGTAGCTGTTGGCTGAGACTTAAGTGCAGTGAGACCAAACACAGAGCAGTCTGGATCTACCACAATCATCACTCTTTTGTTAACCAGAAGTTTAGATGTGCGTTGTTAGATACAAACACGTAAGCAGCAAGGGGACATAGTTAATCCAAGGTCAAGGAAACATATATTTACTTGTTTTGTAATAGACTTGCAGCAAGCAAATATTGAATTGTATGGATTGTGCTGTAACTATTGAGCAAGGAAAAGACAATAGGGTGTTGTTCTTTCCTTAGGGCTGCTGAAGAAGAGCTTCTCATCTAGGAGCATACTGCTATTTTATCCCATCCCAAAATTATTCAGCCATTCTCTTTTTAGGTATAACCAGAAGATTGAAACTACAGCTATAAAATACTTTGTTTCATTGAATTTCTCTAAAGCCTGGCAATATTGTGGTTGACTGTCACTAATAAGAGGTTAAAAAGCCGGTTAGAGGATGTCTACATAAATCTTTAGGTCAGTCTGTTCATCTCTCTGGTCTGAGTTAATGGCACAGCCCAAGATTCACCAGATCTAGCTGCAGAATCTTATCCCAATATACTGGGATGGTGCAAGGACAGGACTATTTTGCAGTCTGAATTTGCCTTGCTTTTGACACATTTAAAACACTTACGCACAATTTCTGAAAGTTTAAAGATAAAGGCAGTGAAGTTTCAACATAAAATTGCTGGATTCATCATTTGCCATAAAGATGAATGAAGACTCACTCTGAATGTTTTAAGGCACAGGAAAAGAAAGCACTGAAGTCTGCCACAAAATCTGTCATGATGGGCACTGTTGCAAGAAGAATTTATCTTGTACTGACAATAGCTGTGAATGACAATAAGGATAACAAACAAGGCCAATCAGGCAGTGTGGTCGGGCCTGCAGTCCCAATGGCCCCTCAGATACGGACTAATGATAGTCTGATGTTTATGGCTCGTGCTTCAGTGCTGTGTATATAACCCAGCTGCTTTCTGCATAAGACAGTTCCTGCAGCAAGGACAGTTCGAGCCTCCAAGTGCTCCTGCCTGCATTGTGGAGTTGTTTGAGGATCACTAGAGAACGTGAGTTGAGCTTGGTCAGACGAAGGTCCCCAGCAGCTCATCAGCTCATCTCCAACAGACACCGGCAGCAGTGGCCTGGGAAAGGGTATAAGAGCAGAGCAAGAATAGTGGTACTTCCCAGGGGTGACCACATAGCTCTTTGTCTGCAGTTTCCCTATATTCTGTCTGGGAAGGAAAATTATCTCAATTCTTTTCAGGATCCATATAAATGACAGTCCTCCACTTGTGGATGCAGTCCTATAGAATTTTCTTTGGTTTCTTCCGCTTTGAATTACCTCAGACAACTGATAGGAATTTTTGTGGACCCAGATATTTACACGACAGCAATTTTTATCGGTTAAATTTTACAAATTCATTTACACATATCTATCTTTTTAAGAACGTACTTAGAAGTTTAAATTCCATGCCCTGTTTCAAGGTAAGTCATACTATGTTTCCAAGGCTAGCATGGACATATGTTTCTGAAGCAGCCATATAATTCTTTGCTGCCAAACTGACTTTTTCCATCTTTTATATGCTGTGATGTTGCAGTGGGGATTGTTGCAACACCTGTATCAGACAACAAGGCCCGTGGAAAAGAATATATGGACCGATTCTTGACAGATGCTTCAGAGATGTTTATTTCTCCAGCCGCATGGCCGGGGCTCTGCCAAGGAACTGCGGCAATCACGGGACCCGAGGGTCCTTGCCCGCGCAGGGGAACACAAAACAACCAGTGGGGAACGAGGCTGACCAGGGGCAGGGAAACCCCGTGCCTCCCCCCAGGGCCCCTCTCCCAGGACCACATGGCAGGGGGGAAGGGACCCTGACATTTCACCTGTTTATTTTTAACAAGAAGAGATTTAAAACTTAACATTGAAAACAACTGGATAAACATGAGATAACAAGGAGTTTCAAAACAAAACATGCCACCCTCCTGAGTCTTTAAATGTGCAAATGGATTTTTTCTCTGGAACATCTTAAGGCTGACAGGAGGGAGACAGGACTCTCTGAGCATGTTTTGTGAGGAAACGGAGGCAGGAGAGGGTTTCTTCCATTTGCACCTGTTGGAACGCTAAACAACAATAGTTAATTTCTTCCCTCCCCCTCTTCGTCCCCCCCTCGGCATCGGAGAGGAGTTGTAGGGAAAGGGAATTGTATAGGGAAGCCATGGGGTGAAAAACAGATTAGGAATAAATTGGGGATGGGTAAAATTAGGAAAAGGTTCATATTGGGTGTAGGGTAAAAGGGGAAAGTAGGCTGCAGGTAGGGAAGTTGCTGGGATGGATATTGTTTATAATTTTGTGCATAACAGTTGCTGCTTGTAAACCCTTCTTTCTTTGCACTATATCAAATTGTACAACTTCCCCATCTCCTACACTTTACAGGTAATTTTTAGGGTTATTCCTTTTAATGGCAGTTCTATGGATGAATACATCTTCCCCTGTATCATCTCGTGTTATAAATCCATAGTTGTTTTTTACATTATACCATTTCACAGTTCCTGTGATTTTCGTTGCTGTAACTTCTCCTATCACGTGCTTGCATGTTTGTTGTGGTTGCTTATCCTGCGTGGCTGCTGCCTCGCCAACTCCAATGTCTCGGCCGGGCCCCCGCGTTGAGGCTGCTGCACGCCCTCCGAGCGGCGCTGCTCCGGCGCGTGTCTGGGCTCTGCATGGCCCTGTGTTTCCATCGCCACTGCTCCACGCTGCTTTGAGTGCGGCCTCTTTTCGGCTCGCTGCTGCGCTGCGCGGCTTCTCGTGTCGCTGTGGAAACCGCCACTTCCCCCTCCACAGGGCTCTCCGAGCCGTGTGCTCAGAGTGGGCTTCCACGCCGACCCCCGGTTCCTGGCTGCTCGTGGGGGCCGCCTCTCTGCTGCTCGTGGCCACAGCACCTGCGGTGCCTGCCATCTCTCCCTCACTCGCGATTGAGTGGCCGAGGACCTCGAGACAGGGATGGGGTCCGCGATAAGGTGCACACTCCTGAGGGGGCCAGGTGCTTCCAGCGCAGGCACCTCCGCCAGCACAGCTGCAGTCACACTCTTGGGATGGCCACCACGCAGCCTCGTCCATGGGATGACGGCCCTCGTCTGCCATAGGGGTAATGGGACCGTGCAAATGCTCCTGAAGAGCTTCACTGATTACACACGATGCACGGAGAGGTTCTATCACTAGTGTATGTTCTGCTTGATCCTTTATCTCACCCAAGATCTCAAACCAAAAAACTCTAGCCACCAATTCTAGGAGGATTAATATCAAAAAGTAAGTCTCAAGAAATATAAAAGAAATTTTTGAAAAGCCAGTCAAAAAAATGTTCTACATCTCCCGGAGCAAGTTTCCTGCTTTGTCATGCCAGGATTCCTTTGACTTCTAGATACATTTCTTTCTGCAGCTCAGAGAGCCATATTTCCCACTATTCTTCCATAGTCCAGAGAGAATATCCAAACCAAGGCGAGCAGAGAGAGATCTAGAGTGGTTTTTACTCATGAATTTTCGGGGATCTTCAGAATTTCAGTTATTTCACAGGCGCTGTCTCCAAGGGAATCGTTCTGCCGGCATTCTCTACCAAAAGTCGCAGTGGGGATTGTTGCAACACGTGTATCAGACAACGAGGCCCATGGAAAAGAATATATGGACCGATTCTTGGTAGATATTTTCAGAGATGTTTATTTCTCCAGCCGCATGGCTGAGGATGCCGAGGAAACTGCAGCAATTGTGGGACCTGAGGGTCCATGCCTGCACAGGGGAACACAAAACAACCAATGGGGAACGAGGTTGACCAGGGACTAGGGAAACCCCATGTCTCCCCTCTGGGGTCCCTCTCTCAGGACCACATGGCAGGGGGGAGGAACCCCAACACTGTGACAATTCAGTTTATGTAAGGCACTATGCTGAATTCCTGCATACTAATATCTGGATAATATTTTTATAAAAACACAAAGCCCAATCCCCAAGTGCTATCAAAGGTCTGGTTTCCTTGGTATTATGTATAGTTTATTGTATTGGTTGCACGGTAAACTGCTAGATATTCCAGAATGTACACTGTCACAGACAAGGTCATGTAGAACCAAGACTAAATCATTCCAGTTTTATGAGCCTAGTTCAGATTGAACTATTTTTTAAAGCTGACCAAAATACTGTAGGTTTCTGAGCTTACCTGTGCATTTAAATGGAGCAGAGTGACTCTATTATGGCCTCAAATTTAACCAATTTTGAAAAGGAGATTTTTAAGAACTTTCTGTTTCTTTTTCAAAGAATCCCCACAGAGAGACTGTGTGATATTTTGAATGGATTCAATGAGCCAGTCTTATGTGTTTTTAGTCTTTTTCTGTTGCAAGCCTTGATTATGAATTCAAATGTTTTGAAAAGTGTCCTGTAAGATACAATTCTTAGATGAATGAGTCATGGCTGCTTTTTATCGGTATGAATGCCCAAAGATCCTATATAATTTCGAAGGGAAGAAATTAGTTTGATAAATGTAGTGCAGTGTTCAAAATCCAACTGATTTTATGCATCATTTCAAATTTTCTGCTGCAGGGTGTACAAATATCATTTCCATAATGAAAAGAAAAGACAAGCAGTGTTTAGCACCAAGTATGGAAGTCACAAACAAAGAAGCAGCAAGTAAGGAGAGGGTAATAGTTTGTATATCCAAGCAGTCTGCATACCCAAACCATCTCATATCATCTTCATCCTGTGAAGCAGAAGGGATACAGAATGGACACAAGAAGACTGACAAGCAGCTTAGAAGGCATATCTGAATAACTCATCAGGCAAGATTAACAAAAACATTCAGAACATGAAACTTTTGAAATCCCATTGTGCTTATAAAGGACCTGTGTGAATTATGCATACATGCAATTAAATAAATAAATGTTAAAAAACTAAGTCACAAAAAGTATAGCTGAGGACATACTGAAATTTCTCCCATCTAATATTTTACAAGGGTAGCATATTCCTCTAACGGTAAGATATGCAGTCAACATGTCTAATTTTAATGGAAAGAAAAAAATCTTGATCATTTAAAATATTTAAATAATTTTTACTCCCAGACCTTTCCTGGAATTACACTTTTTGAAATCTCATTTAAAATGTGCGACTCATGTTCAGAAGAATGTTAGTAGAAAAACACATTAAATTAACCATTATCCAGTCACAAACCCTATGGAAATCATTTTGAGACCCAGAAGAAAGTTTTAATTTTATTATATATTTTCACATTTTTCAGCCAGCTGAACTGTAAAATATTGTGTTTAACTCTGCGTAAAAACATGATGAGTTAATACACAACACTATGGGATTCACAATCTTATTGAAAGAGTTTTTCTAATTAAAAGCCAGTGTGGGCTATAATTTGCAAATTTGCATTTTTTACTTTTATATATATTCTGTAATGTCAAAGTAATAGTCACACATAATGTCTAAATTTGTTAAAAGTGTCAGGATTTACATTCCTACTGAAATAAAAGGCCTTTCAAAAACACCAAACTGCATTCCATGCAAATTACTGCAAAAGTCAAAATTCCATTCTAAAAGCATCTGAAATTATCATAAGTGGTTAAACACATGATAATTATACTTTACCTACCATGATGCGAAACAGGAACTTTTATTTTCTATTAGAAATTCATTCATTCACTGAGTTTGCACTACGGATAAAGAGCTCTGTGCCTGTAGGCATATGTGAGTGCAGACGTGTATCTAGGTAGCTGGTAGCTTAAACTTTTACAATAGAAAGGGCTGAATTTTTTAAGAGGTAACAACATCACAAAGAAGGTGAGGTGGTTCCTGGATCTTGTTATGGACAAATAAGGGGCAAGAAAACAAATTCTCACCAAAAAAACCTGATTGAAAAAGGTCTATTTCTACCTCCCCATTGTAAAAGGAAAAGGATGTATTCATATGAAAACATACCTGCTCCACGCAGACATGGGACCTCTCATCCAGAACTTATTCAACAGGGGTTCAAGGCAGAGAATATATTTCTTATTTTCTAAATCTTCTGCTATATACAGCTACAACTGTCTTAGCAGCCACAAAATCATGGAGTAACCAGAAATTTTCAAGACTGATAAGCATAGCAAAGAAATTTACAGTTGGAGCAGATTCATATTCTATTTTGTGGTGTCACATTCAGACAACACAGATGGCTCCATTCCTTTAATTTAGCAGTTTAGGTTTTTCATTGCAGTTTCCCCTAGCGTTACCAAGTTAAAATGAGATGTAATTATATTTTTCACTGGGGGCACAAATCACCCCCAATTTAAACTGTCTTAAAGTGAGCATGAAGAAATCATGACTGGTGGAACTGACCCCAAGCTTAGGACCACAATATTCTACCTTGCAGAACAATGAGTTATTTTACCAATTAGTGTTGTGCCTTTGGTTATGGGAATGATACCATCTGCAGTTAACCTGTCTCGTTCACTCAAAGGATCTGAAGCTGGTTGGTCCATAGACAGCACAGTGGTGTATGGTGATAGCCACTCTGCTGCATTCCTCTAGTGAATGATAATTTATTTGGACACTAACAGTGCTATAGGAAAATGATGATGGAAGATAAGATATATTAAAACTGTGTAAAAACAGTTCCATTTTCCTAACATTTAATTTTTGTAAGTCTCCCCCTTTACCTTCAAAGGATCATATTCTCACTGCTAGATGTTTCAGTTCTCATTTGAGGGGCATATATTTAAAAAAAAAAATAAGGCAAAACAAAACTCACAGTGATATAATTGCCTGGCAGCAGAATATGAAGAACCTAATCCAAGATTAACGTGGGCTGGAAATGTGAATTTTCATGGAAGTGCTGGTACAGCTTTTTTCAGTGGCTGCAGGACTGTGTGAACTTGCACATGTCTCAAAGGGAAAATTGGCTTTAATACCCCTCTTCTCTTCCCATGTTCTTCAGGATAACACATTTCAGCACAGCCATATGTTGCTTAACCACGATAAATCCTCCTCACTCAGGGGCTTATGTGTTCTGGGTACTTCGGACTCCTCAGTCACTTTGAAAGCCAAGGCGTCCACACCAAAGATTGAAGAAAAGGGAGCTCTAAATTGCATGGTACAGCCCAGATCCATCATAAAGCTTTCACAGTCTCCAGGCCATTAATTTAGTGTGGACAAGTGGGATATTAATATACTAAACTTTCTCCATTTAACCATAAAACCATTTAGCTGAGTCCTGGTGTCCTAACAAACTAATAAAAGTAAAATGTTTGTAGTCTACCCGTAAAAGACAAGGTCAATGTGCCTCCTTTACAGTATTTTACAGAAGATCCCGATGTTCAAGAAACTCATTATCCTTCATATATATCCATACAAACATCTTCTGAGGAGTTCAACTATCCAAATCACAGCCACGTTGCATCTGTACTATTCTATTTGTCTGACAGATTAAAGTTATTTCAAAGGAGAAAATAATCATACAATTGCTGCTGAATATTTGTGCATTATTTCTCCCAAATAGCGTAATCTTGCATGATTTGTGGAGATATTACCAGCAATCAAAATTGTAGAGAAAACTCAAATAATAAAGAACATTTTCAGGCTATGAAATACAGCCTAAATATATTTTTCAGTATCAAAAGGAAAATAAAAAAAACTGTGCTATAAGAACAGGAGCGTGCCTGATAATATTAAAAAGCAGTGTCTTGAGGCACAGTTCAGACTCAGGCAGGAAACCTCCTCATGCCTTGATTCCTAGACCTGTGCAAAAGTGAGAAAGATTCAGAGATAGAAGAACATCAACACTTTAAAAAGTTTAACTAAATAGGAGCATTATAAACTATCAAGCTCACAACATTAGTCACTATGGTTTCTGTTAGATCCCCCACAGGTAAGCTGTCCTTTCACCATGGGGACCATGTTAATCCATTCTGGAACATCTGATACTGGTCAATGTCAGAGATTAGGGAGAACAGCCTGAGCCCCTTTGACATGAACCTGGGTCCCAGTGCTGATGCAGCTGTTGTGGCCCCACAACCATTTTGTGCTGACTGGATCCCACACCAAGAATCCTCAACCATGAGCAAAACAGTAATCCAGCTCCTCAGTACCTCTGCTGAGGTGTAAAAAGCTTCATACTGCATACATGGAAGGCCAAAAAGAAAAAAAATAACAAGAAAGAGGGAAAAAATGAGGAAAACGGAGCAAGATGTCAAACTGCAGGAAGGCAAATTATTAATAAATCAATCCTCCTTTAATTATTTCTTTGTTTTTCCTTCCCTCCGGTTCAGCAGACTGCATCACCACAGTAACTACTATTTTGTGTCTTATTTGTGTGTTTTGATGTGGTGCCCAAGTATATTAGTTCTTTCCAAGCCTTCGAAAGCTTTCAGCTGTGCTTAACTTTACAATAAATGAAGAGTCTTCAGTGGTACAGGCCCACAGAAAATCCACCAGGTGAGTCAGCATTTATGTCTTTCATTGTGAAAACACTATTGACATGAAGTAAGCATATTTTTTGCTTCCCAATAATGCATAATCAGTTTAGATTGAATTCATTATTTCTTTTTTACAAATGCATTGTGAAGAAAAAATTTAGGCTGTGATTTGTTCTTAAAGCAGCCACAGTGGCTATTTGTTATTCATAATTAAAGACTGATAATTAGATACTTAAATGGTGTGGCACTATTTCTGCTTCAGTCTTGGAGGTCTGAATCATAATAACTGGAGGAAAATCTGGTTTTGGCTCTAAGTAATTTCCACACAAGCATGCTTACTGGTACAATGTCTATTTTGTGTTAGCAGTAAAATGAGTGTTTTCTGCCCTATCCATGAGTGCACCTCACAGCATTATCTGTGGCAGCACACACAGTCTGTTTCTTCATAGCAAGGTGCCCCGTGACTAAAGTGCTCCTGTAAAAAGAAGCTGTAAACATTAGAGGAGCAACTTTGTGGCTCACTGGCAAAATATTTGTTCTCATTGGGCAAACAGTGCTGCATCATTCACACACAAAAAGCTGGGAGCAAAGAACAGATTTCCTTTCAGGAGAGCAGGCAGAACTCCCCCTAACCCCTTCCCTAGCCCTTGAGGAGGGCCAAGATGTGGTGCTAATTGTGCACATGGACTGGGATGGCCAGCAGTGGGTGACAGGGGAACAGGGTCTGGGGAATCACCCCAAACAACTTTTCCTCCTCTTCCCTGGCCAGGCACAGCTTCTGGATCTGCTAGATCAAGCCCCAGGACTCCTGGCAGAATTTCTATCACAGTAACCATTTTGTTCGAGCTGTATGGCCATAAATACAGTTATAACCCAGTCAGTTTGTGCAAGACCTTTATGCATTATTGTTGCATCTTTTTCAGTGGTGCCAGGGCACTCACATCCCTCACCAGCCCTCACAGCCTCTCCCCATCTGCCCATGGCTCAGGACTCTATCTCTCCCCCTCCCAACAATGTCACACCATGGCCAGCCTTGAGCTCCCCACAGCTCTGACCTGCCCAGCCATGGGCCTTGCTGAGCCAAACCCACTTGTGGGCCCACATCCTGGACCACCCAAATCCCAGGGAGGATCCTGGTGCTAGGGGCTGGGGCTGCCCCTGGTGCTTCCTGGCTGGGCAGTGGGATAGACACAGGCTCCATCACCATGGCCCCAGGTGCCTGCACAACACCATGACAGGAGGGGATGTTAATGGTGTGAATGGCTTGTTGTAAGGCCAGAGAAAAATAGTTATCTGGGAGCAGAGTGCAGATTTTGTTAGTGTTCAGTTCCATACTTAAACAAGCTTAAAGGTCAAACTTGACAGGAAAAAAAAAAGAGGCAGAAGAGAATAAAAATCAAAGAAACAAGAAAGAACTAACATGCACACCAATGATATCAGGAGCACTGTGAAACACGTGGCTTCCCAGACGAAGGTAGTGCAATGCCACCCAAGTCAATGACTCCCAGCAGCAAAGGAGGATCTGGAAACTCTCCTTCCCCTCCAGATGCCTTGGTACTGCTACCCTCTGAACTCTTTGGAGGTCTACCCACAGCCATTCACATCTGAATGGACAAGTGGTCTGAAATTGTTCACAGCCATGTAACCAGAAGGCAAATTTCACTGCTTCAACTGAACAGGTATTTTTCTGTGTGTCCTTTTGCCTTCCCTTCCCCTCTGTGGAATGCAATTCAGTGGGAAAATAACCAAATCTTCCTTCCACAGTCTCCCTTAAGAACAGAAAATAGAAGTATTTCTATTTCTGAGAAGAAAAACAACTCTAAAAATGGGAGAAGAAGCTAATACTCTGTACAAATATGGATGACAAATGACCACAAAACTCATCTGAGACTCGACCTGATTTTGAGACAGTTTTTTGGTAACCTGTGGGTGGATGAAGAACAATTGCACTATTTCTTTATAATTCATATTGAACCCGCAAAAAGTACACTCTTGCCTTATGCTTTTCTGAACAAAGCCCATCATTAAGAGAGTAGCTAAAGACTAGTATGAGAATGGGAAAGACTCCTCACAAATCAATCCTGAAACTAGTTGCTCCGACACTTGAAATGGCAGCTTCTTGCAATGACTAATGCCTATCTATATTCTAAGGACACATATAAAATATGACAGCTGGCCTGTCCTGACATTTAGAAGCAGATACTTGAACAGCCCACAACAGAGAAACTTCCAGTGCTCTGGGAATCATTAACTTCCTCAGGAAGCCCTAAAAGATAAAGACCATTCAGCATAATTTTATTTCATTAACACAAGAACTTCTGCAAAAGGAACACAGTACTCCACTCTTAATAGTTCACCTACATCAGACCATTGTCTCTTGTATGAAGCAACAGACAGAAGGTTTCCTTCCATCTTTTTCTTTCTGCTATTTGTACTTATTAACCCTCAAACTCTGATATGTCATGAATAGCTCACTGTATAATCATAAAGGTGATGATGTTTCATTGTAGATGAAACTCCCAAGGTTTTTCTGGCCTGTTAAAAAGCCTGGTATAACCAAAAGATATGACCCAGGCTCACCTGGAGTTGTGCCTCATACGGGAAAAAAGTGTTGATACAGTTTTCTGAGGAAGTTCTCTTTATACAGTGGCCTGTCCCAAAAGCTGGTTTATACTCACCTCTGTATGTCCCCCATATACACCCCTTAATAGGAAAATATGGTTAATTTTTGGTTTTTCTTGCCTTCATTTATTTTCTATATAATAAAAATAATGAAGAAAAAGACATTAATAAAAGAAGTTGGATTTGAAAATACTATAGGAGATCAGGGCATAGCACAGAGAGCAGCCTTATCCTGGTTTCATGAGATATATTCTATTGTGAGAGAATTGTGTCCATGAGCAAGATAAATTCCCTTAAAAAAATTTCATGACACCAACTGGACCGAGATTTGTTCCCTGATTCACAGGTCTTCAACACTGCAAAATCTTCTGCTGTCAAACACCCCTCCCAGAACTTCCTGCACTACATGAGTAACAGTCTGCCAAAGACCCTTTTAGGTCTCACATTGTACTGCTTTTCAGCCAGGACACAGTTAGTTTTTTCTGGGTAGCCACGGGCAGGCGGAGCCTGAAGCCATGTGGGTGGGCCTGGGTTGTTACTCTATACCACGCACATCATGGCTGGGAGGCAGAAGTCAGGGATTCTCACTTATGGGAAGGAAGTAGGCATGGATTGCTGTGGGGAAGAAAAACGTGGGCATGGAGGGTCCAAGTGCCACTTGGTTCATTGTCTCAGGGGTCATGCTATGTAGGTTCAGCTCAGTGACCATTCTGCATGTAAATACAGCCTCTTTTAATAACCCTGTTGTTATTAGCTCAGTATTGTTGCTGTTACTGCTCATTTTCTTATCGCTTTGCTGTTTCCAGTAAATTATCTCAATTTGTAATCTCTGCCTTTTTTATCTCCCACCAGAAGGGGGAGGGGACTGAGTATGTGTGTGGGGACACTAAATTAGGGAGTGCTGCTCTTAAACCATGACAAGTGGCAGTGTCAAGGACTAGGTTGGAGGAAGGAGAAAAACTTCAAGGGCACAGACAGAAAAGAAAATCAAATCCAGAAAAATAACAGAGGGATATGACAGCAAAGCAGAAACCACCAACAACACGGAGACTTGGAATAACTACTGAAATAAATACTTGCAAGGATAGCCCTTAGCTAGGAATAAAGAGACACCTCACATTGTTTCATTTCTTTTATTAAAAAAAATTCCAAATCTTTGGGCACACATACTTTCAAAACATATATTTCTCATTCTTTAAGGAGACTAGTAACATGCAAATTTGAACCTCCCTGACTTTCTAAGCCCATCCATGTTTGGGCCATCTTTCATGAGATAAGGATATAAACATGCAAAGATAATAGCTAAGCGAAGATAAACTGAAAATTAATTAAATCAAACACAGTAGCTGAGTAACCCTTTTTATCCTCTCAGATTTCTTTGTCTTATATGGTTGGGCAACAGAGAAACACAAGAAAGGTGGAAAGCAGTTTCAGACTTTTGTATGATCATCTAAACTAAAATTCTGATTTGAGGAAGAGAAACAAGCTGGAATCAAGTCTTGGAGCTGAAAACTCCCTGTCTGCTTTCACCTATTTACTCTCATGCTTTCAGAGTTTCCATCAATAGAAATGGAGTTAATAAGAAAATGTAGTCTTTGCAAAGACATACTGTGTTGTGGAAACTGGTGTGCTTCTTTGCAGGTGTATTCTGATATCACTGTTGCAATGTCTTAGTTGTTCACAGTACGATGTCTTGCTATATATTGTTTCATTAACATCCCCTTGATTCCTGTGAAAGAGTCAGGCAAGGGTTGTGAATACTATTGACCACATTTTACAGAGGGGAAATGAAGACCAAGGGGTAAAATAATTTGTTCTTAGCTGTATAGAGTTGGTGCTAAAGCCAGGATTTAGAATTCAGTCTTATAATATTCCAAGATCCTTTCTTCAGCCCCATTTCTTCTCAGGGCCTCTCCTGAAGGTACAAGAACTGCAACAACAAGAGGGCATGCAGAATATTTTCCTCCCTCAGCTCCTTGCAGTTCCACTATCTTCTAACATGGAGAAAGTACATACACTCTTTGAATCCAATATACCTGCCAACTATGACAGGACTTTGAGTGGTCTAATCACAAAAATTGAAGTTATTTGGTTATTTCTCTGAAACAAATGAAGCATGCTTTGATTAACTATGTTTGAGGATAGATCAAAAATGGCTAAAGGATTTTTTGACAGAATTTTCCAATTCCATTATGTCAAAGAAAGGGATAAAATTGAACCAGTGTCAGATCTAAAGGGAATTATTCTGATTTATTAAATTATTTCTGATTTATTTTAAAATGAATCCTGGAAAAAAATGCAGAATGATGATGCTAGAATAGGGTGTTACATATTGTTTAATTACTGCCTTTTTATGGATACTGTACACCAACATAGCATAAAGCAATGTACATCTGTTGTAATAATAATTTTATCACTTAGCAGCCATATAGATTAATGAACTTTACTGTGTGCTACGTGCCTGTCTATCATATCAGGAAAAAAAGAAGTTTCATGTAGAAAGAGAGTGGAACATAGTGAGATGGTGGCAAGCAAAGCTGTGGTGTGCTTCTGTTGCTGCCTGTGGGAAAGCTGGAGTCTGGGCTGCAGAAGGCCCCTTGAGGTTCAGGTCAGCTTCTCCACAGTCACCAACAAGCACATCATATAGCTGAGACTGCAAAAAAGCAGGCACAAACATTGTTTCAGGTGCTCTTTTTCAGTTCAGATTTCAGTCCTATAATAACTCCTTTTTGTCATTACAGTACTACATGTTAGATCCATAGTGTTTAATAGTGCAATCCCATCGATTGCACTGTGCTTTTACCTCAGCCTAAAGGATCGCTCCTTCTCCTCTTTTTAGAGTTGATATTATTTTTCCTCTATCTGTGCAAAAGGAGGAATATGATTAAGTATGCAGCTTAGCATATCTTCTATGCTGTTCAGGTGCTAGTACTGCTCTCATCAACAGAGTACTTGAACTTCTTCCAGAAGTGCCCCCTGCCCTTCTTCTGAGTCACTCAATAGTTGTTAATGTTTAATGGCTAAAGGTACGGGTGAGAGATAAAAGACAGAGAAGCATGCGCAGCAGATTTTACTCTGCGGAGAAACCTGGTGACCCTGACTGTGTCTCTGGTTTTTTTCACAGTGCAACCAGGAAGCCTGCTAAATCCTACTTAATGCAAGTGATGATGACTTAGGATAAAGGAAAATAAAGCCAAGAAATACATAATTCCCTAGTGGCCTTTGCTCCCAAATGTATCATCATTTAGGCAATAAACTTTTCATTAAAGAAGGTTAAACTTATATGAGTTCCTTTTCAACACAATGATACAGTGCAGCACTACAAATTTTACGCAGATATATTTCATTAGGTTTTCCCCAGCATGGCCAGAATAGCATGCCTTCAGGACTTTCATACTGACTTTCAGGTTGCCCTTGTGTGCTAGGGGAAACCTTTAAAATTTAAAGGAAAAAAAAAATAATTTGTACATTCTGCAAGCTGAGGAAAGAAATCCTACTTGGTGTGATTTGCTATAATGATAAATTTATCAGAGGCTGTTCATTTTATCTCCTGCAGAACTGCTCTTTGATGGCATTAATCTGCAGTAATGATTACAGGAAAGTAATTCAAAGCTGTTGAAAGGGAAAGGTGACATGATTCTCTCCATCTCTTTTCTGAATGCTTCCTCAGACTGTTCAATAAATTACAGGTATAGAAAGAGAAAAGATGGGCCATATGCAGCTGAATATTTTGGGGAATCTAGACACGGAGCGATAAGAACAAGACTGCATTTGCAATAAAATATGTGTTGCAGATTCCTCATAGACCTTTTATAGCAACAGGCACTGAGTCCAAAGTCTTGGGGATGTTCAGTATTACGTGTTTTTCATTAACTGTCAGCGAAGATGAGCTGCAAATTAACAGTAAATTAATGTTTCATAATATTTCAGATTAAGTGAATTAATGGTACCTTTTTGCATGGCCTTTTCAAAATTACAAGAGATTCTATGACTTGTAGGAGACAACTGGAGCTCATCTAGTCAGACCTTTGAACAAGACTTCTAGGCTGTCAAGAGCCCAAGCCACATAAGGTTTACCTAGCTGTGTGTGAAATCACCCATTTATGGAGTCTGTGGCTTCCCTGGTGACCTGGCTCAAAGCAGGTCACATTTCTAAGAGTGATTTTCCTTCTATCCGGATAGAGTCTTCCAAGCTGCAACCAGTGGTCATTGCCTTTTGCTTTACTGTTTCTCCTTGCTTTACCGAAAGAATTCTCAAGTTATTAGAAATCAATGTAATAGTGCCCCCTGACTCCAACACCACCTTCTTGCGGAATATTTCTAAATTGTGTGGGGTCACAATGTAACTCATAAGGTTATTAAACACTCAGTATTGCCACCAATTTATGGCTTACTTCAGGTGTAATATTCCAGACAGAGACATGATATCACCACTGTGAGATTTAGGATTGGAGTAAATGTTACACACATGTAAAAATCCTTTTGCACAGCTTTAGCAGAGTCAAAAAAACAGCTGATATATTACAAAAGTAAGAGAAGTATTTGACAAGTATTTGAAGGTGTGCCCTGAGACACTGCAGTGCCCTGTTGCACTCACACCACCAGCCCATAAAACAGCTCTAGAAGGACCTGCTCACATTCGTGCTTTCTCTAGTGATGAGGGATGCCATGAACCCACAGGCCACACAAATCATGACCCAGAAAGGCTACAGAGAAACTTGCACTCCACCAGGCTTCTATCCACCACACCTGTTTACCCACAGCAATGGTCACACTTCCTCACCTTCTGGTTCTGAGCATCCATGATAATCTCATGGCCTGAGTACATACTGATCAGCTACAGTCAGGGCCTTGTCCAGCTCACTGCAACAATGTGGTAACAGATTTGTAGTGAAGCTCCTGCCAGAGTTAAAAAGAGAGATGAGTATTCAGCTTGTGATCATTACTTGTCTGCGTTCATCTGTCTCAGGGGCTCCTGCAAAAGCACCCACCAGACCAGTCACACCTGAGCAAGAATTCTCATGGAACAATCAAAACAGAGGTGGGCATGGGAAGGTGTGTGTTTCTCTGCAGAAAAGTGCCATTTTCTGCAGGTGGATGTTGTATCTGGTCCAGCTGGGTGTCTCACCACTTGCAGTTGTCTCAGTTAGCAGGTTCCAGTGACACTCTTGGATATTTGTGGAATGCCTTACCTTATTACAAAGTGATATAGGGATACCCTTTCAGAGGCTGCTATTGCGATACATGGAAGCTTAGCAAAAATTATTTGCAGTATGTTGCCTTGGATGTACACTTTGTGAAATGTGCACTGGATATAGTATCTCCTTGGTGTTGGCACATGGTAGGAGGATGTGCTAACAGAAATTATCTTGGCTGTCCTGAAGTAAGTGCAAGTAAACATGACACCTTCTGGTACAGGCAAACATGGACCATCCTTGGAAGGATGATTCACAAGTGAGCATCATCTCTTTTTGGCTATGTACAAGCAGCCTGATGCTGTAGTACGGCTGTGACTGACATTTGTCTGTATGACACACCAGATGAAATAACAATATCTCACTCCTGAAGACATTCATGGAGTCCAACTTTGCAAGTAACAAGTGCACTTGGCTTTGAATATACTCAGAACCTCTTGATACTTAGAGACACAACAAATGAGAGTATACTATTTGATTATTTCATTACCAGCTGTTTTTTGTTGTTTCAGGTTATGTAGTCTAGAAAGAAAAAAAATTGCAAGGTAGTGGTACTGAACAAGGACATCCAAAATAAATCCAAGGGGAAAAATATTTACCAGTATTTATCAGTGGTAAAAATCGTCCCTTCTATAAATATCAGAGGAGGCAGACTTAAGTAAATGCCAGATGGTTTTGAAAATCATGTCCTAAGGATTTCCTTTCAGTGCATAAGAAAATCTATCCTTTCAAGAATCTTAACACTGCAGATAGGATTGCAAGGCAGCAAAGACCCAAGGGGGTAAAAAAAAAAAAAAAAAAAAAAAAGAATAATATTCCTAATTAAAACACAAAACTCAAGAGGTAAGATAACCACTTCTATACATGTCATGGTTTAACCTCAGCTATCAACTAAGAACCACACAACCACTCTTTCAGTCCCCCACATGCAGAACAGGGAAGAGAATTGGAATATTAAAAGTGAGAAAACTCATGAGTTAAGATGGTTTAATAGACAGAGCAAAAACTGCACACATAAGAATGGGAAACAAGGAATTAATTCACTGCTTTCCATCTGCAGGCAGATGTTCATCCATCTCCAAAACCAGCAGGACTCAATCGTGCATAGCAGTGACTTGGGAAGACTAATGCCATCACTGCAAATGTCCCTACCTTTCTCCTTCTTTCCACAGCTTTATCTGCCAAGATGATGTCTTATTATATGAGATATCCATTTGGTCCGTTGGGATCAGCTGTCCTGGCTGTATCCCCTCCCATCTCCTTGTGCAGCCCCAGCCCACTCACTGCTGGCACGGTGTGAGAAGCACAAAAGGCCTTGGCTCTGTGTAGGTGCTGCTCAGCAGTAACTAAAACAACACTGCCTTCAGCACAAATCCAAAACACCTCCCCATACCAGATACCATGATGAAAATTAACTCTATCCCAGCCAAAATCAGCACAATACAATAGACACATGAGCTGTTTCCAATAATGGCTGGAAGGAAAAATGTGACAACCATGCTCAGAGGTCAGAATAATTTGGCAAGGAAAATGCTTTTAAAGACAGTAGCAAAAATAAAACTTTAGTTCTTGGTTTTTTTCCTAACCCGTGTTGAGAATTTACAATACTTGGAAAAAAAGTGTATTTTGCTACACAGCTACCTAAAAGCATGCCAGAAAACTGTAGAAATAAGGAAACAGGCATTTGGAGGGATGTGTGTGTTGACTGAAGCAAGTGTTTAAATTACCGAACAATTACAATCACACCATCACCATTTGACATTTCTTCACAGAGCTAGAAGTATAATAATGTCTAGCTTGTCTGAAGCATTTCTGATCAGCTCTCAAAGTCATTGATAGCAGCTATTACAGCATCCCTGACAGCACATCTCTGTCTGTCCATACTCCCCTGATCTAGGAGCAGTGCTGAGACACTGCGCAGCTCTGCATGCAGATGCTACTCACAGCCCTGACAAATCCCATTCCAAAGCATCAGTGAAGGCTCTTTTCTAGAGAAGCATGAGAAAGTTAGGAAGATGCCAGTACACAAGGTGGTAGAGACTTCAGGAATGCAGGAGGCTTTCACATCTGCTTTGCCAATAATACTAAATATAGACATAATATTTGATGCTAGTAAGCAGTGCAAAAATGGAGTTATGCCTGTTCCCTTCTATATTTTCCTCTTATATTTGTTCTTTATAACAAAGGACACAAAACTTCCCCAAGTAGTTCTTCCACTGAGCTCATATGATTTGGATGAACAAAAAAAAGTGATTTTTTGGAGAAGACATCCTTTTTGACATTTAAGGGTTCTGAGGGAATTAGATGAAAATTTTCACTTAACCTTCTCTGTATTAAGCTAAATATATAGAACTTCTTTAGCATGCTAAAGAACTGCTTGTAAAGCATGCTAAGAGAAAACTGCTTGTAAACACTCTTCTGTGTTATATCTATACATGCTCCTAAATTTATTGTTTTCCAAAGTGTAGAGTTCACAGGGTACACAGTATATCACAGACTGCAATGTTCTGATTGCTACAACTGTGGTGACTTTTCCACTTCTACTCACAAGTCCTCTGTTTGAGCATGCACAGGCACCTTTTCTGCTCTGAGACACAATGAATACACGTTCAGCTCCAACCCCCTACCCTCTGTTCTTTTCTAACTCATCCTTTCCAAAGCACTGCACTGCACCCTATAAGTTATTGATTACAAACAGAAGGACTCTATGTGAGCTCCTATGGTTTACCTTTGATATGGTGTATCACTAAAAGTGTCCAGCTTGCTTTATAGAACTGGCTTGTCATCCACAGGTTCTCTGTTTAAAGCAAGACTTTTCAGTCTCCCCAAGTACAAATCAGGAAATGTTCTTTTGATAGACTTACTTGGTATGGATCTAGTGTAATTGAATCAGAATTTATTATCCTGGAGTGAGGCATCTTGGACCAAGTTGCAATACACATCTATATAAATGTATTATGAGAATCAATTTTGTCTCACTAATTATGGCTCAGATATTGTTATATGTATTTGAATCACACTTTTTTTTGTTTACCCTTGTGTAAAAATACTTTCTTATCTATGTCAGTGGCTGGTCTGCTGGATATCTTCACATGACAACAGCTTTTCTTCAATTCACTTTCACATTTAAAATCAGTGCCAAATCAGACGTTCATGTGTTTTCCCAAGCCCTCATTAGGCATTCTGAATTTAGTCAAAAATAAAAGAAATTGTTTTCCTAGAGTGTTTCCATATTTTCTTTGTTATTTAAGAGTGGGCCTTTTTAAAGGATGCAAAAACCCCAAAAGAATTAAGACAAGATATTTAGAACTGCTGATCTTCACAGACAGTACAAAGCTGGGAGGAGCTGTTGACTCACTCGAAGGTATGGTGTGACTCTTGGAGATGGTGCTGAGCAGGGCCAGGAGCTGGACTCAATGATCCTTTTGGGTGCCTTCCAACTCAGCTTATTTTGTGATTTTCCAATATGTTATAAATGAAAGAACAATGCTAATGCTCTGTTAAAAAGCTATTGATTCTGTGGAAAAATATTGGTTCCTTGGAACTTCAGCTCCTCTCAGCTATCAACCATATTTATCAGTCTTGAAAATAGTTAGGAAGAAAAAATCGAAACCATTTTTCCTGAAAGTGTTTGTAGCTCAGGCATCCAGTAAAATTATCATTACAATAAATTAGAGCTGTTGAGAAGAAAGGATGTGGCCTGAGAGTAAAAAAAGACTGAATTCCAAAAGGCAGTGAGTGATTTAACAGTCCCACCAGCTTAATATCTTATTTATTTGTTCATTGAGTAGCCAAACTGAAAATAAATACTATTCAGGACATCTTCAACTCTTTTCGTCTTGCTATCAATTCAGAAATTTAAACTCAGAAAGTAGAGAAAATTGAAATTTTCAAATCTGCATAGGAAGTTAAGTAATAACAAGAACATTTATTTTTTCAAAAAAATGTTGAGGTTTTGTTTCATAAAATAAGTTTGTACTGGAATTAACAGAAGTCAAAAAGGATGATCTGCAGCACATATGCATCACTAGAGCTGTATAAAGAACATATTGTGGAAAGGTTATTAAGAGTTCATCATTTGGCTTGGCACCAGAAATAAAAGGAAATCTTGTCTGTTTTAAAATCTCCAAAATTAAAATTTCAATGAAACTGGAGTAAGTTACTCAATATTTTTAAATTTTGAAAGGGTGTTTGACTTCAGTTTTCTCCATACTGCATTACGGTAAAGAATTAAAAAAATAAAAGCACCAATAATTTCTAAAAACCCTCTTATAGTTTTTGGCCTTTTTTTCTTTTTTTTTTTTTTTAATTTGTTAAGATGGTGAATTTATTTTAAATAAAACCAATTTAACAAAGAATTTTTTTTTCTTCAGAATCTGTCAGACTTTTGGGGTTCCTAACTCTGAAACTTATCTACCACTTTTTGAAAAGTTACCAAGTAGGAAGATCACCAACTTTATTTTTCATCTGGGTAACTTTTAAAACTTAGAAGGCATTTTAAAAAATTATTCAGAGGTTGGAAAGAGAGGTATAAACTTGATTAGTCCCTTATGTACATTCAGAAACAAAAGAAAATACAAAATTTTAAAAAAGAGGGACAGGGAAAATATAACTGCTTTCAGTTTTCTACTTTATTACGAAAGGAAAAGCTGCTTGTTTTGCAGCCTGAGTGCTTCAGGGTGTTTTAACACATTTAAAATTATCTATTCATCAGCTCTGGTAATTAGTGTATGCTTTGCTTTTCTGTGTATTATTACTAGGGGTTCATGTACTTTTATTGACTTATTATATTAGCCTCCAGGTCCTTTGCTTCATGCAAATGCTATTCCACTCCAGGTTTAACAATTAAGCTGTATTGTACAGTTGCTGCTGGGTCACACTGCAGACTTTCCAACCTGTGGATTCATGACAAGTATCAGAAAAAGACATTTGAAGTGTAATTACAAGGATAATTTATGTAATTACATTAACTTTATATACAATGCTGACAAATAAGGGAATGGTAAAGGAAGGAGAGGATTGCTTTGGGTGGCAGAAGGGTAGTCAAGAGTGTGATATGGTATGGGCAGTCAAAGGGACAAAATTGAAGGACAGTACAAATGAGAAATGATGTGAAAGTATGAGAAAGGAAGTACCAAGAAGGGGAAAATAGCATATAGAGGTGGAAACTGCTAAAAGATGATGACAAGAGAGCAAATGTACAGGGTCATAAGTTTACAGGGAAGGACTCAAGGAGTCAAAAGCATAGTTTAGCAGCTGACAAAAGGAATCTAACATTAAATGAAATTATTAGCTAAGGAAGCAGAGTCAGCGACCGTGTCTGCTTAAAAGGAAGGAAATCAGTTACCATCTAAGTTAGCTACCTAGAGGAACAGAAAAACAAACAGCAGTGTATTGATTCAGCAGAGGAGTCGTGGACAGCAGCATATCAGTGAAAGAGTTGGCTGAGCTATCTAATCCATCAGGTATCAGTGGAAAGAGAGTTGAGTCAGCAAATGAACAAATAAACAGATCAAGCAGTAGATTAGCAGTGAGACATAATGCAAGTGGTGAGAATTAGCTGTCAGAAGACAGGTACCTGGAAGGAGTTTCCCAAACATGCTTGGTGATGGCAGCCAGGCAATCAGAGATGCCTGCAGGGATGCTGATCCCTTAGCCAGGTGCTTGGCTGGTGCTGCTTGGGGACTGAGATCAGAAGCGAGACGGCACAGTAGCAGTGGGTATTTGCTTGCTCATACAGGACTTCTGGTGAGAGAGGGGGAAAAAAGGGCCAGCAAAAGTTCTCATCAGAGGAACAGTCCTGCATTTTGAGTTTCTTAACTTACATGTGCCCAGCTTGATTCCTAAAGTTTGCTTTAAAGATTTGCAACGAGTCAGAGACCCCATGCTGTATTGAAAGGGTGACAAAGGGGAAAGAGATGGCTCCTGTTTGTACAACCTTTTATGCTTACTGTACAAAGAAAGGGCTGTTCATTTTTCAGCCTCATATCCTGTGATGTTTTATCGAGCAAAATGGAGAGCTGTGATTCAAACTGTACTTCCTTTTTACCAGCCAATCCTTCCTCTCCATAGGCTTAGCAGAGAGGCTGAGCTCATTGCTGAACTATTTGTGCTAGAGAGTAGATGTACAAATAGCGTGAGTCAGGATGCCTCTTTGGTGTGTGAGGAAGCAAAAAGATGAAATAAATGAATATTTTAACTAATTCTACACACAGCTACTATATTTTATATATATATATATATATATATATATATATATATATATATATATGCACCTTTTACAATGGTATATCCCTAATTTTAAGTTTTAAATAGTCAAAGGATTATTACCATTATTGAGAGGCTTTTTTAAGGCAGTTGTATAGTTTGATGAACTGGATCATGTGTTGTACCCTTGCTTCTTTGCCTTGGACAAAAGATGGAGGTTTGAAGGACAGCAGAAAGTAAGTTTTTGTTGATATATTTTTATTGGAAAAGAAGATAGACCTCATGAAGGACAGCTGGGATGTGAGGCCATTACAAAGACCGAGATACTAGAGGAGAGAGAATGAAAGCAGTTAGCAAGGAACATGGTACTCTGGGATGCAGCAGGAAGAGCATTGGCAGCAGGTCAAGGGAGGTGATCCTGCCCCTCTTCTCAGCCCTGGTGAGGCACTTCTGGAGTGCTGTGTCCAGCTCTGGGCTCCTCAGGACAAGAGAGACGTGGAGCTCCTGGAGCAGCTCCAGTGGAGGGTAACAAAGATGATTAAGGCACTGGAGCATCTCTCTTATGAGGAAAGGCTGAGGGAGCTGGGCCTGTCCAGCCTCAGGAAGAGACACTGAGAGGGGACCTCATCAATGTCTGTGAGTATCTGAAGGGAGGTGCCAAGAGGATGGAGCCAGGCTGTGCTCGGTGGTGCCCAGCAATAGGACAGGAGGCAATGGGCAGAAACTGATGCACAGAAGTTCCACCTGGACATGAGGAAGAATTTCTTTACTGGGCAGGTGACCACGCACTGGAATAGATTGACCAGAGAGGTTGTGGAATCTCCAGATGTTCCAGAACTATCTGGTTACAATCCTGTGCCATGTGCTCTAGGATGACCCTGCTTGAGCTGGGAGGTTGGACCAAATGGCTCAAGGTGGTCCTTTCTAACCTGACCCATTCTGTGTGAGATACTGTAAGTTTCTGAGAGCTCCATTTTATGTATATATACAAAGACATAAAAGGACTCTCCTCTGATTACATTCCTTTATGCATAAATAACTATACTCCTGTGGGACTGAAATATGCAACAGTCCGGTTTCCCTGACATTTCAAACACATTCATTTTAAAGCCTTGAAAGTCTTTTCTTCATATCTTGGAAAGGGATGAGGCAGAGGGAAGCTTTGCATGTTCTTAGAAATTAATGTCACACTTCTTACTTATTTGCCATTTGGACAGACTGAATCTTCAAAGACCTCCCAGACTCAGCTTCTGAGATCTTGTTAATAGAAATGGCAAGTGTAGGATGCCAGTGCTTGTTTTGCATACTTGCATATTTGTATGAGTGCACAAGATCCTCTGGCTTTGCACACACAAGTTGGTGCATGCTCAGAGTTTGCAGGTTTTAGAAAGAAAGCTTTTGCCTTTTGTGTCTCATAAATTCAGTGTGATTGTTTTGATATTCAAAAGAAACAAATGAATGGATAAATGGATGAATGTTTCATTGCTTCTACCTGTGAAAATTAATTTCTTTGCCTTAGTTTAAAATTGTTTAGGATTAACGTCTCTTTTTACAATATTTTTCTACTTGCCTTTACTTTAACTGTACATTATAGTCGGTAGTTCCTCAAATTTTAGTAGGGCACATTTAAAGTGGAGCAGTAGTCTTGGCATGGAAAGCCAATACAAATATGTTCATTGTTTTGGAAATGATAAAGATCAAGTCCCCTTCATTTGCTAATGTCACCTCTCCTTTTTTTAAACCTGGATGGAGACTGGTACTTTTCCATTGCTTTGGAAATGTCCTGTTCTTTCAAACTGCCTCCAGAACTACCATTAGCAGTCCAGAGAGGCCATTTAGTGCTGCTAAGGTGCTATGTTTACTAGGCTTATGAACACATTAAAATTTAGCATATGCTTCCTTTTTCTTTTTTTTTTTTTTTAAGTTTCTGAGGTTTTGGAGTTTTTACTTTTTGTTAGGGTTGGAGTTTTTTAATTTAAATTTCTGGAATTTTAGAATTTTTCTATTCTGTCTGAAGTCAGTAGGTACTTTCTCTTCCTTCACGGAATCAAAAAAGACTGCAAAAATAACTGTGAAGGGGTCTAACCATTAACAACAAGAGTCCCTGATCAAGCAAGAGTAGTAATTGAACTAGATGATTTTGATGAGTATCAACAGTCATTGATATATTAAGTACAATGACATTTAATATATAGTTACAATGAAATAAATATAAGACTGAAAACTGCTGTTAAATATAAAAAGTATTAAATTTGAGGTTGGCTGCAATTTGCAGAACCAAGCACAATGAAGTAAGACGGTAAAATATTTTAGTAGAGCTATGAGAGAGTAGCAATATTATTCATAAGCATCTCAGGAGCATGACTCACACATTTTACAAGAACTACATTTGCATGAATTTCCATAAATGATCAGATTTGTATTGTTTAAAGATGAAAAATAAAGCTTTCCAAAGTTATCTTGGTAAAGGTAGATATATTTTACACCTTGCTAGCTGTATGTACAATGTTCCCAAAGAATTAAAGAACCCCAACATCCAGGAAAAAAACAAAGATGGAAAACCTGCTTCTGCAGTTTACTGCAGAAATAAACTACAATAGGGCCATAGTCCATTATTCTTCATCATGAGTGCAATCACATGAGAGCTGTATTCACTTACTAATGCATTCCTTGGTTGTAAATTCTTTGTTTTCAGCATGGTTACATTCTAGCTTGCTTTCATTTGGCTTCAGAAAAGCAAAAGAAAACTAGATTTTTAAATTTATGTGCCACACTTCTATGAGGAAAGGTTCTTATCAAAGTAAAGGAACTTATATACACTTACCTCTGTAATTTTTGAAAGATGTGTCTATGCATACACACAGACTTTAAGAATGTGAACTTTCTAAGTGCCTTCTCTCTTCTGCTCTCTGAGTCTTAGACCCTGGTGCTTCTCCTGTTGCAGTAAGGAAAGATAATCCAAGAGTAACAGAATCTGGATATCCTGGAAGATCTCAGCTCTATTCCTTCTCCATCTGCAGTTCCCCCTTGGCTGGGCAGGTTGAGTGACCTTTGTGGTTTTGCCTATTCTGCCTGACTGTTCCAAGCCTGTTCCCAAGCCTAGACTCACCACCTGCCCATGCTACAGACAGCCACTTTAGCAGGACATACTGTCCCTCACATGGTCTTGACAGAGAAGACCATCTTGAAGCCATCTCTGCCACCCACATACACTTTTGCCATCCAAAGAACAGTGTAAACACACATGAAGCATAAGGAAAATCCAGACTCCTGTGAAGAAAAATCTGGGAAAAGATAGAAAATAATAGCTGTGTCTCTACACATGTTTATCTGCACTGTAGCCTTCTTTGTGAGGGATGCCTCTTGCAGTCACGTGAGGAGTTCAGGGACTTGAGCAGTACTCACTCTGTGGACCTAATAGCTATAGAAATTAATAGTAGGTAAGAGCTGTGTTCTAAGTTTTCAAGTTTACCTGCATATAAAAAGAGGGTCGCTCCTTTTGGAATTCAGGCCACAAAACTATTGTGCATGCACTTAGTTTCAACCACCATGGAAAAAGTCTCTGAAAACACAAGGGATATTCCCAATGTGAATAAGAACTGTAGTTCAATGTGTTTCTAATGGAGGAGCAACTTGTTTGCACAATGGAGAATATGGTGAAGGTAGTCAGACAACCAGCCATAGTTTCTGGTAAAGCAACTATCTCACCTTGCAGAGAGGTTCAATTCAGCTTCCTTTGTTTGCTTCAGGCTGCTCTCTTTTAATCCCCTTAATTTTCACTTCTCCTGTTTGCCCACTAATTTTTTCCTCAAGGTCTTGACTGCCCCATGGGTTGTAATTTTTTTTCCTTCCCACACCTCTCTTTTATTTTCATCTGCTGATTTATATAGATGTTACACAGATTGCTGCATTTGCTTTCCAGAGATCAAGTGTAATCTCTAAAGCAATGGGAGACCAAAAATCCCAGTAAGCTATGTTCATTAAAAAAAAAAACAAAAAGCCCCTTCATTGTATATACTTACAAGGGTGAGAAATAATGTGCCATACGTCCCTACACTACAATAGACAAAGCAAAAAGTTGAATAATCGCCCTCTCAAAAAGGGCCCATTAGTGAAATGAAACCCAAAGCCTTGAATGCACTGAGGGGCAGTAGAAATTCTGAATGTGAATATGAAAAATATGAAGTGTTGTAAAAGCAAAGCAGTAGGAGGCCTAGAGGGCAAAATGCAAGTGGTAGGATTAATACTGAAATAGGTGCTGGAGTAACTGCAAGAAGACAAGAGCTCAAGGGACACAGATCAAAGTGGTAAATTAATATATACAAATTTGCCTACTTAAGGGAATGAGAAATCCCTTCCCAATACTGAAAGGAAAAAAGCCCTTTTGACTCAGTGTTTTGTAAAGATCTTTTTTTACCCTTAGAGAAATGCAAACAGAGAAATTTAAACCTAAAACATTGCTCAGCCTAAGAGAATTGAGTTCTGGGTGAATGGATGGATGGATATAGATAATGTATTATTCAGAGTATTATCAAGTTGATTTTTTGCTAAGGAGGAAATAAATACTTTTTTTTTTTTATTTAGGTGGAATGCTGATGTATTTGCTGAAACTGTTTCTGACTTAGAAATAAATCAAGTGAAACAATTTGGCCATGGTAAATATGCTAATAACTGTCTGTACAAACTTGATAAAATTCTTTTATGCTGCCAGTGTTTTAATTTATTAACTAATGTGGCTATGATGACTGGAAAATGAGTGTGTGAAGTAGTTAAACAAGAGGTGTAGAAAACATGCTGAAGGAAGTGGCTCTTCGGATTTCTTCCCTCAGGGATATTCCAGATGCTGCATTACCCTGCTTTTGCCAGGCTGTGTAAAAGTAAATAGCAGTTTTAACAACAAAAATATTCCCTGCACTTCTTTATTTCTTTCTAAGAAGGCTTATGATTTTCAGTAATAGTTCACTATTCCTAAGAGCTAAGTCCAGTGCAAAAGGCAAGCTTTGTCTTTGACCCAGGGCTCCTTCTGGGACAGAGCACATCAGGGCATTTCATCCTTCTTGCTGGAGCTCAAATTTAGCCCAGAGTGACTTTATGTGAACTGGTGCAGACAACGGGTGTACCTTGTTTGTCTGAACTAGCCATGCCCTGGGTAGCCTGACTGCCAAGGGCAAGGTCCTAAAGTTCAGAAATCTTGCCCAGACCTCTTTGTGGACACTTGGGCTGTTGGCCTTTGTTGGCATTGGCTCCATGACAGTCACATCCTTGGAGAAGTACGTGAGCTAATTTCAGGATAGATGGACTGCATTTAATATATTTCACTACAGACTAGTCAAGATATAAATACTCACTAGGAGAAAACTTGCAAGTATTAAAAAAAGTTATCTGATACATTTTAATTCACTCCTGCTTACAGATGCCAGTTGTAATCCGTAATGCTATTTTTTTACTGATACATGTGGCAAAAATTATTTATATAATCTGTTGAAATATGCTAGCAGTTTCAAATCATAAGTGCTTTTTAGACTTCATATATTTGTGGCAGTTCATGGGCAGCAGAGAAAAGACTGGCAAAATTCATTAAATAAATTACTCATTGTGGGTTATTTCACCTGCTACTTCCAAATGTGAATAAAGAAATAAACAGGATTTCATTAATAAACTGAAACAAAAGAGGGTATCCAAATGAACTGTTTCTGCTTGCAAGCATATTGCTGTGGTAAAATATCAACTCATTTAGTAGTAATCTGCAATATAATTTCAATGTTGACAAATCTTTGGAAATCTGTATCCGTGTACATAGTACAAAAATATCTTCAATAAATAACAGTATAGCCCTAGTTGCATTTTCACTGCAGGTACAGATTTGTTCAATGACAAGCAATAGGGTAAACTCTGGCTGGGTTACAGATGGCAAAGCTTGCTTACAGGTTTAACTTCCATTTCTTTCCTTCTTTTTCTTTTTTACTGTATGTATTGCAAATCTTCGACTGATAGGAATTTCAGTGCTAGCCTTACTTTTTAGAATTGGCAGAATAATTAAGCAACGAAATGTTGTCATTTTAGCAGGATATTTTGCCTTTATTGGAAGACAGGATTTCATAAAGAACTAATGATGTACTTTCCCACTCCCAAAATCATGCCTTAGATCATGGCTGTCTACTACTTCTGATGTATTTTCTCTGGTCTTAGCCTTCCAAATCTATCTATCTTACTCCACCAAGATGTCATTAAGGTCTTTGAACATAATGTCCTCCCTGCAATTCTTCTTTATCAATTTCCACCTTCTGTCTTTTCTGTCCATGTGTCTCTCATATGCTGAGAATTCTGGAATTTACTTCAATAATTTCTTCATGTCGGAAGTCATTCACTTCTTGAACTGCTCTTGAATGTGTATGTGTGCTTCCATTAATAACTAAAGACAGTAGTCATAGAATGGTTTGTGTTGGAAGGGACCTTAAAGATCATCTAGTTCCAACCCTCCTGCTATGGACTGGGACGCATTCCACTAGACAAGGTTGCTCAAAGACCCATCCAGCAATACTTGCAAAGAACAAAATCAGATGGGAAGATCTCCTCTAACTATAGGGGTAAAGAGTGGTGGTACTATTGTTAACAAAGAAAATGGCCATGCTAATACAGATCCTTAGCCTCCTATAGAGTTTGTTGTGCTGCCTGTCTTGGGTTTTTTTGTGTATTCTGATGGGCGTGCTATCACCTGGCAAATTTGCATCTACACCAGAAAGCAGAGTTGAAAACATTCAGAAGTGAGCTGACAGAGGACTTACAAAATGGGAACACACTGTTGATTTTCTTGCTTGGAATATACTGTCAAGATAGGCTGTGATGCCGCTTTGCTGGCACTTTTTGTTGTTTGCAGGTGTAAGATGTAAAGCTGATTGTTCTGAATCCATAGAAGGCTGCCTGCGTGACACAGGCTGCAGTGTCCTGGCAGTTATCACATTGTAATTATGTCTTGTAAAAACATATAAATAAAATCTCTACTTGAAAATGCTCTTAAAAATAAGTCATATAACACTCCCATAATAGTAACTGAGGGGTAGGCATCTAAGAAATACAATTATAAACCAGAAACTTTACATAAACATGATCAAAATGAAATAAAACAGATATAATTATAAAAAGCATATACAAGGCACAATATCCCCTAAATCTGTCAGGTTGGAGAATTTCTAAAATGAAAATCTTTTAAAATCTAATTTAAACTTGTCTAGTTCCAAGGACCTTCCAAGGCCATAAGAAAAGCAGCAAAATGAAATCAATTAAACTCCTATGTGAAATTCAACATTGAAATATAAACTAGAATATGAACTTTGACTTATTTAGCATCCAATTAATGTATTTCTCCATTTCTGTTCCTTTATGATACTCAATTAAATAACTGTCTTTCAGCATTGTTTTTTCACTTGGAGCTGAGGACTCAAAGCTGCACAAGCTTTATATTAAGAAAATAGAATCAATCTTCAGCACTTCTGATTCTTGCTTTAAAAAGAGTAGGTTCCTTGGCCACACTTAAAACCTTCCCCAACGTTTTCAAATGGCCTTGCCATTATTACTTTTCAAAATATAAAACAACAAACAAAGACATTTTGAATAGCCAAGCTAAAAGCATGTTTCCTGTATTGTGTGGACCGCATCTCAGCTGTGAGGATTTGTCTTAGATTCACTTGGTTGCCGTACTTGTTTTTCTCCTGTTCTTAAAATACTTCATTTCTATGAGGGTTTAAACAACAAGGGAGTTGCAGCCCCACAGCTTTAGCTACACAAAGTGATATAGATCTTATATAGTAAGATCTTGAGTTGCCTTCTCTTTCTGGAATGGAAATTACTATACTTTGTTCTTTCCTCTGGACCTTCTCAGCATGACACAACTGTTTGACTGATCACATCAGGACTAGTTATGCACTGGCTTGTCTCCACAGTCACAGCAAAAGGGGAAGGAATAAAGAGCTTTCCCCAGTGGCACATGGGTCAGGCAGACTCACAGCCAAGATGTTTGGGGGAACACAAGCACCGCACCTCATTGCTCTTCTGGGAAGTCATGGTGGTTGACAAGGGTTCAGCCAGAGGCATGATGCAGCAGCTTTTGCAACAATTTCCGTGTCACTGTGCATGCCAAGTAAGAGTACCTACAACTGATGCCTTGAAAACTCTTCCAAATACAAGTTATGCCCTTGAGGGCATGATCTAGCTCTGTATAATTATTTCTTTATGGCGATATTATTAACATGCAACCTTCCTAATCCTGACTGGCCACTCTAACTCAGCTCCAAATGGCGCTTGTGCTCTGAGTTCCCATGTGACCAAATAATCAGGAAATGCAAAATGTGCGTAGAGATAGAGCCAAAAGAAGGTAAAAACTAAACCCTTTCCCAAGAGCCTCTGTGAAATGACTGGTATACAGAGAAGCATCAGAAGATACTGAGAAAGAGGAAGCACTTGCCTAGTGCTGTGCAGTCTCATGTGGATTGCCCCAAGCTAGCCCTAGGCTAACAATACATCTACACGCACAGAAGCACTGTGAACCCAAAGTCAGCCTTGTCAGAGTGATGCTCAGGTTCATAAGCACAGCCAGTCTGTGGGGCTAGGCTGCTAAGACCCTGTGCTGTGTCTTGACTGCTTCTGAGACTGGCATGTTCAGAATGGGTCTGATTTCATGTCATGGTATAAATTCCCCCTGTAATTCATAATTAGGTTTGATGAGGACTCAGGTTCCCTGAACGTTATCCGTTTTTTTGAGTACCACCAAGACCTCTTGATGCTGACAAGAAGGCCATTAATAATCAGGGCATCTCTGGCTTCAGAGGAGTGGAGTGGAGAAATTAGCAAGCAAGCTGTAAACAGTTTAGCTCAAGTATCAGAAAGAGTCGTGTCAAGCACTACAGATCTCAGCACAGGCTCACTTAGAGGTCAGGCACTCTGCAGTCTGTAGTGAAAAGGTAAACTGGCTTCATGCACATGAGCTACTTGGCCTCTCTCTGCACTGCTCTGCACTGCTCTGCACTGCTCTGCTCTACCCACCAACACTGCCTCTCCATCATGTTGAGACACAAATCACAACCTGCTCCTAAAATCTCTGCCACAACTTCCAATTTGTTCCCTTTAAGAATCTGAGAAGGTAACAGAAGATCTTGAAGTGGATTAAGGAGATTGGGAATACATAACCGTGAACTCTCACCATATTGTTTCATCCCACACTTAGTGAAACATTCATTGCTCTTGGTATTTTTCTTGACATGTAAAACATAATCCATTTTCTGTGCTGGCTCTTGCTTATACAGTTGTGATAGGATAGGAAAAACCAGTCTTTGAGAGCATCAGCATGTAATGGACCCTTTTTGGTCTTATTTTTGCTTTTGAATGTCTTGTCTTTTTTTTTCCTCTAGTACAAACTTGACCTAAAAAAAAATATGAACTCTTCCCTAACACAGACACCTGACACCATCATCACTTTTAAAAATTTCTGCCTTAAGGAATTCCGATTTCTTTGTAGAGTAAGTGCAGTTTGTCTTTGACTTTTATGCACAGATTATGTATGCATTAGTTTGGGACTAAATCCACAAAGGAGCCTAAATCCCAGCTGGCTCTTCATTCTGCATATTATACTGAGCCCCTCTTTCCCCTTATGCAGTATCTCTGTGATTAGCAAGCACATTGAGGTCTGGGTCTTCATGACCTCTGGTTGCAGTGTTAGCCTACGGGCTATAGCTCACTCTCAAGCTGCACAAAGAAATGGGATCTCAGGGTACTTCCTGCTGCATTATTCTACTCCCCATGGCATAGTGACATTGGGCCAAGGACAGTCTCTGAGTTCCACTCTTCACAGCTGGAAAAGTTGTACAGGATAATGAAGGCCGGTTCCTACCTAGTCTGGCAGACACTGGCCTTTCAACGAGTGTTTGCCACCCAAGGGATCCTGACACTTAGGGTGGAGCTGAACCGGCTCCAACAAGGAAAGAGTGCAGAGATGAACAAGATAAAGGGCCTACAGTTACTTTCCTGGTGGCTTCCTTCTTCTGAGATACTGAAAACTCAACATCAGTCTCTTCCTTCCCAGACTACTGCCACAGAAAGGCTGAGCGTGAGGAAAATCTACAGAAGTGAGCCCCTGGCTGCCATCACAGTGTGATGACCCTGGTCAATGGCACTTTATCTTAGCCTGACAAACAGTGGCAATTCGTATAACATTCATTTGGTTTCCTGCAGAATTGCATAGATTGTTCTTATAATACTTAAAATAATAATTATTTTATAGAAACACTTTACAAGATAATCTCCTCTTCAATTTCCTTTAGTATTTTCTGGGGAATTACCATGGGTAACATAGAAAGTAGGTAATTGAATTTCATTTCCATTACCATTTTGACAGTCTGAACTCTTTCCCAGGGTGACAGATTTAATTTCTCACACATGGCTTATATTGTTTTAAAATGGAATAATAAGTGGCATGATATTGTTTCTCACTGTGGCATCTAAGCCATTATTTAGCAATATATCCAAAGCATTTCTTCTGAATTGATAGCCATTAAAATTTGTAAAGCAGAACCTCAGCAGGGATAGATTGATACAGCATCACTGGAAGCAGATGTGCTGTGCTGATTCACACAAGCTCAGGGTTTAACCTGTGATATTTCTGTCACTTTCTTTCCTCTCACCAACTTTTAGCATATTTTTCTTATCGACGGTCTGGAACAAGTCATGCAAAAAACCCTGTGAATTCATTATATGCCCAGCCCTGCAGCCCAGTGAGCTATGCAAGGGGTGATGTGTCATTGTCAATTTGTGCTGAAGACAATGGCAGCAGAAGGTGTTCCGCCTCTCTCCAGCGGCACTCAGCAGCTCATGAGATTTAGGTTGCAAGAGCAGGCTTTGTTTGCATAGCTGCCAAGGACATATTTACAGCTAATTCCAGAGACAACAATGCTAGAATAAGTCAGAGCGTGAAAAAGGGGGATAGCTCTCATGATTCCTTTCCAACACAAATTTGAAGGCTAATAAGTGTTGCATAATACTGCTGCTTTCAGTTCAAAATCAAGTAGTTTAATTCATCTCTGAAATAACAAATCTGTATTAGAATCCTCAACTGGATATAAATACCTGCTTTCTGTACAAGTTAACAGCTTTTTTGCATGCAAGGGTAGAGGAAGTTTAAGAAGGTCATAGTTTCCTACTAGCTATATTAAGAGACGGTCACTTGGAGGTGCTACGCCTCCCAAAATGGGTTGCAAAAGTTCATAGGAATCCCTTAATAATGGCATTGCCTTTTGTACTTCCATGACGCTGAATTTTAGTTCTCTTTTCCGAAAGGAAGTTTCTGTTCTATTTGTTATAAAGTGGATGTGAAAATACCGGTTAACACAGAGAAGAATGTATGATAGCTATTCTTGAAAGGAGGAAGCCATTATAGCAGAAGACAGGCAAAGTCTAAAATAATTATATAGACTTAATAACTAAGTGTAGTCAGTCCTTTTCACTTGCTTTGCATTCTTGGTAACCATTCTACGAAAATCTTTTTGCCTCAGTTCCTGTAAAGAATTTTGTGATAAAACCATATGGACTTGAAATGAAGCAGCTATAATTTTTAACCCTTCAATTATTTCAGGCACAGCATCTGCAGCACTGGGAACTGTATTTCTATACCCCTGTCACTTCCTCTTGGAGCCTTCAGCACACACCTCACAAAGACCCTATAGCAGCACTCAGTGAAAACAGAAGTGAGGGCCAGCCTGTGATGTTTTGCTGAAGCTATTGCAGTCTTTTCTCAACCTGGCAAAGCAGAAGACAGTAGGTAAAGAGGTTATAGATGGGGAAGCAGCAATGATATACCAAATGAGAGAATAGCACTGTGGGTTACGCTATGCAATAGTAATGATGTTTTTAATAATATTTTCTCTGGTTATCCATGTCATTGAGAATATGTCTTATGTGAGAAACTTCCTCTTCCTTCCTCAGTAGAAAGTAAAAAATTAATATTTCACCAGAATTAGTGCAGCATTTTGGAAAATTTTGTATAGTTGTTGTGGACAAGGTAAGAAACATTTTGGGGAATGCTGGCAGAAATTAAAGAAGCAATTACTAAAGGAGGTAAAATGTAGATATATTCTGGAATGTATTTGCAACACTTTCCCTCTGGCATTTTAAAGACTCCTAAAGACACTTGCTGTGTCAATCTACTGGAAGAGAATTAAAATGTGTGTATATTACTAGTTAGCTTCCTTTGGGGGTTCAAATCAATCTCCAGCAGCATTGGTAGGTTAATCAATGCTATTTCCCTAAAACCAGACCAGTTGTTTCCAGCAACAGATCTCTTCTGCCCTTACAGGTGTTCTACCTTGACTGCAGCAAATTGGACAGGGGGCTAATCAGGTTTTTGAGCTCATGGTAGCATATTTACTTTGACCTGAGGTTATGCAGATGTCAATCAAAGCCAACCATTTCCAAACCAAAAGAACTGCAACAGAACTTCTTGGCCACCTTGGCTTGCCTCAGACAGAAGTGTTACCTAGCTGGCCTCAGTCTACCACTGTGGAGGCCAGGAGGATTTATAGAGGGTTTTTCTTGCAACTGGCAAAGCATCTCATATTTATAATTAGTGCCTAGTACTGCTATGGACGAGCTGGCTAAAAATATTTTGAAAGATAAAAAAGGGATAAAATACATAAATGAAAAATAGAAATGCAGTATCTTTGTCCCTTTATATTTTCTGGTTTGTAAGAATGTATCTAGCCTAAACTGTGATGAAGTTCCCCTCTGAACCATTATTAAGAAGTCTAGCATATAAAAAAGTATGCTATCCATAAGCCAAATTTCATAAAGCAAATGTAAAGTAGGCAGATTTACCTTGAAGAGTCTGTAGTTAGGGACCTGAGTACTTACCAAAAATTCATGTCTTCCCTTCTTCAGAGCATTCAAACCCCAGTAACACAACTACAGGAAAGGAGAGGGAAAAATTCAAACACTCAGTGAATCAATAGGAAGTAGGCGAGAAGTGGCTGTGAAGTAACTCGCAACTAAGTGGATTAATCTGGCACAAAAATTGGCAAGGTTTTTTCTGCTTAGCTTTACTAGCTGAAATTTGAACTGAACATGGAGCCTCCTGTGGCCTGTTTAACCTCCTGCAATCCTATTAATCTGAGAGATTAAAATGTTCTGTTTCTTCTAAAGGAAAAGCAGTAGCCCAGAACACATGCTTACATGATTCATTAATTGTGGAGGAAGCTATTCTCGGTTTATATTTAACCAATTTATTATTATTATTATTATTATTATTATTATTATTACTACTATTATTATATACAGTCAAAGTAAACATCAGAAAAAAAGGTAATTTGAACTGAGGAGTCAAAACCTAGGAAATCTCAGAATAAAACACAGAATTTTTTTTTTTAATTGTGTGTGTGTGTGTCTGTGTCTGTGTCTGTGTCTGTGTGTGTTTAGTGATTTTGTTTTATTCCCAAAGGAAGAATGTGGTAAAATCAAAGCAAAATCACAGAGGGTTACAACATCCATGAATCTATGTTTGAATATAAACTTTTTCTCCATATTAGAAACCACAGTAGTTGTAAGAGTAAATAATGCACAGTTAACCACCACAGTCAAGGAGTTGTCACCACAGTGACTGAAGAAGTTCACGTACACCTTCCAACATCAAAGCCTGCCACACACTACACTTAAAATCCTTGCTGCTAAGTGCCTGTCCAGCTCCTCTGATTAAGTGTTTGGAGCATGGATAGCAGCCAGAGATTGCTCTTTCCTTCATCCCTTGCAGATGTCCCCATGCATTGAAGGGAAAAGCATTATATTCTTCTGAGCAACAACTGCCTTTTGCTGAAACGAGGATCTTTGCTTCCTTCCAGGCTCATAGAACAATAGAGCTACAAAGCACAATCTGGTTTTCTTTATGGAAGCAATGCAAGATACAGAGGAAAGAATTTACAATAATTTTACACTCAGACCTTCTTCATTTCTTTTTTTTTTCCTTAAATTTGATGTGAAGTTCCTAGGAAATTATGTGCTTATGTTAATGTAACATTAAGGTTGATAAATCAAGTTCTAAAATGTCACGAAATGCAGAAGTCAGGCTGTAGGCTCAACCTTTACTCTGGCTCTTTGCCTCTTTCTTAAAATAGTCAGTCTTTATTCTGTTATAAATTATTACTCAGACTACATAGGAGTCAGTATAGCACAAACTAGAATTCTCTACAAAGGTTTATAAATAGTAAACGCGACAGAAAATGCTGAGCAGCTGGGCTATATAAGGAAAGGAGCAATTTACTCACAAATGCTTCAGTATGTTCTTCCTCATGTTTCAGTTTGGCTCGATCATCCCTCTGTCTTGATCATCTCTCTGTTATTATTCATGCAAGGAGACTTTGGATATCATTGGTATCATGAAGTCCTGCCCCTCACAGTGATACTGATATTCATGTGCAAATGAAAGTATTCATATGTGAATACAAGTATTCATTTTCTCCTTCCAAGACTCCTGGCTGCTGAAGATAAGGCTGTCTGGCTTAAAAGGAAAGAATGGGAACACCTTGAAAGTAAAAAAGTCTTTAAAGCCACCTGCTTCCTGGACAGCCCTTACTGAACAGCTGTCAGCAGTAGCAGGACAGGACTCTGCCCAAGGTTGCATTTGTCCAGGATCCCACTTACAGCCACAGTAAACACCGACTGTGTGATGGCAGCTATCCTCAAGCATGGGCAAGGAAGACAGGACTGATCATTATTTGCCTTATGGCCCATTCTTTAGTCACCAGTCACCCCACATGCATCTTTCTTACTCCTTCTCTGAATAAAACTCTTTCAGATCAGCAGAGGAGGTGTATGTTAAGGAAACTTCCCTGTCCAACCATCCAGGAGCCAATCTGACAGTCACACTCACACCACCTGAGCTGGGACTGAAGATCATTTGCAGCTACACCACCCTGGGGGTTGCTGGCTTCTGCTGTATCTCTGTGTCTGGTCACCTGGCTGTGCCACAGGTCCCTGAGCCCTTTGTTGTGCAAAGGGTTGGCAGTTCCTGGCCTCTTGCCTGGGGCTTCTGCCACCCAGAGCTCAGACTGCAGCTTGCACTGCAGCTTGCACACCGAGCCACCTGCACTGAATGTATTCCTCAACATATATTATAAATGGGGTGTTTCACAGACATATGTATAGCAGTTTCATAAAAGGGTGGCATGTAGGGCTCCATCTTCTGTCAGAACTCCAGCCCAGCATCCATGCTGTTTGAACTACACCGTACCTCAAACTGGGAAAAGTACCACAATAACTGTTCATGTATGTGCAAAATATCTCTTCCATGTGTGTAACAAAAACCACATTGTGCCTTGGTGGAAAACTGGCCTTACGTCTGAAACAGTCTGAAAGAAGCAAGAGAGGAGAGGCTTAGATACTGGTAGCAATCAGTTCTGTTTTGAAAATGAAGCTCTTGAGAGATAAAGAGTATATGAGAAGGCTGTGCTTTAATTTCCCAGCATGTGAACGAATATAGTCTAAATAATATCCTGGCTATACCACATCTAAATATGAATGCACTATATTAGAAAGAAGTCAACTTCTGGTCAAGGTTATTACCCTGGATAACATCTACTGCGATTTATCAGGCTCCCAACAGCAATCTTCATCACACAAGTAAGCACAGTATTGTTATGTCTGTGACTTTTGAAATTTTGATAGCTTTCATTCAGATACTTATCTCTGGACAGAAAGAGAAATTTTACAATTGTACCACTGCACAGTTGTCCCAGTTATAAATAAATTATTTCAATTGTAGTCAAAGGCGTAATGCATACTGCTTTGTAACAAGTACCTGCTTCATACAGATTTTTGAGTGGTCTCAAATTTCTCTTTGTGGAATTTTTTTACCTGCTGTGCATAAGGATGTGTACTTGCCTTGAGGATATATTCAAGGTAAAAGCTTGCTCTAAGTGACATTTTTGCATTTTGCATCTGTATTGGAAACTAGGAGAGGGAAAGGCATCTCCAAGTGTTGTGAGGAGGTCACAGAGCCTGTTCCAGAATGAGAGTAAGGTATCCCTCTGGACCAGGCAGGTGAGATACAATGAAGAACTGATAGACTCTACTCTGCCATCATCATACACTGGTGAAAGGAATGAAAGCCTATGCATTGTGAGATAAAAGGATGCTTCACCACTGAGTTTAAATGCCACAAATTACTTCCTGCTGCTGCTGTGTGCAGTGAGGAAAAGCTCTCCTCCAAGGCTCAGTGTTTTGGGTACTTTTCACCATGGTCTTCATTTTGGGCGTTACCCATGACATGATGTAGCCTAATGTGAACAACTCGCTGGCTAAACCAACTTTTTTTTTTACATAAGCCTTTTGGCATATCATAACGTTATGTTTAAGTTCCCATCCATTAAATGCTATTCTTTGCATCTTAAATTATTTCAGACACTTTCACATTAACTAGAATTAACATTGACGTTGTGATATATTGCAAATGACATCTGTTGGAGTAACTTTTTCCCTAAGAACTATATTTCTTACCAGCCATAACCTCAGAATTTTGGGGAATTATTATATAATGTTGTTTCCAATCAAAATAAATGTGTTCAGTTTTCCTATATGCAGTGACATTAAATAAGTTACACAGCTCAGTCCTCTTCCCGCTAAATTTGGTGTCAAAACTCCCACTGACTTCATGGGACCAGGATTTAGATCTTAGGTGATTAACATTCATAGAAACTATGGGTTAACCTCTAAAAATAGGAAAAGTTTGGCCACATAAGTCTCCTAAGACCTAGAAATTTTAAACATATCTGTCGCTGCTACTTATCCATCACTCTATATGCTTTCAGCCCCCCTTTCACATGCTTTCATTAACTGCATGGAAATATTTGTGAATACAGTCAAAAAAATTGAATAATTTTAATACTTATTTTTAGGGGCAATTTTAATCAACAGGAAATAGAAATTTACCTATCCTCCTTTCTCCAGACAAGGAAACAAATCTTCTGAAGGTTAGCTGCCAAAGTAATATCCAGAGAGGGGCTTTTCCATGTTTAACCAGATGTGTACACAAACTTTAACTCCCTTATTGTCCCCCTAATCCAGAGGTGTCTAAATTCCCTAGTCTCTTAAGCAACATCCTATGTTCTTGTGCCAGAAAAAAAAATTTCCAGCTGTATCATATTTGTTCTGCCTTTTTTTCACAAGATTATTGCTGGTTCTGACCATGCCCCAAACTTTCCCTGGTGTCAGGTCTGCTATTCCTCACTCTAAGGAATGAGCAATGTGAGAAGTTGTTTTACACAGAGGAGCCCTCCACTGAGGAAATACTTAAGTCCTGACCCATGCTGAATGGGTGAGGAAATTCTCAGTGCAATTACTCTAAACCCTTTTAAAGAAAGACTTCCCTCAGGAGAGTCCCTGCAGGCTAATCCTTCCAGGTGTCCAGTGCAGTTTGTGGAGGACAGTGTTACCAGACATAGGCAGAACACTGCAGGGGATTCTAACCTTTAAGACTGCATAAACTACCTCATTTCTGCAGAAATCCCAAGAGACAACATACCTCCAGAGCATGAGGCCCTCCCTATTTTTTCAGGCTTCAAGAAAGGGATAGTCATATGTTGCAGGCCCAAATGAACACTAAATATCAATATTTCTTGCCTAACTCAGCTCTCCTATTTAGTGTATTGATCTGCCCTTCCTTTCCTATTCCTACTGCTGTGGAACAAGGGAGGAAAAAGAAGCAGGTTCACAGCATTTATGTCAGCTCACCACAAAACTACTCCCAACAAGAATTCCTATTTCTTCCCTTTTCTTTGCAGGGGCACAAAATGCAAGTTGCATTCTAGCTTGACAAACACTCTGCTCAATGTTTGTGAAAAAAATAAATTAAGGTAGAAACCCAGAAATGTACTGGAAAGGGCACATGGGGCAGAAGTTGCCTGCACTCCTGCATGTCCCAGTACCTCTACCTGCACTGCTGGTTGAGAAAGAACACAGAACTTCTCTCCTTCATCACAGCTGTAGCCTGCCCTGGTTGGGAGCACAGTTACAAAAGAATTGCAATCTCTTATCTCACCATGCAGACCATTTAGAGGAATAATGTCAGGAAAAGCATAAAAACCAACCAGTCAACCAACCAACTAACCAACCAACTAACCAACCAACTAACCAAAAAAACCCCCAAACCAACCAAGCAAAAATACCCCAACAGATAATTTTTCTCTTAGATTATGATTAGTTAATAATATTACTTTACTGTCTTAGAATCGAATTCTTTGTTATAACTGAACAAACTGTAATACATATTTTTAAATGTCAGAAATCCCTTCTGTATCCAAATCAATATAAAATAATACTAGTGATTTTCCTGTAGTGGTAGAAGAAATACCTGAGGCAATAAAATGCTTTGAAAGGATGCTTTCCTTATCAAAATTCATAAAATCATGAAGGCTTAGTGGATTCTAGTTCTTCTTTTAAACAGATATTTAGAGAAAATGGGGGAAAGTATTTTTGCTACATTCAGGTGTGGCTTTTTCTCAGAATTTTAGGAATCTTACACAGTATACCAGATAAGAATTCTTGTCCTTAAGAAAATGCAGTGGCTTTGCAAATAAACGTTACCCATCTGGCCACAAATTCACCACAGAAATTGTATTCAGTGATGAAAAGAAAAATTGGAGACAAACATTAACAACATTTTTATACTGGTTTTGCTCCAAAGTTTTTAACAGTCAACACAAGGGACAGAGTATCAAATAGTCATGAAACAATAATAAAACCCTATGCATTATAAATAAAATGATAGAATCATAGAGTGGCCTGGGTTGGAAGCCAGAGGTGAGGCTGACAGGTGGGTACTTCACACAGTCCTCATTCCTCCCCTCTTTAAAGATGTGTACAATGTTTCCTCTTTTCCAGTCACCTGGGATTTCATCTAAATGCCATTTTTCAAATATCATGGCAAGGGGCTGGGCAACTACATCAGCCAATTCCCTCAGGACTCTAGGATGCCTCTCCTCAGATCCCATAGATTTATGTACATTCAGTGTCCTCAGGTGGTCATTAGCTTGATCTTCCCTTTCAGTGGGAGGGTCTTTGCTCTCCCAGTCCCCATCCTGCTGTCCATCCATTTGAGAGGTGTGGGAAGAGGGGTTGCCATTGAAGACTGAAGCAAAAAGTTGTTAAGTACCCCAGCCTTCTCCTCTTCCATAGTTACCAGTTTTCCAGCACTGTTTATCAGGGGGAGTGTGTACACCTTCTTTGACCTTCCCTTTCTGGTTAACCTACCTGTAGGAGCCCTTCCTGTTATTCCTTGTGTCCCTTGCCAGTTTCAGTTCCATCTTTGCCTTGGCCTTCCTCAGCCCATGCCTACACGACTGTCCTTCATCTCTATACTCTTCCTACAACCCAAAATATTTAATGGGGAATATTTCTTGTTTTATTTAATTTTTAATTTAACTTATCTTCCTTTTATTTACTCTTCCCTAATATCCTAATATTAGTAAAATATATCAGGACACTTAGAGCAGAAATTGGTTGAATTGTCATAGGATCATTCAGGTTTTGCAAAAGACCAGGTAGTCATGATACCAATGTGACTATAACTGCTTTTAGACATTACTTTGGATTTTCCTTTGTGATCATCTTAATTTTAAATGGCAAGAGAAAAACCTAGTGGCTTTTCAAAATGCCAGCTACTGCTACAGGTTTAGAGACTTGTCATAAAGTACAAATATGATAACTAACAGGGGGGTGACAGAATTAACTGTGGTAATAAAGCTGACTCTTTAAAATACATTGTTCTCTTTCGATTCAGGATGCAGAAATTCTGTTAGAAAAAAGAGTCAAAGAACCAACATTTTCCACTTTTCTTGACTGTTGAAGCATCTTGAAAGTCAGTGGAGATAAGTAGTTTAAATTGTTGAATCTTTAGTGTTACTTTTTCTTTTATTTTTAATCATGAAAATAATACTTCTGGGTTAACTAAGTGTAAAAAGATTCTTTACTCTTTCTGAGTCAGAATATAATGTGAAACAGCTCCAAAAGAACTTTCCATTTGATCTCAACACACAGTACCCATTCAATCCACATTTTCACAGTATTTATTAGACTGCAGTTAGTATCTATGGGCAACAACCAGTTATTCACTAATTTACTTTATCTTCTACATTCACAATGAAAAAAAAATTAGACTTCAACATCTCCATATATGCAGTTGGATGTGGTAATTGATGTCTCGCACCATGGGAGCTCAGTCTTTACTGAGAATTATTTTATCAAAAAAATAACTCTTCTATAAAATTTGTGTAATTGGTATACCCATTAAACTATTTTAAAAAATGAGGAATGCAGCACTGTGCCTAGCTTTTCTACTTTCAGGAAACTTCTCCTACAAAATTTACTTAGAAATTGCAGTAAGATATTTCCCTGGAGGGACACAGATTTTGGGAGCCGTAAACAGTCAGTTTGGAAGCTGGTCCACACAGGATCTTACACAGAACAATTTCACCAATTTTGTACTTAAAATTCTTCCTAGCCCCTCCCTCCAGTCTGCATTCATTCAGATGAAACAACCATAATGAAGTTTTGACTGGGCAGGGGAAGTCCCAAAGCCAGCATCAATCAGCTAAGCTCTATTGAAGTCAATGAGCTGAGGTATCCTGGCTGAGGTACAGGCCCCTAATCTCTACAAAAGGTATTATCTACACATTTGGTACAATAAAATGCAGCAAAGCTGTGAAATTTCCATTTCCAAGTTGAATAGGTCTGTGGAGGTTGGTGATGGATGGAAGCAGCCCTGATCTCAGTGCCAGCAGGGGAAGGAAGGAAGGATCCCCTCTCGTGCTGTGGCTGGGCATTATCACATGAAAGGCAGCATGTGATAATGCCCTGGGAAGTATTAATCTGGAGTGCAGTGCCACTTTTTTCCTCTGCTAGAGTGAGGCCTCTGTGTGTACAAACAAACAAGCTGCAGCAGGGCCAGGTGTCCTAAGCCTTCCACAAATACAAACTTTCATGTATTTATTTATTTATGCAGTGTATGCAGGGCATTTAAAGGTCAGTATGGATTACCTTGACTTGATAGCTCCTGGAAAGTTCTGTTAACCGTAAGTGCTTAACCTGAATGCCTTGGAGCTATTGAAAAACTCTAACTTGCATAAAGGTACCTCTCAAGTCCCTTTCCTGTATCCTTTGTTTATAGGTATCTCTTGGGAGTTCTAGTATTCCACATTCCTAACATAAATTTTACAAGTATGAAAAAACATCTGATGAAAACGCTTTTGTAATCCTGACTCTCAAAAAAGATACCATCAATTACAGGCCTTTTTGTGTCTGTTAATATTGGGGTTTCTTCAGGTTTTGGGTTTGAGTTTTGTTGGTTTTTTTTTTGTTGTTTTGGGATGTTTTGTTTTGATTTGGTGGTTTTTGATTTTGTTGGGATTTTTTTGCCTATTGCTAGTTTTGCTCACAGAGGTGACAAAGGAACAAAAAACTTGACAAAAAAGCCACATTAATTCTCCATTAGTCTGTGTTCTCATTTACACCAGGTTTAATTTGAAACCATATGTGTATTTCACATTGTGCCAGCAGAAATGACTACACAGGTTCAGGGCAATACAAAGTCTGCCCTAAAACCAGGAATGTTCAGATCATCCATAAGCACTGTTACCCAAGAGGCCAGTTTATGCAGTGAGGTTAAAGGAGATGACTGGAAGTCTCACCTTGAGCTAATGATCCAACACACAGTGGATTTAAAAAGTGAAAATTGCAGAGCAATAAATGAGTGTACAAGAGTCCCATCATGCACACAGCTGAACAGACAGAAATGCATGGAAATGGGCTTACTCTTTCAAACCCCAGGGTCATATGTGTGGGAATAACTACAGTTAATCTACATCATCTAGGACAGACTGCTAAAGCAGTTTTTAAAATTTATTTTCCATTAAAGCCACTCTTGTATAGCTTATGACATCAGGACAGTCTCACTGAATTGATTAGAGTGTGGCATAAACAAGTGGATCACTGGAGGTGCAAGGATTGAAAGCATGCTGGAAGGGAAAAGGAAGGAATAATTAGTGGCATAATCCACTAAGTGTTTGAAAATCCAAAGGAAGAGGGCCATTGGGAGTGAAGAAATGAAGGTGACTGCATTTGCTTGTGCCTGAGAGATGCTATGGAGGTGGTGAGCTGAGAAGTTTTTTGTTTGGGAGGAGGTGGTCAGTGATGGCTGAGTCAGGGCCTTCCATGGGCGTAGCACTGGTTTCACAGATGTTTAGTGTGTATCTCCCCACCAATACTCTTCATCAGACAGGAATATCAGAGGGATCACAGACAATGGGTGACAGCCAGACAGCAATCTGGCTGCTGGAGGTTGCTTGCTCTAGGCAAATCAGGATCTGTCTGGAACCACTCAGGCAGGTGGCATCATGGTCCTTCACCAGTTTGACCTGATTTGCTTAGATAATTTACCACTCCACTCTTCAGTCCAAGTACAGATTAGTGAAAAAGTCCTTCCTCTTCATGTTCTGATTGACAGGGTCTCTATTTTCTCATCTCTTTTAAAGTGATGATTTCATCCTTTTGCTAATAGCTCTATTCTCAGAGACCATCTAAAAATTCTCCAAAGAAAATCCCTTTCTCCTTGAATGCTTTCCCTTTTACTTATTTTGCTGTTCTCTGTTTTTATGACTATTGCCTTCTTTTTCTTTATTTAGACCACATGCCATATCATTATTTCATCTCGTTTTCTTGTACTTTGATAACTTTTGCTCATTCCCACCATAAATGTGATTTGCAAGAACTGTGATTTTGGAATCCAGAGTCTCCTGTCATTTTTCTTCAATGTTCAGCATTGCAATACTTCTTCTTTCTTTTTTTCAAGTCTCCTTGCTTTTCATGTAATTAGACTGTTCTTTTTCTCTTAGGCTTTCATTGCCCCATAAATCCCTGATCATGTCTCTCCTTTGCTCCACATCATTTTATTTTTTGCATTTTTGCTGAACTAAAGCAAGGGATAAGTGCAAAGTTGCCCTCCCCGACTTCAAATCCTTCTGGACATGCTATACTTTTGACCCCCTTTTCACCCAGTTATGCAGGCCTACCCTATGCTTCTTATTGAACATAATAATTCTTGTTTTTAGAAACTGCTTTACCCTCTTTCACCTCCATTTTCTCATTTATGCAAAAAATATTGCCTTCATATATGAGTTACCAAAGTTACAAGTTCTAATACCAGCTCTGAAAATCTTTATTCCTGTATCACCTCTGAAAATATTTTATTCAAGTAGTGATGATGTGAAAAACCTTTTGTATTTAAGTAGAAATAGAATTCAAGTGAGAGCATCTTGTAAATTAACTGCTAACACGTGCATTAGGCAGAATAAGTTTGATATAAGACAAAATGGTATTTTGATACACCCTTTCATTTTATTATGAAAAGGGTACTTCAGTCAATCAGATTCCCAGGATTATGAATTGACAGTTGACACTGAGGAAAAACAGATTTATTCTACTTTGGGCTTTTTTAAGCAAAGATCTAAAGGTTCCCCCCGGATTGTTGGACTTGAGACTGAATGAAAAGCTAAAATTTATTTTACTTGTCCCTAAGCTCCTTCAGAAGATACAGGCTCTTCATACTTGTCACTGTTTTTCTCAATTTAATACATATTCTCAGAGAAACCCTTGCCTTGAGCCTGGCAGAAGGGGTGGTCATTTCCCAGGCCCAGCCAGTGACACTGTGACCTGAAACTGAGATCCCAAGTCCGGAAATAATTCCTCTTAAAGCACAGGCTCTTCTCACTCCAGCCCAAGCAGCAGTTAAACACTTTAAGCATAGAGAACAACTTCAAAGAGGCAGCCTCACTATGGAGTATCCTGCAGCCTAGTTTTTGGAAAACCCAGGTAAATACATCATTCCACATACCTATAATAAATCAGATGGGATCTTCTGAACATTAGCCTAAGCAGCCACTCCCTGGGGTTTTTGCTAAAGCAGAAATGCCTGAACTTTACCTGGCCCCATTCATCCTTACCTGTTTGTCTTCCCTCATACAAGCTTAAATCCCATGGGCAAGCCAGGACCAGAGCAGCACGGCACAGCACTGGGCTTTGGAACACCAGTCAGGGTGGGCTTGCACACCAAACCTCAGGGCCAGGGCCTCTACGTATCTGTAGAGTGGTATCTGTGGAGTCTGATGGTGCTTAAGGGTTGTCCTTAGGAACCTAAGTTGCCATGTAGGTACGGGCATCCCATATGTGAAATATTTCACAAAAATGTCCTGTTTTCCAGGATGCTAAAGGCTGCTTGACAAAGCATGACTTAAGTATCTTCAACTTGGCCTGATATCCGCAACAAGACTCTCAAAGTAAAACATTTCTGGCATGGTCATTAGCACTTTTAAGTAGGGTTTTGAACAATTAACATTTTGTTGTGTTCCCAGAAGACAAGCCAGTTGCTTTCTATTTAATGAGTGCCAATTCTGATATTGTGACTGTTTTTTTCTGAGCAGTAGTGAACATCCACCTAAACTCTGAGGATGTTGTTGTTTTCAGAAAGCAATGCTTCTGAGGGAAACAAGATTTGTTTTTTTTCCTCTGGTCTAACTTGCTCAAAAGAAAATAAGTGTTGAAAGTGTTTTAGTGATATAAATAAAGCTCTGGAAAATTAACACTGATACTGAACTTTTCCACCCCATAAAAGTCTAGATTCTCAACCACAAGGAACAAAACTTGTTTTCAAGGTAACAATGCATGCTGAAGATTTTTGTTGCTGGAAATTCTCTGAGGTAACTTCCCCTGAGAATAAAGCACACTTTGGAAAAGAGGACAGACAGAATAATTTTTCTGCATTTACCAAGTAATTGAGTGTTTTCTCAGTGTTTTGAAAAGTCAAGTAGTTATATGGTTGGATTTTGCTAGTCATTGACTGTGGGATTAACTGATTTCTCCTATAAAGTATTTCTCAGGTTCTTATGACTTATGTATAGTCTGTATTGATTTCCTGTATATTTAATCAAAATTTCTCGTATCACATACTTTTGCTGCCTGATAGTTTCAGCAAGAAGTAGACTCATTGCAAACCTGTGTCTCCTTAGAATACAGCCCTCCCTTCCACTGGCAGTAGTAATGTTATAAAATAACAGTGATTAGTCTCTGTCACTGTAAAGCACTTAACTCATTTTTGCCAATCCAGCCTTGGTTTCCATGGAAACAGAAGATAGTAACACAGGAGAAAGATTTTTATTTTGGGGGGGGGTTGCTTTTGTTGGATTTCAGCTGTCTTCAAACTTCATTCACAAAGATGTCCTTCCTCCATATTTTTTTCCTTTAAACCTATAGATTTTAGGGTTCAGTCATCTGGTTTTCATTATGCTGCAACTGGTTTTAAAGAAAATTTGTGGCCAGCAAAATTTAACAGGATGATAGACTTGGATATTGGAGCCCTGGGTTAATTCACAAAGTTGTCTGAAGTCAGTTTCTCAGAGATAAAAATGAAGCCTTAGTGGAGCCTGTTGCTACTGTTATTATCAGAAATAGGAGAGATAAAAGCTATTACCTAGATTACCACTTTTACCATGTTGAGATACAAGTGTAGAGCTGATTAGACAGATATGCAGTCAAATTAGATTTGGGTTACTATGTCCTTAGAAGGAGGGTTTTGGCCTTTCTGAGAAAATGGAGATACTTCTTTAAAGCCATTTGAAATATATTAATATCTCACCCTTCTGCATTAAGGACTTTTGAAAGGTTATCTTATCAATTAGATTGTCTTGACTTTAGGTGCGGTCCAGAAGGCATGTGTTAAAATTTTAGAAATTAAATAGATCAAATTAGCTGTCTGCCTGTGTAGACAAACACTTCTAAAGATCACAAAGGTGAACTAGATACAAAGCATTATTTAGCACACAGTAATACTAAAGAGAAGTACTATATTCCAAGAATAAAGAAGCTGAGCTTCTTTTCCATGCAAAGCTTGTTCATGAATAAAAATGTAATTTTTTCATCAATTTTTTCTTACCAGTAATTTTGTGACAAAAGCTAGGGTGACAAATGAGATACCCAAAATAACCAATTCAAAACATTGTCTGTTCAAAGGATGAATGATCATATAAATTACTTACAGAATAGGCTGCCATGCTACACAAACAATGAGACAGGTCCCTCTAAAACAGAGGAGACTGATTGCTTCATGTGGTTTTTATTCTTTTCTAATTTGGAAATATACAAGAGATAGAACAAAACATGAGATGAATAGGGAAGGTGAAAAAATCCACTTATAACATACTCTTTCCCTCTCCATATTTTTAAAAAGCTTTGTGGCCTGTGGAAGCCAAGAATGCTTCTATGTTTTTTCATTACCTCTCTTATTATCTGCGTTGTGTACTATATGGGAACACTCACTGTGAACTACTGTTTCTCTGTGACAGGTATAGCTGTTCCTGCCTTGAAAAGCTGATGACTTTGATTTCAGTGAACATCACCTCTGTGCTCAGGTGCTGTGTTTTGTCTGTTATTGTTGTAAAGTTGTTTATTTCCATCCCTGGCAGGGGAAAATAAAGCAACATAGTCAATATACATATGTATTTTTTTACTTCCCCAAACGATAACTTATTTTCATATCTGTGCGTGTTCCTCCATAAACAGAACATTGTGGCACTTTATCCTTTTTTCACCACTCCTAGAGAAAACAATCATATTAAAAGTCTGCTCAGTCTCCTAGTGCTCACTTGAGGCAGCTGCTTTAGGCACAGCAGCACAGGCAGTCCAGCACTGCAGCAATGACACAGAAGAGCATAGCCTCTCTACAAGTAACAGTTTTCAAATACCTCAGATTCTTCCTTTGTTATCCTAGAGGAGACTTACAGAAAGCACAGCTCTAGACTTGCCTTCCCATTCCTTCCACCCCAGTGCCTTCTGCCTCCCTCAGAGTCCCCTCCAGCCACCCACTGACTTCTGCATTTGGTGAGGGTCATGGTGCAGCCCAGGTGCCAGCAGTGGAGCAGGACTCTCACCACGCCACAAGCAGCTCCTGGGCCAGAGCAGCCAGACCTCTTTGGCACCACCAGAGATGCCTCAAACCCCAGGGGTGACCAAGAGCATAACTCTGAGCACTGTGACACTGCCAATTTCTCTGAGAAGGTCACTGGCCTCCACAGCAGGTGCCACCAAGGTTTTAGCAGCTTTTGGCATGGATTCACATGGTTAGCAGCATCACTTTTTTAGCACAGCCATTCTCATTGCTGATGGGATGCTGCTTCTCACACCCCAGTCCCTAACTGCTTTAGTCACCCTTTAACTGTGCATTACAAGTGAAATAATTGTATTTTCTGATGAACAAAATAAAATTTGTCTCCCAAATTTATGTATATGGAGAACAACTGTCTTACAAGATGTTCAATGATTTTTATTTCTTATACCATTATATCCCCATGGACTTTTTACTGGGACCACCAATTAACTTCACAGACACAAATGAGAAACAAAGATACGATTTTTTTGCTGCTGTCACCATGGGACTCATTTTAGTTAAAAATGGAACAGGGAAACCTTCCAGGTCTTTTTCCCAATTCTCTCAGCTGTCTAGACCCACAAACTTGATTTTACCAGAGTAAAGACTTCATCAAATATATTTATTTTCTTCCACAACGACTAAGCATAGCAGTTGGCTCAGCTAAAAGGAGCCCAGATTTTCACATTGGTGATATTATAAGGGGAAGCATCCCTGGCCCATTTCTTTCTTTTCAAAGCTCTTGATTTACAAGAAGTAGGCTGCCTTTAGAAAGTAATAACGTGGTATCTTTACAATAAGTGTTGTGCAGCAGTATCACAGAGTACAAGTTTTGGAACAGATTCTTATGGTCTCTTCCGCCAAGAAACACAAAAGCAATTTACAGAAATAAAAGTCTAAAGACAATTTGAGAGATTACTTCACCCATTTTTGCATCAAGGCAAAGTGGGATTGTGTGGAACTACATAGTGGCAGGTAGTAAATATGGCACAATGATGTCCATAATAAAAATTGCTAAAGGGAAGTGAATATCACATTACAATGCACTTTCAAGAGTTTCAGTGAAAGTTTTTAATCTTAATATTATCACAGACTTGATACACTAAAACTGGTACTGTTTGGTGTATGTTGTATTTTATTTAGCTAAATCTTAATGCCAGGGGAAATATAGCTACAGGCCTTAGTAACAAATAATATGAAGCATGTAAATTTAAAACAAAGACTGCAGTACTGACTGAAAATGTATTGTTTGAAGTAATTCATAAGTTTATTTGTATATTGTGAGATACAAGAATTCTTTTTTTATGTATTTTGTCTGCTGCTACTTAGATTTGAAAGAGAAATTAGTAAAGCAACTTAAAATGAAAATTAATGCTAAGATTTAGATGTTAATGCCACCATAATTTTAGATTATAATAAATCTAAAAGTTTCTAATAAATCTGTAAAATAAACTTGTATTTGATATTTTCTTATTCTGAAACCATAATGTTTTACCTGATGAGTACTCAGTACTCTGATTCCTTTTCTTCATTATTCCTGTTTAAAGTCTTACAACGTGAATGTTTAATAAATCTCTGATGGCTCAAAACTTATCCTACAAGGGTTTTAACAGAGGGATTTCAGTACTGTGTGTTATGAGAACAGCCTGCTGAAAACTCATGCCAAGTTATAAACAATCCTTCCCAAAGGATATCAACTTTCCAACACAATTCCCTTGTGATTTTCAGAAGTCAGTACGTGCTTTAAATTTTGGCTCTGTGAATGACTTTGTTTTCTGTTCTGGCTTGTGGCATCCATTTTTTGTACTCTCCTAATCTTCTCAGGTAAACTCTGTGAAAGGTAATTTAGGCTGGCAGCTCTCTAATACTCCACCCAATACATTTCTGCAGCACCTGTGCTCTGTCCTTGCTCAATAATCTACCTGAAAATTTTAACAATTAGGCTTGCCTCCATGATTTGAATTTAGAAAGGAGTGGATGGGTTTCCAGAAAGTAGGACATATACCTGCACAGAGAGGACTGAAACACTAGTGCCCTCCAAGGATGCTTAATTGCTACAAGCAACCCTAATTAGTGAGAGGAAATGGGGAGAAAAAAGGCAGCAGGATGGACATCTGGTACAGTTTCCCGATCTCTACCTCTTCAAAATGTAACTTGCAGGCAAAATCTGTAAACTGAGCAGTAAACCTCCTGTGTCCTAATGGATCATGATGTGAAGAACACACTTTGATGATTTCCCTCTATGTATAAACAAACTCCATCTTTCGTTCCTGTGTATGCTTAAAATAAAAAGGTACTTAGCAATTCATAAGCCAGAAAGCTTGTCCATTAGTTCCCTTACTTCTACAGTAATGCTGTCTTATGTGCTATGAAATTACTTCTACAGGAGTCAAACTACAATTTATAAAGAAACTGTGTGCACATAGTGAAAGCCAGCAATTATCAGAAGAGGATGAGGAAGGTTGAAGAGTTTTTGCCCTCCAAGTGTGGTATCAGCCAGCTTGGAGGACGCAAGGGTCAGAAGTGTTGACACATCACAGGACATTAATTTCTATCTGAGGTAGAGCAATTCTGATCTCAGTTGTTCTGCCTCCGAGTTCCCTACACAGAAGGTTGTAATGCCTTTATTTTCTGAACTGTATGTCATATTATTTTACTTCTCTCTCCACTTAGTACTTAGAGATTTGTGACCAAATAATCATTTTAGCCTAAGATAGAATATTTTGTAATTAATTAGGCACCCTTAATCTCCCCCAACTTGTCCTACGTTTTGTGACGCAGCAGCAGTAGAAGATCCATAGGATCTGATCTGCCCTTCTATCTCATGGAAAATCTGCTGAAGAATGTGAAACAAATTGTAAATGAGAAGTACCGTGTTGTCCTCCTGATTGCTGCTCTCTAGTTTGTCATCCCTTCTTCATCCCAGGTAAAAAAAGCATGATAACACATAAAACAAAGTATTCCACTTGGGAAAATAAACACTTATTATCTGTGAAAAATACGGAGGAAGTTATTGGCAGCTTTTAGATGTGTTTTAAATGTTTTGGTAGTACTCCTGGAGTTTTCTTCAATCATTCTTCTTTTCTTTTTTTCAGGCCTGCCAGTCTGTAATTTATTAGTGGCCCACAACCCAAACAGCAAGAACAAACCCAAAAAATAAAACTGAAATAAATATGTGCTTCTAACTCATGATAAGAGCATCATGTAATTTCAGATTAAATTAAATACTTACAACTTTTAATATTTTCCATTAGTGAGCAAAAAAAATACTCAAAAAATCATCAACTACCTACAAATTATTTTTTTATCTGATTAATTTAATTATCATGCTTTGTTAAAATTGTGCAAGTAATTAAAATATAAATCAAAGGTGAATCCTTCACCTTCGATGGAGCATGCCCTTCATGCTTCATTTATATTTTGGCATCAAAAGTCATTACTTCTACATTTGCCTGTTACCTCTATTTCCACGATTGTTTCCTTTTTTTACTTCATTGTCTTTTTATTATATTGTAGTTTTATACATAAACGTATCATTCAGAAAACAAGCTTTGGGCTATTTTGCTATAAATGTTTTATTTCTGATAAGCTTGAATGCTTTGATATGGTTTCTTTAAATGAATAAAAAATCTAAAAAAATAGGTATTGTTAATCAACTTTCTGACAGGAAAGAAGGAAGGAAGATGAAAATCATAAAATTTTACCTCCAGGAAGGAGCTTTTTTGCTTTTTGTGTTTAGAATATTAGATGTTTTGAAATAAATTTTAATATGTCCTTCATATTTCTACTTCTTTTTTAGGCAAAGTCTGTTAATTGGTTTTCTTTCCAGAAATCACCTTCCATGCCATGAGAACATATGTAATACCAAGCATGTACTTGAAACTCCCTGAACAAAAGGCTCATTAATAGAGTTTAAAAATGTATTAATTGGTTCCTGTAATTAGGCCATCTGTCACAAGAAGATGAAAACCTATGTGAAAAGAGTCATTCATTTGTGAATTGGGAAATACTTTTAGTGTTTTTACCGTTTATGTCCTTATTATTTCCAAAGACAAGAATTTTTTCCTCCAGTACCTGCCACTTCTACTCAGAAGGAGATATGTAACAGAAAGGCAGATGTTGTTAGAGAAATACTACAGCATGTTCTCATTTCACATTGTTTCTTGAAACAAAAAGCCTCATTCTGAATTATAGAATCATATAGGTTGGAAAAGACCTTTAAGATCATTGACTCCGACTGTAAATGGCCATAGGCAGCTATTTCACAGAGAAATCAGTGACATTCAGGTGCTCAACTACTGATTAAAGATATGAGCCATGAGGCTATCCTCCCAAACACGGGAAAAAAAGAAGACAAATATTTTAATGTTTTGCTTTATAGACAAAGTGTTAAAAAAGATGATCATGTAGTAACTTTGTCTCCTGGTTGTTGGGTTTTAGATACCATACTAAAGTTGGTTTTGTTACAAACTCCTCAGGGTTGCCTTAGTCCAGGTCTGTAGATATCAGAGGATGAATTTGCTGCTCCTCTGGAGAAGAGCTGCTTAAGTGGGAAAATATCCCATACTATTTTAGCAAAGAGAGAAATGTTTCAGAGCACAATTGGTGGCTGTGGTACATTGTTTTTAGGGACATCAGAGCTGTGACAAATATGTTCCTGTGCTGGAAGAAGCTTTAATGTTTCGGGGCTAGTAGCCAAAAGCCTAGAAAAAAAAGATTTTCCTGAAATTTTCAGCCATCTCTGAGCTCAGTTTTGTTCCCAAATTCTCCATTTAATTTTTTGTCTTGGACTGAAACTGTGAAGTTCTCTGCCCAGGCTGAATTAAATCTTCCTGCAGTTTACACTTGTAAAAATCATTGATGACATAACTGTAAACTTGAGGGAAATAAACATGGAGGATGGCAACTAATCAGACACAAAACAGAATATTTCAAGCAACAATTCATATAAATTTCATATTGCAAGAGCTGAGTGAAAAGCTTCCATGCTTATGGCTCCTGCTCAGCAGAGTTTAACCCTGGTCCCATTTTCTTGAGTTCATTGTACCTAACCAGTATCAGCAGATAATATCAGACAGTGTAACAGACCATGCCCAGTCCATGATAAGGAGTTGAACTTAGGATTTTAAATGCTAAGAGCACTCACCTCCACAGTTGGAGCAAAGGAAACCGGTTTCTTGGCTGGTAGCAGTTCTCAAGAGCTGACATATAGAGCTACTAGAAGGAACCTGGTGTATCTAGATTTCTATTGGTTCTACAAGACTCAAGTATCATGCATCAGTACTTCTGTTTGTGCAGATCACCCACAGGGGACTGGTGGCACTTTCTTTAGTTGGACAGTCCAAAAAATTTAGACTTCAGTGTTGTCGTAGTTTGAAAACAAACCAGTGGGAGGCACCAAGTCAGAATAACAATTTAATGGGGAAATTAAAGAAAAGGGAAAAAGAAAGACTAAAAGAAAACACTGGTTCAAACTGACAGAGTCAAGATACAACCTGAGTCCCTGTTAGGCAGGGTGGTGGTAGCAATCTGGTAGAATGGTGGCTGCAGTCCTCCGAAGTGGTGATCCTGTAGAAAAAATGTCTGCTCTTCCTCAGGTCCAGTGGTGGCTGTGTAGCTCCTGTCCTCTGGAAATCCAGTGGAAAAAGGTTGTCTCTGGTGTTCAGTCTCAGATTATATCCACGATGGGACGCTTGGTTCCTCCCTCTGGGTGGAGCATCTCACAATGGGGTAATGAGTCATGAGGCCAAGTGTTGATTAGGCTCGTTAACAGAAGATGGTCCGGAGGGAGTTATCTCTGAGTCATGCAGCAGGACAATGATGGGCCATTAACAGCAAGATAGTCTGGGGGGAGGAGGCAAGGAAACACTGCCCCACCTGATTTCCACAGCTCATGAGGATGGTAATAGAATACACTGCAACCCAGGACAAGTGTCAACTCTGACATGCATTTTGATAACAAAAAAAGGTGACAGTTTTCATATTTGTCATAGTAAATCACCCAATACTAAGCCAATAGAAACATTAATAACCAGTATATCCTCTGCAAAGGAGGTCTCCAGAAAAGTGCTTCTTGATAGTCATTTTCTAGCAAAACATTCTGCAATGAGATGATCTCTAGAGCTCTCTGAAACTCCTAAAACATTAGAGTTTAAAAGACAGAAGCTGCTCCTGGAACAAGGTAAAAATGTGGTTGTGTGTTCATAGGCCAAACACGTCTCTCTACAAACACTACTTTGGGAGAGGCAAATCAGGATTATGGAGCTTCATTGTACATTGCAAAGTATTTCAAGTAGACTGGGGAGCTGGCTGGACAAGATGATGGGAATTTGGCAAGCATTCTACAGGCTATCTGGAGCCAGGAGTATTTATCATGGTCACATAACTAAAGGCCCAAAAAGTATCTACATGCAAATGGAATATTAAATTACAAATCAATCCCTAAAAAAGCAGTTTCCAGGAATTTTGAGAATTGCAGATTTATTGTTTTTATAGCTTTAATTGCCATTACTTGTAACAAATAAAATCTTCAATCATAAGCAAAAAAATTGGGATTTTACCAGGAATTTTGGTGTTCATTTCAGATACCATACCTGTTTTCTACAAGGGTGTAAGAAATTTTTGGAGGAAAAGAACTGAGGCACACATACAAACCAGCCATATGTAAAGCACTTGACTTGCTGTTGTGGTGGCCACAGTCCTGTGTGTTGGTTTGCAACACACAGATTCCCTTTCTGTGACTGACAGGTGAAGGTCTAAACTGCGCATTCAATTAACAAGACGTGCTGGAGCAACAAGAAATGACATTACCTGACTCTCAGTTATCCCTGCCTCTTTTCCACAATCGGTACTGTTGAAAAAAGGTTAGTTCAGCAAATGGGTATTATAATATTGTCATCTTCCTAGGTTTGATTTGGATTTAAAAATTAATATATTTTCCAGCTCTGAGGGTTTGCAAAGAAAAACTGGGAAGCAGAATCCTGGCATCTTACACAAATACACACACACTCACACACAAAAGACAAATAGAAAGAACCAAAAACATCTTTGCAATTAGATCTGTTTCTTTTTAAACCAAACTTTATGACATTTCAGACGTTGGTTAAGTTGTATTTTGGGCTTTTGAAAAGCTTGGAGTTTAAAACAAGATTGCTGCTGCTTCCCAAAAAGAGGTTACTTAGGAAGAGGCATCAGTAATGGCTGGTACCCTGTGAGGCTGCACGAGAAGAGCCTTGAAGCATGGAATAGCAAGGAACAGAAAGTACCATGTCTTGCAGTGATTCATGGAGGTTCATACTGACTCTGAAAACAGGGAAGTTATGTAAGTTTGAAAGGGATAAATAAATGACAGGGAAAAAAGGAAATAGTCCCAAACCAGTTCCAAACTGCAGGCAAAGCCTGAAATCATTGCTTTATGAATAAACCTGCTGCTGCTCACTCAGCATCTCCTTTTCTTATACATTTGCTCTGACACAGTCCATGCTCAGAGTTTGCGTCCTTTCCTTTCCTTCTTCTCCTGGAGATAAAAACCTAATTGCATTAATGAGATCATGTAAGGCATTTATTATGCTATAAAACACTGAAAGCATCTTTGAACATTTGTAATTTCTTTTTATTTGAAGATATTTTATTAGAACATTAGCAACAGGCCCAGTAGTTTTAATGTCTCAGTTATTTACCACTGATTTGGTGATGAGTTTTTTGACTATTTGGGTTTGGACAGGTTTTTTTGTTCCTTTTTTTTCTTTTTTCAGATGACCTACAGGAATAAGGAGAAGAAGCTCTTAATAAAAGATAGATATCTTTGAAGCTATGACAGAGTGAAAATTTGGAAAAAATAGAACCTGTAACAAAGAACTTAAATCTGTGTGGCTACCCTAATCACTATGTTTCCTGAATTTGGTACTGAGGATAAATTACAGGGATGAATGTGAATTTTCTTATATTCTTTGCCTTGTGAATGTTCCATAAACACCAATTTCTACAGAAGAAGTTGATTTATCCACCTTCTCATAATGTATTCAGCAAGTTACTTAAGCACATGCTTATGTACCTTTAATCACATTGTTTTGATGGATTTGGTTATAATATTCCAGCAGCTTCTAAAAATATTCAGGTACTTATGTGCTTTGTTTAACGAGGTGGTAAAAGCAGGAAATACAGGCTACAAATGTACCTATGCAACTTAAACAGGAAAATTTCCAAGAAAGAGTTAACAATCTTCCTAACTCCTATATGTATAGCACCATGGGGAGGACAAGGCTTGATATCTTGGGATTAAGCACAACCATAAGCCAGCCCTGAATGCTGCAATGGAACTTGAGTTTTCTATGAGCATACTGCTGAACCTGTGTTCATCTCTAATCGATGAATAACAAATACACCTTAAGCCTACTAATTGTCTAGGGTTGTCTTACATGGCCTATGTCTCAGAATAATTGAAAGCATTTCAAAATTCTTCTCAGTTCAGAATACATAATGTTATAAAATAAACCTAGTGATTATACAGTCATTAATTTCCTTCAATTATTTCTTCCACTTTAGCAAATCTTAACTATCCGGCCTCTCCACAAAGCATCATGGCTTTCCCACTTGAAGTCAGATAGAGAAAACACTTTATAGGCTAGCATGAAATTACTTAATTCGGTCTTATTACACAATTTATTTTTAAATCCTGAAATGTGAAGGTACACTCTCAGTTTTATTTCCTTTAAGTCTGTTCATTTTAAGAGAGACATCTATTTTTGTCTGTTCTCTGCATACTCCTACAAATAGATGAAGTAGCTATGCCTCTCACCAGAATGAACTAGAGGGTTTGTTTTTGCGTGTGTAGTTGCTCAAGAAAAGGAAAACAGAATTTTGCAAAGAGAGGGTTCTGTTTGTTCTTTTAATTTTTTTTTCATATTCTTAAAATGACATTGCGCTATTGAGTCTCCTAAGCTCCAGTGCCATACATCAACAGCATCCTAGGGCAGAGACAGACTGACAGGCATCCTGTCTCTTGCTGCCAAAACTTACACAGATGCCTTACAGAATGCCCCACTTCAAGATGAAAATCATTACATCCAGGACAACAGAAGAGGCATTTGCAAGTCTGGTTCTGGGACCATAATTCACAGAGCATCAACATCTTGAGTGCAATAAATAACAGCTCAGTAAAATTCGCTGTGATCTGACTGCGCTTTCTGGACGTTACTACAGGACTATCAAGGAGGTGCTAAACATTTCAGCACTATGAGCCCTGAGCCTTGCTGTACCAGTAAACCACAGCAATGGAAAGGATGCAGGCTGCATGCCTGGAAAATTTATCTGTGTTTCCCAAGCTCTGTGAATCACTACATCATATCACAAGACTTTTTGCTTTTGCATTTAATTAGAGGACAGTGATGATTTTCATAGTGATTGCTGCTAGAAACGCACCCAGTAAATCAGCCATGTAAAAAGTGGGTGGGGTTTTGAGTCTATAAAGGCACATAATATGAAATCTAAACTTTATTACAGACAAATGAAAACAGCCATATCATTCAGATTTACAATCACAGATTTTCTTTGTTTAATTAAAACACAATTTTCTAATTGCAAGAGTAAAAAATCTGGCACATGAGCTTTTTCCAAGTGCATTAACAATACAGTAACAACTGTACATACTGACAGGCAGAATTTGATTACTGGAATCAGCTATTTTACCCAAAGTCTGCCACCCTGGAACTTTATTTCAAGAATGAAGCATCATTTCACAAGTGGTATAATTTTATGGTGTAATAAACATTGAAATTGTAAATACAATTTCTGGGAAAAGCTCTCTTTAATGTTGCTTGAAACATTTTTTTTTTATATGTAACTTCTTTTTTTTTTAAATTGCATTTAAAACAAAAGCCAGTAAATTCGGCCTCTGCATGGTTATATCACTCCACTTTCCCTAAGAGTAAAAATCAGCAATAAAGAAGCAAAAAAATAGCAGTGTAATGTGAGAATATTAAGGCCTGCCATTTTTACATTTCAAGACCTATAAAATTATCAAGTTTGTCAGAGTTATTTTCTGTAGTAATTTAGAATAGATTCTACTAGTCCCTCTAATCTGGATCTTCAGTCTAACTGTGTCTTAATAGTGCCAATATTTCACTGAGAGCTCAATAAATGATGATTGCTTAAAATACTCTTCCTGGCCACTTTGCTTTTGGAAATGCTTAGTTAACTTACTTCTGATCCTGCAGATACACCAAATCAGGATATGCTCCGTGGTACTTGCTTTCAAAATTGTCAACATAACAGAGCTGTAATTCCAGGTAAGACTCTGGATGATACTATAATAAAAATACTAAAACAGAAATTGCTGTAACATTTGAGTGGTTGTAAGAACTTAGCCTTTTCTTGCTGGTTGCTTGAATTAAAAACTGCTCGGGTCTAGATGAAGACTTTACTTTCATGTCCATGCTTTGACTGGCTTTCTGTTCAAGGACTTACAGAGAGAAAATGTATACCAGAAATGAACATCAGCGTTTCAGTCAGTGCCTCAAAGCTAGCCACCTATAGCTAGGAATCAATGATGTGACCAAGATGCAGAAACTGAGCAGCTTTTGCCAACCAGGGTCACAACTCCTACGCATTCTCTGCACAGCTAAACTTCACCAGTATGTAAAGCTTTGAGCTGCCTAACCCAGCTACTTATACCTCTTCAACTGGCTCAGCCTCTGTATGACAAGAGCCAAGTGGAGAGCAGGGGTCAGGCAGAGGATATCTCCCACTTCCTGTTTTCCATGAACATATTAACTGCCCCCCACCTTCCTCCAGCACCTTATTCTGTGCTCCTTTTTGGAAGGTGATGGAAGCTCTTCCACCAGATAATTTTAAAAGGGTCAGATCAGTTCACTAGGTGTTAAGGATTTCTGAGACACCAGTTATAAATATGACACCTGCAATGATTCTCTGCTCAGACAAGGTAGAAAGTGCCTGAACTTGTAGTGGAGAAGGATTATGATTCATTTTTCTTCTTTAAAATTGACAGGGGAAAAAATAAAGTGATATAGGAAATGGCTGATACCTCAAACAGCTGGAATACACTACAAAAGAATTTACACTAGGCTGGTCCCAGCTACACAGAAACATGTTCATTCTAGATTCTGCTAAAATGAATAGAAGCTCCCAGTGACAGGCAGAGAAGAGTTGAACGTGAAAGTGTGACCAAAAGCCTAACCAGCTTAGAAAATAAAAATATTGTAAAGTCTACACAAATCAAATTGCGTGTGGAGTTGCTAAATGCAAACACATGATGGACATTCAGGAAGAATTTATGTGGACTGGATGCTAACCAGCAAGAGGAATTGCGCTGACTTAATGTTCTGAAGTACATACATCACTTCCACACCTGCTGCTTCCTTTTTTCTGCCACTATTGAACTGTGATTGAAAATCAAGTTATGTCTTTGCAGTCTCGGAGACAGTCAAGACCACTTATGTGATTTCAGGCTCTTTTACAATTACAGTCATCCAGTCCCTAAATTCAGAGATACATGAAAACCACTGAAACAGACAAGGTGTTCCTGCCAGTTCTGCCAAGGACGGATGATCAAGCCATAGTGATGCATTTCACATCAATTCCAGTGCTCTAATGGCTACTCTGTAGAAAGCTCAACAAAAGAGATTGCAAGATTAGAGAGAGGAGGCAAAGGCAAATGTTGAAGCCTTTAACCATGTGCTAGCTAGTGTGTGCTTCAGTTTGAATAGACAGTGCTCAGCTCTGTGGTACTTGGAGGACTGTGAGCAGTCGTGGTGCTATGCTGACAGCACAAACTGCACTGAGCCTCATTCAGCCAACATTAAAGGCTTCATCCCAGTTTCTTCTGTATGTCTGCTCAGACTCACCCTTGTGCTAGGTCTGTAACTGCAGATCCAGACATCTTTATTCTGCCATCAACCAAATCAGAAATCTCAGCTACAAATCTTCTTGGACACCAGGCTCTGAGATAAACATCCAAATCTAAATCCAGTCCATTGCACTGGTTTTACTTTTGGCTTGGGATTGGATTTTGTTACAGAAGAATTAAAAATGCAAAATACTTCTCAGAAGTTTCAGGGAAAGATTAGACTCCATTTTATTTTATTTTTATTTTAGACTATAATTTTATGGACATAAAAGTTCACTCCATTCAAAGTCAGCAACATCTGTCACAAAACAAAGTGACAACATTTTCTGATTTGGACAAACTTCCCAAAGGAAGCTTGGTGCTATAAAGTGAACATTCCCTGCCCCAGTGGGATGTGCATCCCCAAGATTTGTACCCCAGACCCCCCAGGGAGATTTTGGAGAGCAGTGGTGCCATGCTCCAGCTAGCTAGGCTGACTGGGAATACACCAAAGCATATCAGGTATCTTGGCCTCCTGCACCCCAAACCAACATCCCAGCCATCCAGCTATCCCTTCCCTGAGATGTGTCTTACCTGATTTCATCTTGTTGGAATTCTTCTGTGCTCGAAATTCTTCCGTGGGCAGGTACAACATGGTCCTCCTTTCTTCATCGCCAGTGCCTTACCATCTTGGCAGGACACTTAAACCTTTCTTTCCCTTTTCCTGTTCTGCAGAACTGTGTAATTCCTTCAAGGGAAGTAGTGACCTTCCCCTTTCTGCCCAGGTGTCTAGACTATTACCCTCGAGGCAGTAATCTCTCTTGGCTTCTGTGGGACCTGTTTTGGGTCTTTGCTCCAAACTAGAACCATAACATGAATCACTATGAGAGGCGGAGGGCCATCAGTGCCATGCAGCAGTGCTGTCCCCAGCACTACCATTTTATTGTTGTTACCCTTGTGCCACACAGCCACTCTTTCAGAACATCTCCTCAGTCCTGACTCTAAAGGGACACCAAGTTTAAGCCTCTCACAAAGCTTTAAATATTAGCTAGCAATGGTGATATCAGGACCTTGGCACAGCAACCAGAAAAATGACTTCTTGCAGATTCAGGTGGCTGATAAGAGAAGGGGTTTGAGATTCTCTGTAGTGCCTAAATATGGTGCTGAAAGTAGCCCATTTGTGGACTGAATTCTCAAAGCATTGATTCAATCAAAGCACTTATTCTTGCAGTTTAAATTTACACTAACCCAGCACAGCACCCTCCCCAAATCAAACAGATTCATCACATGCTTAAATTTGAGTATATGCTGTCTAAGCTCTTTGTAGAATCAGGATCAAGAGAAATAGCTGGAGGTGGCAAAACTGCTCAAAACAAATATAAAGCCATTATTAACATTGAAAAAGAAGAACCTACATAGAGAAAGAAAAAACCCCACCCCTAGGGCATGTTAAAGAAAGTGACTGGACAATAGTTTGGACAATAAATACAGAAAGTCCACTTTTAGTGATTGAAGGAGCAGATTGATGCCTGTCTGCTGGTTTTGCTCAAGCCCAATTTCTCAGATTAATCACCACTATATTGTGTTATAAGAATCCCAGGGGAAAGTATTTTTCTCATTTAGCAACATTTCTGCCTTCGCACATATAAGGTGTTACAGTTTCTGGTAAATCTCTTCTTTTTATTTCTGTTTTGATCTAGTTATGGGTTATTAGTTGACTAGGTACACAGTAAATTTTGGGGTTTAATTTTTCCTGCTAATGTTAGTTTTTTCAGAAACATCCCCACCCAGAGAAAAAGGAAATCCCCAAGGCAGTAAATACTGGACAGTGAGAAAATAAATTTTCGGGATGTTTGGGGTAGGAAAAAGCAGACCTGATCCAGACCTGACTACTTATTATCCAAACCCTTTTGCAGCCCTTTATCAGTGTTTTAAGCCTGCACCAAGCAGTGGATGTTTGATAGCTGATTATAAAAATTCTTACTTTTCCAGATTAGCTGTAAACCACTTTTAATGTATTCCTTCTGTTTGCCCATACAGCCAGTTTTTATTATTGCCACTGCGGAAAGAAATTAGTTTATCTGCAAGTACAGATGTAGTCATTTGCAGAGATAGCAAACCAGAAAATAATTGCTTACCAGTGTGCTTTTGTTTGCCCTCTTTCAGAGAATTCCTTCTGGATTTATAGATGTGATCATGAGTTACTGTTAGAACTCCATTACAAAAATCCAGTATTTGCCTCTCCTATATAATCACTGTTACTCCCCACTGATCACTGGGTAGTTCATGGGTTGGTGGATTGCTTTTTCTAAAATTTACTCTTTACTCTTACTCATTCACAAAACCTGACCTTACTGCTCTAGCAGACACCCCAGTGATGCATATCAGTGCTGGACATGTGCAACTCATCTTTTCTTATCTGTTTTACAGGTTTTTTCCCTATTCCTGCTAGAATAGGGACAACTGTTGCAACATAATTAAGACTCCTGCTAATCAGTTTGCTCATCCAAGCTATCTGATAACATCATATATAGACAAGATAAACAGGCAATTATCATGGAGAACATTTGCTAAACAAAGCTATAATTAATAATAAATGAAACTGGGTTCCCAACTACTAAAGTACAGTAGTTATTAATTATCATGTGGCCCCAAGCTATTTGTGTAGAGTGTATAATTTACAATTCTGCATGATCTCAGCTGTACTCCCTGAAGCCTACAGAGCTATCTTTTGCATAACTTTAAACTCCGATATGTTGGCTGTGAAAGTTTCTGCTGTCTTCTGCCCCAGCTTTCTCCATTATAAGGCCAAGAAATTCAATCTTGTGTTTATGTGGAAGAAATTACAACTTTTAAACAGCAGTATGTAGAAAATGCCAGAATAGAGCATGCAACTGAATTAGATCTGGTTTTGTCACCTGTCATACACAATCAGCCTCCAACTGTGTAGTAAGCAATTTGGAGGTATCCAGCATTGTCCTACATATTTTTCACTTAAAAAATTATTAACAGTCCTGTTTTCATCACCAGACAGCTTTACCAGCCAGTTTCCAAAATCCTACATAATTTAAACTTTTATTACACATGGTAAAACCCCTTCAGAAAATTAGATATTCTATATAATGTAAAACCAGATATCTTTCGCACTAGAGGTGACAGTGTCATCATAGACCCATGGGCCATGCAATGCCTTCAAGGTTTATGCCCTCACCTGAGAGGGGCATGAAATACTAGGCTGCTGGCAATACTACTCACACTACATTTTTACAACAGTACAGTCCGGAGCTCCAAGATTATCACTTGCTTCCACACCTTGATTTCTCACTGTGTTTCTGTCAAATGGTTCCAAGAAGTCATAAGCATTCTCCTGGAGGCTTACCAAATTTAGAACTCAGACTACTGACAGGGTTGTGTGTTTACAGTGACAAAGACCAGACATTTCCAGAACAGGCCTGTTCATATTTGCCTGGTGACATAAGACACTGTATAACTCTGGTGTAGAAGGGAAAACCACAGCATCCACACAGGCCAGACCCACTGGCTTCACTCACCACTTTCTGCAAGCATACCCAAGTTCTCTCTCCATCTCTCACTTTCCTGGGACACAGAGCTCCTACTGCAGTTCCCAGCAACTAAGTTCTTTTTTTAAAATGCATTTATTTTGGTTTTGCATCTTCTGACTGCCTTGTCAGCTGCTCCTTGAGAGAAAACACCCAGTGGGTGATCTATTCTACCTCCAACTAACTGTGGCTTCTTTGTCTTTAGCAATTTAGTCCTATCAACTGGTCTTGCCTCCCTGTTTCACATCTATGTCTCACTTCTCTGTCCCACTGAAGGTATTGAATCTCAGTATTGAGTCAGTTAAAAACATGGTCAGTGAAAAAATTAATTACTTAATTTTTTTTAGAAGACCCAGATTCTCCACAAATGCCTAAACAATTTAAAAAGATATTGTCTCTCTGGCATGCAGCATCACTGTGTTATCTGGTATTCCACAATGTTTCCCATGTAATTTTCTTTTAAAATTATTAATTTAGGAAGATGAGTCAAGTTGGCAGCAAGCATGGTAATTACCATAAACCATATAACAACTTCTCTCTGTGGCAGACTCCTGCCATTCCCCTTGCCAATTGTACAGGAGAATTAAAGGCAAACTTCAGTCCAAAGTAAATACATTTCTAGTCTTTGGAAATGCGTGTACTTAACTAAAAGTGCAACAGGATCTTCAGCCTCTGTGGCACACCACAAATGGCAGACTTGAAATTATCTAGATGTAATGGTGACAACAGTGACCAGGTGCTTGTTACAAGCGTGGTCTGAGGTTGTAACTGGATGCTGGTAACTGTTCAGAGGGTTTACTGTGTGCCTTATTTTGTGGGGATATGGTGGGCTTAAACTATGTGTTGTGAGGGACTTTCCCAAGTAATAATAAACAGACAACAAGCAAATAAATGAAGGAAAAAAAAGAAGAAATAGTTAAACCCCAATATTTTTTGCACATTTTTATTAACTTTGACCTTTTCCAAAACTTTAATCCTAAATACCATGTAGAGAAATGAGGTGAAGGAATTGAAAATTCCAAAATTCTAATAATGATTTACTGTCACATCTGGAAATCTCTGACAGATAGGGTATTTCTGGGTCAGGAGACTCATCCTCCAAACCACAGAAGTTTGGGGTAAAAAAGAAAAATCTGATTTCTCTGCTCCTCACAGGTTCCCCAACTGTCTGGTTCTTTGCCCACACCTTCTGCCCTGTGAGGGTCAGAGCAAACCAAAATCACCATCTCGTGTTTTCAGGAAGCCACTGATTACATGAGGGGATACCATTAGACATGGGTGGCAACAACAGCATTAGTGGGAACTCAAGGTGAAGTGAGGTGAGACTGAACAAGGCAGCAGGTGCTTTTCCAAAAGGAGTTCCACACAGCACTGAGAAAATATTCTGGCAGTTAAAATAAAAAGACTGGACAATAGCTCAGATAGCCCTGTACAGTCCAAAATCACAAGAGAATGGAGAATTTGGGAAATATGGAATCATGCAGATGGAAAATGCATTGTGTTGTGATCAGGTACCTGTGGTACCCATCAATACATTTCACCTGTGGCCAAGGGTGATACATTATTAACAGATGCTGCCAAAATTTCTGCCTCTTGACTTGGAAGCTGGCTGAAGCAGGTGGCTTCTGGAAGTCTACTGGCAGTGGTGTTTAAAGTTTTTCAGAGATAGTACAGCCTAACACAGAGTTAGAGAGATCTCTTCCTTGGTAAAGGAGAGAAAAAATGGCTTGGACTTTAGGAGTATAGAATGCAGTCAGACCACACAGGAGCTGCTACTCCAAATAAGGTCCACACTGCCTCTTGATGAATAGGCTGAATATCCAGCATGTTGCAGCTTTACTATCCAGTGCATGGAGTTAGTGCTTTTCCTTCTCCTCCAGAACATCAGACTGCAGCCCTGTCCAAAAAAGCTCTTTCGACCTCTGTGTGTGTGTGAGAGAAAAACTCTAAAGGGGCAGCCTTTATATCTAACCCCACTTTTATGTCTTTTGAGTAGCCTCTAGGTCAGAAACATTGATCTATGAATTGAAGAGAATGTACAACTAACTCTGCCCGTAGCCAGCTCTGTCTATCAGCAGCACATTTTTTCTGTAGGTATGTGTAAAAAGGAGTACTTTATTGGTCCTCTAAAAGAAACTTACAAATAGAAGGCCTTTCTCAACCGCTTGAAATATCGCTTAAACTCAAGTACTTCTGCAAATATTAGTTGAAAGTAAGAAATGTCTATTTTCTATGAAAAAATTTCTGGTCATATGATTCTTATACATATTTTCCAAGGAGCTGAAACTCTTTAAACAACCAGTTCAACATTCTTAGGGACAAAAGTACTCAGTAGTTAGTTTTATCAGCTGGATCATGTATTTATCATATATGTGATTTATCAGGTATGTTTCTGGAAATACCTCTGTGGCAAAACCGTTTTTACAATTTTGCTTCCCCAATATTTCTAATTATTTGTTCTGATTGTACTTTTTAAATCTTGTTCCATTTAACTAGAAAATCTAGGGGGTGGCAGGAAAAACATTTTTTCTCTGTTTGCACAGGCTGAAAACAGTTTGGGTAGTTAAAAATTGCAAAGAGAAACCCAAACAAGCCCTATGATAAAATTGTTTTCTCATAACCAGTATTTTAAAATACTTCAATTCTTCCATTTTTTAATGTATGAAATAATTATTAGCATTTCTAGAGTTTATTCAAAATTAACTGTCAATTTCTTTGAAAGATTTGCAAGAGGGGAACCCTGGTCCCATTAAAATCAATTGAAGTTTGCTGTGTGATAGCAGTAGTGATAGCATTTTACTCAGAGATCTGAGCCACCACTGGATTAATGTTATGTGGATATCAGATCCCAATATCAGACATGAAGGACAGGTATACTACTGTATTAATTCACAAAAATTAGTTATTTTTGTACCTATTGTAATTGTTTTATGTTCATCGTTTTCTTGTTAATCTCTCATAAAAATAAAGGGAAAAAATACGAATTTTAAAATCATCTATGTTTTTTATTAATCTCTTTTATGACAAAGTAAAAGTAGGAAACATGAAAATTGTAGGCAGTTTAAATATTACTCTGGGAAGACCTCAAATGAATGATGAGCACATCACTATTTTGGAATGGGAGTTTTCTTAGTTTGAAACACTTTTGTTAAGTTCTGAGCTTCAAAATTATAGTTTCTGACACTGACCCACTGGATCTCACCTTCTCTCAAGATAGATTCTGAGGATGAATGGGCAGTCACATTCTTTTATTCATCTTTCATCTCACAAAAACAAAGTGCTATGCCAATGCCACTGTTCTATTTCCAGGACATGTTGTCTCAGCAGGAGGATACCTGTGAGATATGATCTCAAAATACCTTGGTTATTCAATTTTTCTAAATATTTTATCCTTCACATCAGTAACACAGACAAGTTTTTCTATGTCACAGGCAATGGCAGCAGTCCAAGATGCTCTGAACAGCACAGACTGATAAAGGGCAAGCAGTTCAGTCCCCAACAGACTTCTTTTCCTTTTTTCCACCTGTAAATCAAATGTTTATCCTTATGAATTACAAGTCACAAAATTTTCTAGGCCAACAGTCAGACCTCAGTGGGTCTAAAGATCTTGTTCCACATGAAAAAATCATACAGCGAAGTTAAAAGAGTTCATTAATCACATTGAAGGAGCAGGATCCTTATGTCCATAATCCATTGTATATTTACCCTATTCTTTATTGGAAACTGGACAATATGATTTGGCTCAATAGTACCAGAAATTAGTAAAAGTTTAATGTTGCTAAACCTTTTCAATATGTTGTTTTGGTACTCATCGTTTTTTAATGAGACCACTGTGAAAGTCAAATGGTTTTGTCTAAAAACTCTCTGAAGACAGACACAGGATTTGTTTTCTTACAACTTCCTGTATTGATCACCAGATATAACTTAGTAAGGGATCTTAAAAAAAATTATTCTATCAAAACTATAGGGAAGAGAACTGCATATTTGTTGTTATTCCTAAAAATTAAGTTAATAAATTAAATTGCAGTAAATTCCATGTAATATGCTGGTTTTGTACTCAGTAATGATAAATACCATATGGGGCTATCATTCCAGTGGGATTCTGAGATATAAGAATTTTTCTCCTTGATTAGGTTGCTGTAATGTCACAGAGAAATAAATCAAACAAATAATTTAGGTGTAGCTTCTTCTTAGGTGCCAATATCATGTTTCATTTCTAATTCCCAGTGGATCCCACTTATCACAGGGAAACTTCACCTCTAAGTGCTTATAAAAAGATTTTTAATAAATATATTAGAATTTTATTAAATTTTCCTAAGCTTAGGGAGAATTTTTTCATAGGCTTTTTGTTCTGCTCCAGTGTTGACCCCTGTAACAGATTAGCTCTTCTATTAGCAAAGCCAAATGCTTATCAGAACTCAAGAAAAGGGTTGAACTGACACTTGACAGAGATTCTTGACATGTGCATTAATAATATATGAATGTTTATTTTCAATTTTTCACAGTATCATAGGATCACAGGTTCACACACTGGCTGAGGTTGGAAGGGGCCTCTGGAGGTCATTTGATCCAAACCCTTGCTCAAGCAGGGTCGTTTAGAGCAGGCTGCCCGAGACTACTCCACACAACTTTTAAGTATCTCCAAGGAGGGGCACTCCACCACCTCTGTGGGTAACCTGTGCCATTTTTTTGGTGACTCTCGCAGTGCAAAAGCATTTCCTGATGTGCTGTGTTTCAGTGTGTGCCGTTACCTCTTGTTACTGGGTACCACTGAAAACAGCCTGGCTCTGTCTTCTTCACACCCTCCTTCAGATATTTGCACACACTGATGAGTTACCCCCTGAGCCTTCTCATCTCTAGGCTTAACAGTCCCAACTCTCTTAACCTTTCATCGTAGGAGAGGTGTCCCAGTCTGTTACATATCTTAGTGGCCCTTTGGTGGATGCTCTCGTGTAGCTCCATATCTCTCTTGTTCTGGACGCAGTAAACTGTGATCTGTTCAGGAATATCTCCACTGACTATAGCATAACCTCAGGGCATTGCACTTTTGATCGAGGGACTGAATACGGGTAGTATAAAAGGTAGCATAAACAGCCCTTTTTCTCACATAATAAATGGATGTTATTTGGTGGAGGAGCATAAGAGATGGTTTTAGTTCAGGCAATCGCCCAAATCAAGTTTTGAACAGATTTTGTGTACTGGGACATGAAGGAACTGAAGATATTACAGCCTGGTAGCAACAGAGCTATCTGAAGACAGGTCCCTATTGTAGAGTTTTCCCCTGAGGCCAATCCAATCCATTCAGCTCTGTACAGAGAAGGCCTAAAATCTCGCCTTTACTGATGTCACATATAGGCTTTTGCTCTAAACATTCTTTGTTCTGAACATTTTATCTGTTGTTTCTGCACCAACTCTTATTATTGATCTGAGTTTACACAGAAGTAGGATATAGTCCTTCTGTAACTTTCAAATAACTTATCCCAGTTGTTCAATAACAGCTGAACCCTTTCCAAGACAGGGATGCACAGCAGCTTAGGAAATATGATGCACATATGACATAAATATGAAACCTACTATCACTTTTGTAAGGAAACATGGACTAGGATTTAAAAAGAACTGTGTGGATTTTAGCATCAAAAAATTATTTTCAGAGAAGTCTGCAGTCAAGGTGAATGTCCAGTAATTTCAATAGCAAAAAATGGCATTTCCTTGGCAAGACTTTTTAGTATCTTCCAGATGCCTTTTGTCTCATCTGTCTTTCATAGACAACGGATATTTAAACCTAGCATTATCACATCAAGACCTAAACACATAATACTCATGTCTTTTTCCCAAAATAAACACTAGTCTCACTCATATGAGCGTGTTTAAAAACAAATTAAAATCATACTTTATTTAGCTCACACAAGCAGTCTGGCTCAGTTCACAAGGGAGACTTTTTCCTACTGAACCTGCTCTGCATTGGGTAAATAACCAAGCAAATAACTCAGACACCACAGGAGCATAGTGTGGGAGCTGGCACAGTGCATCCTGGCGCTGTGCCTTAAATCCCAAGCTTGGGACCTGCTCAGCCCCTCCCTGGCTTCATGAATTGTTACTGCATGCAGCTGGGAAGAGTTTTGAGAGCAAAGAATAAGGGAAACCTGCACTGCAGGAGCTAGAGGCTTGCTAAGCAGGCATGATACCAAGATGTGAGTTCAGGCCTCTTAGGCAGGAGAGGGTCCTGAATTGGTGTTTCCTGAATTGCAGGGGCCAGTTCTGTCCCTTAGTATTTGGGCCAGTCCAAAGCATTTCACCCCTTCAGGAAAAAAAAAAAAAGGAGAAGCCTGTGCTGTTTGCAAGGCACCCACATAAACAGAATAAACAGACAGACCATTTAGCATGAAGAAGTACTTACTACACTCTTTTGGCTTTGAAAGATTAGGATTGTACTTCATACTGGGAACAGGCAAGAAACCTGATCTTTTTAAGCAGATAGAAAAAAAAATATAACTGTAACGGAAGTGAGGGTAGGAAGTCAGATAAATTCAAAATTAATATTCTCCACTGACATAGTTTGGTTTTTTTTAAAGATAATACCAACACCTTAGTTATTCCCAACCATTAACACTAGGATCCGAATTCCACATACCCTTGGAAATGGCTCATAATGTCAAATCCAGCTTCTACAGTGTTTGTAGAGATAGGTAGGTATTAACCATTCAAAAACTCCATGGAAGAGCTGGAAAAGAAACTGTGAGAAGCTTCCATGTATGCATAAGAACTTTTACTAACTTGGTGGGTTTTCAGAATGTAGCTTTTAGTAGTAGACGTCATCATTACCGAAGTACAGCTAAATCAAAATTGCTGCAGTATGCTATTACCCATAATTGAGTAACACTGCAACTGCCATAAGGATTCAAGTGCAGCAGTCAACAAATTTACAAGATCGTCTTGCACAAAAAAAAGGGGAGTAGGTGGGGGGTAGCATTAAAATTTTCTTTATAGTTACCCAGAACTCTAAACTTCTTGACTGAAGTGCTTTGGCTGGTAGACAATTGCATGACACACAGCAATGCATATGGACATGCTTTGACAACTTTAATGCTCTGCCTAGAAAACAAAGGGACTTGTTGCACATGCACACACACATATATATATATATATATTATTATCATAACATTTACATGAAGATTATGAGACAAAAAATATCACAACACTGTGATATCACTCTGGCCTCATGTTCTGTTTCAAACACACAGTAAAAACACCTGCAGCTGTGAATACAGGTGCTTAAAGCAAGTTTGTGTGGTTGTAGACCTGTGGAAGGCTAGGTATAGGATGAACATTGCAATAAGGTGCTCAACATTAGGGAGTTCATAATATGTGTTATTAGGTGCAGTAACAATAAGGCATCTTTAAGTGGGTTAAGAATTGTCTGGTAGATCCAGAGAATCAGAACTGGCTGGGGATGGCTCTAAAGTTGTTACAGTCAAGAAGCAATACCTTGTCCCACAGATATCAGACTTCTTTGAAAATACTGTTGTTTCATGCGTGCCAATGACAGGTCTTTGTTTCTTTGAAAGAAACACACACAACAACTGCTATTCAGCAACACTGCATCTGATATGTGGGAAGGTTACAAGAAGAAGTCTACCAAAGAGTTTGCTTTTCCCAGTGGCCTTTCTGCCTGTGATCTCAGCCTCTCTTAACATGACCAGTTAAGCACTGCAATGTTTTAGGAACTGTTCCGTCCCTGGCAGACAATACTGCAGAAAATGGGTGCCTGGATGAGATGGGACCACCTTTGGCCCTCCAATTTCACTCTGGTACTGCCTGTCTGGTCTGTCAGAACCCTTTTTTGTTGATGTTGTTGCATTTTTTTCCCTTTAATGAGTAACATACTTTAGTACAACACAGATTGGCTGCAATGAACAACGAAGTGACCAGGTAAAATTTTATCATCTGCAGGATACATATCAGCTAAGTGGATCCAGTGGTTCTTTCTGCCTTACCACTAGCTTCATAATTGTTTAATTCATCTGTATTTTGGCTACACCAAATAATTCACAGTATTGTAGAAGTTATCAGGATGGAGGGATTACTATTGGCATTTTAGTACATAGAAAGCATAGAAACTTATCGGGCATCTAAGGCAGCTGGATTTTCCTGGTAAAATAACCACTGGTGATATAATTATGACATTCAGATGTTCATCTTTATGTCTCAAGCTTAACAGTCCAGTGAATGGATGGAGCTGATTATGGCTTGCAGAGTTACTGTTTCAAGTTGTCTGTAGGTTCATTAATACAGTAATGCATTGCATGTGCTTAGTTCACACTTTCAAGGTGAACTTCTACCAAAATGATTAAAGATCCTATCTGTGAAATCTCCTGGTATTGCTCCCTCTTCCAAACTGCCTTGGCTAAGATAACTTGCCATTGTATCTGCTGCTCCTTGCTTAATTGTTGGTTTCACAAATATTTAAATATCAGGCACATACTTTAAACAAATGGTTTCATTTATTTTGCCTTATGCTAAGCTACACCTGGTGTAAAAAGGACCATGCTACAGCTAAGAATATGTAATTGACAAACAATATTTTCATTTCTAATTCAAACTTTCAGTAATGTTATAGAATTATACAGCCCCACAGCATATGGATTGGCAACATTCTCCCATGTACACACTTTACAGAGGTTCAGTGATCTTGGAAAGAGAAGATGGGGCATGAAACATTACACAATGCAGCAACACAGAACCCCATAACACTGTGAAATTGTTGCTGTTGCTTTCCAGCATGTTGGAGGAGTTGGTGCTAATGCTTATTTTTTGCCCTCTTAGCCAAAATGTCACTAGCCACAATTGCTCCTGACAAAATCAATCACATTTTGCCATATGTTTCCTAATGATCTGCAGATGACAGTTTGATAGCAGCTGTTGTACACCAAAGGTATAAAAAATAAACAAAGAATGCATCACCATTAAAAAGCAGAAAGGTTCCTGTAATTACAGATCTCTGTCAGAGAGCAAAGCCTGGGGTATGTTGACAGCAAGGTCTTTTCAATGTATGGATAAAAATGATTTGTTGTGATGTTGGAAGAAGGCATGCACGTGTCAGTAACTCTGCAGTAGTTTGCTTAAGTGAATAAATATAAATTATATCAACTCCTCTATCCTAGCACTCCATAAGAAAATATCCTTACTAGTCAGGCATTATCCTTACATATCAGTCAAAAATGATTGGTGAAACTATAATATTAGCATAAAATTTGTATCTTACCACCTTGACTCTGAATCCCCTACACAAAGTTCATGCTGTTGTAACATTTTTTATTTCTGATGAGTTTCTTGTGAGTTGTGCAAATTAATCATGTGTAACTCAAGTTATCAATTTGCTATGAAAACACTCATGAATTTAATTGCTGCTAATTGCATTTCAAAGTGAAAATTTTTCCTACAAATATTTTAACTCGAACCTTGTTTTCAACTTTGATAGTCACAGCTTTTTTTTATTGAAGATCATCTTATGTTTTGAAATCTGTTCAAGCACAAGATGAAATATAAGGGAAATGCCTGCATTGGGAAAGAAACCCAATCCCAGTGCCTTTACTTTAAAATAAAGAAACAGAAAAATAGCATTTCACTTTCTGGGAAAAAAAAATTAATAAATAAAATTAGGTAAGATATGAAAACGTATTTTAAGAACAACTCTTTTCAGTTTTGGAATTATCTGATGTTTAAGGTCCCTTCCAAGCCAAAACAATCTAAACATAAATTTCAGAACATTCTCTAGAACACAGTATATAAGTTAATAGTACTTGTTCAACAAAGTCTGAACTTTGATAGTGACAATTTAAGTTTTACTAGGTTGAACCAGTAAAGTAACCACCTGAAGACGTGCAGAAAAAATATTATTATAAAAACTAATACAAAATTCTAAAGGTTATAATACCTTCTTCTAAGGGTTTCTGCATACTCTCCTTTTCACTCTGAAACTCACAACTACTAGATATGATGATTTGCTAAAAAATATTAAATGACGGCTTCTCTTTTGTCATGCTGAAGCTCTTTTCTGAGTTCATGCTACTTTGTCCTGGGAGAAAGAATTTTGAAATTTTTATAGCATTGAGGAGGTTTTTTTCCTCACTAGAGGCATCTAAGAGAAATGCAGGGTCAAACATCCAGCATGCCCTCAGCAAGGACTGCATTTTTGTGTCTGCAATTTTTCAGGCACAGCTGAAGTTATTTGAACATCTAACTATTTGATTTACAGATGCAATCAGGTACCTGCATATACAAGTGATTGTAACTGCAGCTGTTAGATTGGGAACTGTCATTTAAATTCTGCCTCAAAATTTACAAAATAATTATTGTTGAAATTATTTATATGGGGTTCATTAAACAAGTAATCTTTGATACTTTGTATTCTCCCCATGCCAGGAACTGTTTAAATCCTTAGGTAGCTTTTCTGTTGCTCTCTGCTCTCATTTTCTTCCCTGCTCCATTTTTTTTATACCGAATATGAATACAGAGTCACTTCCCCTGGCAAAAAGGCAAAATTTACTCTGTGTAGGCTGTGCACCTGGTTCAGTTGTAGACTTCCATGGCTGAAGGATGGGTCAGTCACTTCCTTTTCCATACAAAACCTGGGAACAAAATTAGACACTTACGTAAAAATGGTGCGAGCCATGCATGATTCAGGCTTCAGCTGCATCAATGAAACCAGTCTTACTGACACTGGTAAGCCTTTAACAACTGAGCATGATGGCCACAATCTGGCTCCCCATATTATTACTCCATCTAACAACCAATCTCAAAATCAAAGGTAATGTTTTCCCCTTCTGTCCTTTTTAGCTGTCCTTTGCCTGCACTTGTAGGAAGATAATCAATACACATGAAACAGAAAGATAATGGAAGACCTTGCTCTTCAAAAGTTTGGCATGAGACAAAGTGACATTACCTGGTCACAGAGCAATTCTGTCCCACAGACAGCTAGCATAAGGACTAATGCCACCTTACCCATATCTGCAAATTTATGTCCTAACAATTTATAAATTACTAAAAAATACCAAGCAAATAATGTGTAATGATACTCTCTGCACTCTTACAAGAATAATATAAATCTTCACCTGCTGTCCCTGGGGGCCTCTCCTAACATTTCTGTGTTTTCTGGACTGCAGAAGGACTATTAGAGTGACACAATTGTTCAGCTGTATTGACAACCCCTGTATTTACTGTTTCTGCACAAGACCAAGCATTCCACTGTGCCTGTGGAAAAATCTGTGGCCTGTAGAGGAAAAAACCTTCAACACTAAAGACTTCCTTTTTTTATGGACTCTACCAAGTGCTGTACATTTTAATAGTATAAATTATTCCAAAAATTGAGCCATGACAAAGAAGATTTTAGTATTTAATTTAATTATCTCTGGTAATAATTTTGTTCTTTCCCTTTTACATGAATTTTATCTCCTTTCTTTAAGATAATAGAAAATATAATCCTCTTCTGCAAAAGTGGTGTCTAACTCATTCAGTTTAGCCTGGCAGTTTTCCAGATCATTAAAGATATTTTTCAGTCTTAAATTTTGGCTATGACACAGTCGTCTCTTTACTCTGTCTAGATGAAAGTTAGGAGTATATGTCATATGTTTTCCTTTCATTACTCCCTTACAGGATGCATGTTGGTAAAATTCATTAATAGGAATTACAAAAGCTATTCTTACTTGCCTGGACTCCTGTAAGGGCAAAGACAAGCTTTCCCCAAGCAATACTGAAAACAGCAGAAAATGAAAATAATAAAAAATAAAATTTAAAAACCCACCATTAGATTTGCCCAAGCAAAAATCCAAATTAATTAATCAGGTTATCTGGAGGAGAGTAACAACAATTAAAATCAGCATCTCAAGAAAAGGAACATCTCTGGGTGGTACCAATGCCAGGAGAGCTTTAGCACAGTGTATGAGCAAGGAGCCAGACAAGAAAGATTTAATTTTCTCAGGGCTTCAGAGCATCTGCCAAGCCCCATTGAGAAAGGAGTGTCTTCTGCAAAGAGAAATGGTATCGCTGCAGAAAGCAAAGCTCTGGGCACACAAAGTTGTGTGAGGTGACATTTAATAGCAATGGGGCTGTAGCATGTCCTTCTGCTAGCTCCTGAATCATACCACATGTCATCAACAGGATAATTAGAAAGATTTCTACTGACATTAGCAGGCCTTCGGCCAAGCTCCAAGCAAGGTGTAAGTGTATGACTGGTGATGGCAAACAGACAAGGACTTTGCATCAAGCTATAGATGTTATCTGGGAGGTAAATGCAGAATCTGTTTATTATGATTCCTCACTGAAAATCTGCAAACATATTTCTGCTTCTTAATATTGTAAGATAAGCATAATTACAAAGGAAATTAGAATAGAATGACAAACGTAGCTAGGGGGTAGGGGGTTAGTAGCCATTAATATATAGAGATTGGCCAGGATATTGCTGTGGGGGAGAATGATGCCAAATGAGACATTAAAAAGGTGCAAATGCCAAAATTGTCTAACATCATTTTTCTTAATAATACAAAGAACAGTTAGTTGAAAATAAAAAAAAACACCCCTAGATAAACTTTAAGGTGGAAATGTAAGGCTTTTAGGAATTAGAAATTCCTTACTGAAAATTTCCAGTTACCCTTTATTTCCAGTTATACCCTCTGTAGATTAGCTTGGAGAAATTGTAATGTTCTCTACAGCTATGGAAAATTCTGGAATGCAGCAAAAGAAACAAATGAGAACCCCGTAGAAATTAATTAGTGCCTTTCATCCTTCTCCAGAACCTGGCGTGCTGTATTGGAAGGAATCGTGATCCCAATGCCACCAACCACACACTTGGTGACTGCAATGGGATTTTCGGTGAATCCAATCTCCCCACCGTGTACAGTCCTTCGTCCTTCCTATTGTGACATCCAGAGTATTTGGAGTCTCTAATACTCTGTGCAATTAACTGTCATAAATTGATAATAAAAAAGCTGTCCTTTTATGAATATCTCGTTGTTGGTCATCATGACCTTGGGAAATCTTCTCCCTCATGAAGGCTTAAAGAGCAGGATAGAGCCCATCAGAGGCAAAACAATACTGTGGAAACTTCCCTCTTTTCGATTAACATATAAAGGTTTTTTTAATATTACCAAACACCTTTGATTGTCAACTCTTAAACAACTCAACAGACCATCCTTCCCTCTGCAGGGCATGCACTTCCCTTGGGAAGCAACAAAACTGCTACCAGAGCTGCAAAAAGACAACACAATTCTCTCTTCATCTCTTGCCACATGATAGAGACAAGCCCTTGATTATTTCTGGCTTTTGGAAATGCAACAGGTACACGGCACCCTATGAAATGGCTGCAATGTGCAGCAAAAAGAAGGACAAAAACACCTAAAGATGTGTTGTGTTTTAACAGGCTGTGACACAGCCTTGGCATGTGCCAACGGGGAAGGCAGAGGGAGCTGCCTGGGAAGCATGTAATGTTTACCTTCCTGACACAGGAACATTTTTCCTGGGCCTGTCATCACTTCTCTTGAATGATTGCCTGGAGGAAAGCAAATGGTTTACACTGCTTCTGTAAGAACAAACCAGTCTGCCTGCCAGCATCACTGGGGCAAGACTGTCCCACTCTCCAGACATTGGGCTGGGTCTCAACTTGCTCAATAAGCTTTGAAGTGAAATACAGAGTGGGTATATGATGTAAGAGACAGTAGCTGCAGTTAGGGAAAGGAAGTAAGGAAGGAGATGGATGAGATATGTTTATGAAAAATTCTCCTTGGAAGATAGTGCCTTCACAAAGTCTAGAAAATAACCACTCCTTGGTGGATATGGGAAAGGACAGGGAGGATGTTTCAGGCATCTGAATTGCCATGCCAAGCACATACAGATTCACTGCCCCTCAAATTGTCCTAGTCAGGACAGACAGACAGGATGATGCCTGCAAGTGTGCAACTGCACTCCACTGTGTTTGACAGTATTACTGGAACTTGTGCACATATTTAATGACTGACACAGTATAATGTTGCCAGGGTTGACCACATTTTCTGCTGCAGAAGGAAAGGTGTGTCTAAGCACTGGGCTTCTTTTGATACCAAGCATCACACCTGCCCCACTGTTAAAAGTACTACTGGGAATATAACACCCTTCTTTCAATCTGTCTGGAGAGACTGTTTATTTGGTAGTATGACAGATACACTCACATCATTCTCCACCAACACTTAAAATCAGATCTGAAGAAACACTTCAAAAAATAAAATGAAGATGAAAAAGGACCTAGGCTATCCAGCCAGGTGATTAGATGCTTTTCTTTTGCTCATAATGTTTTGCAGAGAATTCAGGCAAAAAGGGAAAGAAGGTAAGATTTTCTGATGGGCAAATGTATGTGTCTCAGCTTGGAGTGGCCACAGAGAGAATCCCTCTCTGCTTTTCAGTGAGTGACTAATTTTTCTGTGACGGGACAGGACAGTTAGATGTAAGAAGCAAATGTTTGTTATATAGTGTAAAATCATTGTTTAGATCCCTTTTCTTTTACAAAATTTTCAACCAGGAATGCACCCTTTGCATTACAGTGCAGGATAGGAACTAGCCACCCTTAAGAGCTGCTAGAGAAGTGGTTCCTTGCTATGATCTTTTATTTCAAACTGAATTTAGAGAACACCTTTTATTAGACCAAATATGTGGTTGCCAGTGAAACTTGCATATAGGTCCAGAGAAGATTTTCTTTTTTCACTTATTTTATGCCTAGACCTGAGAGTTTTGATGACGCCTAATTGAATAAAAAGGAAATTAGAGAAAAATGCAGGATAGAGAAAATAGTAGAGGTATTTATGCATTTGGTAGAGGTACAGAGAGAGATAATAGTCCCTTTGCTACCAAAAGAAAATGGGTCAGCAAGGTTAAAAGGCACTGGAAACAACACTGATGGCAATGTAATTTCTGAAAATGAAAGCGGTTAGGATTTTTACTGGCCTGTAGAAGAATTACGTGGTAATAGTACTGCAGCTGCTGAATCTCAAAAGGCAGCTGAGGAATAAAAGCATGAGGTGCTGCCAAATGACCTCCCTGGAAGCCATGGTACCATCAGTTCCAGAGGGGATGTACTCTACAGACTTCCCTACAGGATGCTTTGCTTGGCCCTTCAGCCCATCAGCTCTGGAAAAGGTGGTAGGCACAGAAGTATTCATTTTAGGTTTTAACACTGTAAACATTAAAAAGGATTTTTTGCTCCCTTTTCCCCTCCACTTCCCTTAGCCATTCATGGTCCCTGGCTGCGATGGGATCAGAAACAGGCAGAAATGCAATCCGCCAGTGCCACTGGCAGTGAGTGGGTGGTGCTGAGGTGGACAGTACCCCATCTCTCACCCTACATCAGCTCTGGTCTGATCTGCTGGGAACAAACTTCCTCTTTCTTAAGTGCCTGCAGTCCTCACTGACACTTGTCCGCTGGTGTGTGGAGACAGATCACTTTTACAGGCAGTGGTTGTCTTCCTCTCCATCTGTTTGCACACTGAGAAACAGGGGGAGAGCCTGATTGCAGTCTAATCTAACTTTACAACACTCCATCACTTAAAATAACCCACTGAAGTGTCCTTTCCACTAGAACTGGCATGCATGTGTAAAGCATGGAATCCCATAGATTTTAGCTCAGTTCACACCATTGCTATGTAAGCTCGGACACAAAGGGATAGTAGGAGAAAGAAAACATTGAATATTTTCATGGTTTAGTTCACTATTTTACCTTAACTGGAAATAAAACATTTTTGTGTTTTAGAGCTGTTTGATCTTTGCAAAAAGCATGAAAATAGCTGATGAAAACAATTGTTAGGGAAAGATTTTCTATTGGGAAAATAGAGGCTCTGCAAATCAACATATCTTCAGGGAAAGATCATTTTTATGGAATTTTCCCATCATGATAATATAAATTTAATACTTTATGTTTACATTAATTTCTGCATCCAGTTAGACCAGCACTGTGTGTGATGGCACTTGCAGCCAGAAAATACTCTTCCTTTTTCTCCCCAATGACCCAAGCTTTTTGTTTGATCTGCATCTCTCTCATGCACCAGAGTTTTTCACTGATGATCATTTGCTCTGATGAATCCCCAGAGTTTCAACTGAACTCAGAAATGGGAATGGAAGAGAAGGCAAACCAAGAACCACATTACAAACAGGCATTAAAGAAGCCCAGACATAGTGATAGCAAAGTCAAGCTGAGCTAGATGGGCTGATATTGCCAGTTCCCTTTGATTTTAAGTAATTTAATTCTGAAAAAGCTCTTAAATTCTTGATTGCTTGTTCTGAATCAGGTTTGGATTTAGGTATACTTATATTTTGCTTAGACATATTTGACTGCTAACAGAGGAATCAATAAAAGACTGAGATGGAGAATAAGTTCTGTAAATGGTGTGGCAAGTGCAGGGAACACAGCAAGGCAAAGCCCTGGTCAAGCACAGAAGGGTGAAGAATTAAAGGGAAAACATGAAAGGACAAAACTTGCTTGATTTCAGTAGAAGTTTGATTGTGACTGTCTTTCAAACTGTGTCATGCACCACTGTCGCCTGACGTTGCCATGGAAGCAGGAAAGCTTCTCACACTGATATTTGCGACACCAGCACAGTGGGATTTCCTGGCAGACTAGAGACAACTACTGAAATCCTCTTTCACCTGATCCCTAGGTGTCCCTTCTTAACAGTTCACAATGGACAAGGAAGAGGACTTAGGGTGAAAAGTCATTATCCCTTTCAGGAGCCATGCAGACACCCCTTTCTGGCAGAAGAGCTGTGACAAGCCATGCCTGGGAAGGTGCAGTCCTCATGGTATATCGTGACCATCTGGTTAGCTCCATGGGTCTGCACCATCTAGAAGAACTAGAGGCTGCCAGGTTTAAGTACAGAGGCTTTCTGTAATTCTCAGGCAAGGAGAGTGCTGCTACATTGGGAATACCTGGGAGTTTGGAGGGTGTTGTCCTTCTTTTCCTGTGTTACAATATAGTCTCTCTGTCATATATAATCTCTCTGCTGTAATTAGGAATAATTCCTAATCCATGCTCTCTACTAAATATATTTCTCTAATAGACTGCTTGTTTAAACTCTAGTGTTACGATATGTTTTTCCTCTGTTTTAATTAGGAAATGTGATAAAGCTATTCAACGAAGTGGAGAACAAGGTCTTATCAAATGAAAACTTGCAAAGGCTGCTTTATGACAGAAAAGAGATAAAATAATAATGCAAGTTCTTTCTTTTTTGACAGGCCAGATTTACCAGTACACCCCAGACACATCACTCCTCAACAGCCACACAAAACAGCTGTAAACCTGGATTAACCAGGCTGTTAAATCGAGTTTACAGCTGCTTTGCATCACCAGAATGGCCCAAAGCAGGCAGCACATACCAGTGAATATGGGTCTAATTGTACACTAATGAACGATGAAGTAGTTTAGGATGCTGTATTCACTTTGGCAGAATGAAAAAGAAATCTTTATATAGAGCAGATATGTTAGAATTTATCCTGGCTTTGCTCAAGGGGAAAAATTCATCCTCTTTTATTCTGAATGGATTATAATTAAGAAAAGCATCAGAGAGAAATTTTTCAAGGTTAGAAATTTAAAAGAGCTTTAAGAATACATCCACTCTTTCCAGATAAATTAATGCCTGCTCAGATTGGAGTTACAACAAGTGGAACTCATAGTTTAATTATAAAATAACGGTCAAAAAACCTTCTTAGGTAAGCATGTGTTTCCATTAGGGAAGAAAAATCATTACAGAAAACAAGATTAAAAGTTAATGTTGCAAATCTCATTGTCTGTATAACTTCATTAATGCTGGATAACTACTGTATAATCAGCACGGTGTTCATTGTAGAAATCTATTAAAACAGTTGAAATTAAGTCCACCTGCTTAGTCTGTAGTTACCTTAAAAAAACCCTAAGATCAGAATATTCTTCCGTGCTTTAAGACATTTCCTTTGTAAATAAAGCTTACAGCCTTAAGGCATTTGTTTTGCTGGGAATCCAACAGTCTTCGATATAATTTGACAAACAGAGAAAGCATAAAAACTCCAGATGACTGGTTCTCATTTGTTTTTGCAATGAATCATGCTTAAATTGCAGGGAAAAGCTGGGACAGGACAACTCAGGAGCAGAGTAGTACATTTCCCTCTTCACCCTCCCAAGTCTTCACCAACAGTAGTGCGAGACATGATCTGGAGATCTGGGCCCTCTGTAGTGAAGACTCCTGCATCACACATCCCTCCAGGTCACTCCTGAAGCTGAGAAGGACCTGGCCTTTCAACTTGACTTACCTTGGAGGCTCTGCCTTCCAAAATCGATTGCTAAACCATGGTTTTCATTGAAGTAGAACTGAGCCTATTTTCCCAGGCTGGGCACAGTCTGACTGTGGATCCATTCATGCAGCCAGGGTTACTGTGTGATACTGTGTTCCCTATCGTCCGGCTGTACCTTTCAGGCAGATCCAAGAGAGGTGGGGGGCGGGCGGTGGAATTCCTTTGACTTGCTGTGTTCAAAACCACAGATAACTCGCCTGCTCTCTCCCCAGCTCCCGGCTCTGCAGCAGGGCAGAGAGTTGCATTCTCTTGCTTTTTTTGCTAGTTTCTTGTTTGTTACCTGAAGCAAGGAGTTTTTCTGGGACTGTGGCTTCTTCTTTTTTCTCCTAGAACAGTTCAGCTCTGGGCTGGATCACCATCACCAGGAGGCCCCACACCACGGCCTGGAGAGGCCCACACAGCGCCCCAGCTCTGGAGAGAGCAGAGCCACACCCACAGAAAGGACTCTGGATCTACCAGGTCTTCTCCACAGCGAGAGGTTTTATTTTTTAACATTATCCATTCTCTTGTGCATGAGTGCACCCTGCTTGTTAAATAAACAGCTTTTTTTCACTTTTCTCCAAGAAATTTCTTTCTGAACCTGGTGGTGGAGGGGTTGTTCTATCAGAGGACCCATTCATTTTGGGCATTTCCTCACAACTTGTCTCAAACCAAGACACAGGGGCAGGCTGAGTTGAGCACAGCTTTGCATATTGAGCCTTAGTCCCCATCCACACAGACACCCAAGGCTCTGCCTGCCGTGCACGAGCCCATGTCCCTCCTCTCAGCTGGATGGTGATTAGCTTAGGCCAAGGGCTGTGCCCACCACAAATACGTCTTCCCCTTCGCAGCTGAGCAGCAGCCAGCTGGCCCAGAGCACGAGCACAGAGAGATGTTCACCTGTGAAACACCATGTAAAATACCAGTAAAATACTACATTCATTTTGAAAATTCATTACCCCAAGAGGGATAAAACATATACCAGCTTAAAGAAAAAGCCAGGAAAATCTGGTCTTTAGGCTGTAAGATATTTAACCTTTTTCATTTCTGAGTGCTGAGCATCCCACACACTTTCAGTGATAATAACAGCAGTAACAATAATAAAAGGAAATCAAAATCTGAAACAAAGGTGGAGCTGAACTCAAAATACTAAGGGTAGTCTGAAAATTATGCACCTAAAAGGCACAATTTAGAAAATCATACTTAACCAATGGCAATAGAAAAAAGGAGGAAAACCTTATGAAAAAAAAGGAAGAAACTATTCAGAAAAGTCTTTTGTTAATGAAACTACAAAAGTGAATGATGAATCAGATTGTGGCATGTCATTAAAAGGAAGTGTCTCTTCCCTATGAAAATGGCTTTTATCCAACTCAAAAATACAATTTTCATGTTGTATTTAATGGGAATCTCACTTCTTAGGAAAAACCCACATGCACAAAAAATACATTTCCAGGGCCAATATAAAACCTTTTGATAAAAGTAACTGCTTCAAACAAGCAAAAACCTTGTGGACACATTCATAAATGACAATATTACAACAATAATAGAAGATGGTTTTTTTAAAAGATGCACACTGCTATTGCTTCTCTTTTTTTTTACACAGCCCAAGACATACTTTATTATAATAAATCCAGTCAAGTCCAAATGGAAAGATAGTGCTAACAAATATGTGCAATTCTCTGACTATAATCCCACAGGAAGTATATTGCTGCATGTCCTTACAGACCAGTCTCTCAGCTAGCATAAAATTTTGTCATCACCTTGTTCTCAAAAGAACGAGCCCAAATTACACCCAAGGAGAATCTGGACTCCCATTTGTTGTGACTATCTGTCTCTTTTAGTGCTTCATTATTATCTGCATAGATGAGCAGATTAACAGGGTATCTCTGTCTGGGAGGATAAATATACTTGTATCTGATATCTAGGAGGAAAGGTGGATGTTTTTCTGGATACCTGCTCCCAGAGACTAGATTGGTTTGTGGAGGAGTCTTCTGATTCACATTTAGGGAACAGTTAACTTTTGGGTCAGATTGCAGGTGTTTTGGGAACAGTTTGCCTTCTGCAAGTAGGATCTTGACATGACAGACAGGGGACAGAAGGCAAAAAAGAAGAAATAAGGTGCTAGTTCACTCTCAAATTAGGGCTATGCATCTGTGGCTGCTAGGTAGGGGCAGCCACAATTTCAGCTGCCAACAAAAGGCCACGGCTAAGCTCTCCTTCACTGCTCAGTGGGGAAAAAGAGTGACAGAAGCCTGATGTGCAGTGAATGCTCAGTGAGTCCATCCCCACCCACCAAGGACATTGAGAAAAATCAAGCACGTCACTGTGAGTTTGTCCCTGCATATGCTTTCATGGAAATGTGTCCTGGGGGATGGAAGATGTTCATCTCCGGCTACAACAGCAAGCACTTAAACATTTGTGTAAGTGCATTAGTACCGTATGGGGCTCTCACTCCAACCATTCTCCACTTAACCCATACTCTAAGAAATATTCAGCACTGAAAATGCACTGAAATGCTTTATGGTGCGCAGTTAGCCTGCAGTATGGAACACAGAGAATTTGCCGGTAAGACAGTCCCTGGTACCCGAGACTTCTGTTAGGTTAGGGAGAGAGAAGAGAAGCCTCTCCCCGAATGCTTTGTTCTGTTATGGTAATCTACCCCAGTTCTGCATTCCTGGCTGGCTGTTGGCTGGCCCGCCCCCTTGCTACCTAATATGTTTCATATCCCAGAAAGTTCTCCACTCCAAGTTCCTCCGATTGGCCTTTGCCCCTTGACACACCCCCAGAGCTCTCCCATTGGTCTCCATTCCCTAGTCCTGCCTTTGTACCATCCCCCGTGCTGTCAGATCATTGGTTTCTGGTGCTAGCCCCACGCCCGTACTTAAGCCTGAGTTTTGCATTGTTGTCGTCTTTGCCTCTGGAGCCCTCCACAGAGTGGATGCGATATACTGCTCCTGTGGAAATCTGTGCAAAGACCCTTCCCTGCCTCTTTGCCATTGACCCATATTACTGAAGCTGCCCGTGTGTTTGTGCGTGCACACGTGTGTGAGAGCGTGGCTGATCCTGCTGAGCAGCTTCGCTTTGGAGACGCTTTTTAGAGATCGCTACACCTCGCACTCCGGCACAGAAGCTGCAGAGGCAGAGACAGCGATATATTTCAGGATCTGTGTGTCTGTTGGAGTCAAAATGGCTCAAGGTGAACCTTACACTGATTTAAAATAACTTGGAGGACATTAACTTTTGAGTGTGCAGTACAGCAACCAGCTATTGCCTCCCTTGGTTTAACTTATTTAAAGAAGTCGTTTTGCATGCCTCCATCACATGTGAATGTAAATCCTTACACTCATCTCTGAAATGGCTGAAAATGGCCCTTTCTGGGATTAGATCACTGGATAACTCTTCTGATTCGGTACCACATTTCATGTGTTATAACTAACACAAAAAGGAGGCTGGTGTCCCATCTGTCTGTACACCAAAAGCTAGGAGGATGCAAACAAGAAACTGGGTGAGACTCCTCTAAGAGAAGTGTTAATGATCAGACAAACAGGGACTCATTACAGGCAAACCAGAAGGCCTACATTTGACTCCAGGAATACACCAGACCTAGTGGCAAAAGAAAGCCTTATCAGATTCCTAAGAACATATCCTTTCTCAAGAAGAAACAAAGAAATTAAATTAATACCACAGATTTAATTCAAAGCACTGATAGTAAATCTACTGTGAGCGGAGACAAATAGATATTTAGCACAAAAGCCGAAGGTCGGACAAGGCAGATTACTGATCTTCCCCCTTCTAAACTAACTTGGTTTCTACATTGCTTTAAACATGAAGCTGCAAGTTATGCAACGTGATTTTGCCAAGATGCAAGTTTGGAAAAGATCACTGTTAGATACAGTTGAATATGTTGGGGTTTTCATACCAATGCTATGTCTGATTTTCAACCGAATATAACCTCTTGAAATGGGTTGTAAGGTGGAAAAATAATGACAAACATGCTATTTTCTCATATAAAGGGAAAAAAGAATTTCTTACACTATTTTGCAGTAATAATTCTTGGTTAAAGATCACCTTTTGTTAAAACATTACATATGAAGAAACTTGGGAAGAGTTTTGAAATTTTTTTTGTTTCTTCATTTTAAGTTGTTGTGGGATATGCCCAGCCCTTGCCCTGGAGGGATCTCTGCTGAGACAAGAGATTTTGCAATCGCCCAGCAGGACTCCCTGGAAAGGCAACCACTTCTTGGGTCATGGTGAGGAAAGGTGGACCCACAATCCTTTGTAAGACACTATGCAGATCTTTCTGTAACCCATTGGTCTGTCTCAGACCCTCTGTAACCCATTGGTCCCCCGCTGATCCCCTGTATCCCTATAAAAGGAAGCCCCCTGGCTCTGTGGGGGAGAGAGCTCGTCCCTGGCTTTCCCCTTCGCCGGAGAGGACCAACAATAAAGCTACCTCTGTGCGGAACCAGCCACACGGGCCTCTCGTCTCTCTCTGGTCTGGTTTGGCCTGGAGGCTGCCCTGCAGAGCTGAGCTGGAATCACGAGCTGACAATCACTAAAGAGCTGACAGCCTCTGCAAGGGCCCTCCTGCCAGCAGCTGAGAGGAAGACACTGGGCCTCGGGAAGGCGATCCCTTTCGGGACCATCTCCCCGGACCAGTCACCTCTTCCTGGGTCAGAGCCATGGACCCCACCACCAGCTGAAATAAGTTTAGATAAATTACTTTATTTAAAAACAGCAAGATTGTCTGAACAAGATAGTTCAGCTTCTATGGAAAAACACAGTTGTCAATCTAATCTAGTTTCCAATAAAAGCAAACAAGCAGGTTAACTGCACTGAAAAGACTTCTCTTATAAATGAAACATTGTGTGTGTTTCAGGTACAACAATCCTCCACAATCCCTGCATTACCAATTTTTATCCATGTTCTGACAGTTAGATACACTTAGGAAGGAAGGTCTTCCTGAACTGCTATGTCAACATGCTAAACACTGCGTAATGAGACCTAAAAGATTTGGGTTGGGTTTTGTTGCAGAGGTAACATTACAATTCTTAATTCATAAGAAAAAACCAAGAAAAGATCACTTTTTAAAAAATGCATTTATTTCTATTCAAAGCATGATTTACGAATAGACAGAATGATGGACCATATCCTATTATAGATATAATCCATGGGGTCTGGTGTATCATATTTATCAACAAAGATTTGAGGGCATTACTGTTACATCTAAGTGAGTTCCGAAAAAGCAACAAATCCATGTTTTCTGTATATTCTCTCTAAATATACATCTGTGTTTTGAGGCATATATATATACATGTGTATGTCTACAGACATTTCTACAGTGAAAAAAGAAACGTAGCAAAAGAGTGAGAAATATTTCTGACAAAGAAATAACTAGCACATATGTTTCTCACTTAGACTACCAGGAGAGCATTGGAGAAATTGGGTTTCTTGTAAGGTTTCTGCTTTGATTTGTCTCCAGAGCACAGGATGGACACCTGTCTTGTCTTATTCTACCATGTGCTGGCAGAGATTGCACATCTCCTGTCATTAGGTCCCTAATGCTAAGGAACCACAGCAGGGTGATGGCAATCCCCCCTATAGTTATCATGTCTTGGGCACATCTGTGGAGACAGAGAGCAGTGCTGAAAGCCACAAAAATAGGCCATGCTACATAAAACAGCTTTTTAGGAGTATATGCTTCAAAACTTCAGCTTGAATATCAGTCTTAAAACTGGAAAACTCTCTGTCTCAGGCTTTTTTAGTGCTAGAAGTGAATTCTGAGTGTCTTTGGTATTATCCCCTTCCTGTCATAGGAAATATCCAGTTCCTTTTCTTTAATTCTACAGATTATGTAACTCTTACATAAACAGAATCTGACAGTTTTTCAGGACTCTTTCTTGGTCTTCTGACTTTAGGACTACTATATCTTTAGGGAGAAATATAGGTGTTTGCTCAGGAAAGGAAATAAATGTGTGGAAGGTTAGACTGCAACAAAGAGGGAAAAAGATGTCAGTTTGAAACTGCTCAAAAGTTTGGGTGTTGAATGAAGTTTCTGGAGAAGACAGTAGCAGGCAGATAAATTTCTTGAAACCACTATATTACATTTCTAACCTAAAAGATCTCACCTGCTTGACTTCCCAGTGACAGATGAAATCATGTAACACATACATTAGAAATGTATGTAGAAATGTGTATCAATCAAAAAACAGTGAAAATTTTCTACCCTTTTGTCTTTCTCTTTGTTACAGCAAGAGACAACAGAGGAATGAGCCAATCCATCATAGCTTGTACACTCAGACTCCTAAGGCTTGCAGGATGCTCTGTAATTTGTGATTTGACCTCTTGGTACCTTCCTCTTGCTAAGGTTCTCACAGAAAAAAATTATGTGCCAATGAAGAGTGACACAAGATTCATCTTGTTTGACTGGCTAGGTCACAACAACAGTTTGGGTTAGTCTATAGCCATATGTGATGTCTGGGAAAGATATAGTGAGGCTCTGTAGAATTACTTCCTACAAGCATCACCAGCAAAGCCACAAAATACACCTAGATCTATCAGATGGAGGATCAGGTGATCCGTAATACAGCAGCAAGCACAACAACATAAATATCTTGGATTAAAGAAAGCAAAAACCAATCTGAATAACAATGGATAGCACCCTGCACTGCAGTTGTGTGCCCACTGCACTGCTCTAGCACATGCAATGAATATGGTGCTATAAGACTAATGCCATAATTTCCATGCTGCTGCCACTTGGCTGCCAGAAAAGGAATGGTCAAATTCAGGAACTAGGACAAACTACTAACCTTGGGTCTGGCTAGTCCTTAGTTCCTCAGTGGGTGTGCTGAGCTCCCTGGCTGGTGCTCGTTTGGCCTGCAAAGTGCTGCAATGTCCTCTGGGAGATGAACCACGGTACTCACTGCTGGCCCAGGTTCAAGAGTTGGGAGTACATGTCTGTGCACCTGTTCACTCAGCATCTTCTGCACATGCATCTCCTACTAGCTCATTATTGTTGTTTAATCAACCATTTGTTATCCTTGGACAGTATGGGCCAGCAATCCCTCGGGTACCAGCCTCTTGCCAGGGCAACACAGAGGCACTCTATAGATCTGGTAGTTCACTGATGACAATAACCTTCATGGTGCTGTATAAGCCTGAGACAGATTGCTAGAGATATTTGCTTACCCACTAGGAAGGCAGCAGTGGCAATCACAGAGGGATAACATGCTCTTCCTATCTGGCCACCTTTGCTCTTCCTATCAGGTCATATATTGATTTACTGAATACAACTGTATACAATGAGTCCTGCCACATCCAGCAGTGATGCTCTGCCCTCATGCACACACACACGCACCTCACTCACTGCTCTGCTATTTACCTCTGATTTATGGTCCACTGGCAATCCATATGGAATGGGATTGAAAACGTTGCACCAACTGAATCAATTATAGAGCACTAGATTTATAGCCCACCTACTGTATTTAAAAATAATTGAACTGTGAAATGATTAAGTTAACTGAGAATTTCTGTAAGTTTGAGGTTTAGTTAATTACAAATGGCAATTATGGAAGAACAAAAGTATATTAAGCAAGAGTGGCAAGAATAAAAAAATTCTGATACTTCAGAAGTCTGTTTTTAACTTCAGTATGTATGAGCACTCATCAAACCAATGAATCTACAAGGTTTGAATCTTCAAGAAATAAGAGTTAAAATAGTATCAAAAATACTAGAAAAATATATTAATTTCTGAGAAAGCAATACTGAAAATCAGGCTAATAATGAAATAAAACTAAATAAATATTGGGGAAATAGGCAAAAGTGGGAAATGGCAAATACTAAAGAAAATTGCAAATACTAAGGAAAATATTTGTGCTGAAATAGTTGTATGACAAATATGGAGACATACATGGAGAAACAGATTCAGTGCATCATTTTTAGAAAGATGTTTTAATAATACAGGATGGGGCAAAGAAGATAATTCAAAGTGGCCTTCATTGAAATCTGTGATTCTGGTCACCCACCGTAAGAAGAAATATTACAATAGCATTTTAAATAGAAAAAAATAATTGGAAAAGCTCAGATGATCTTTAATTGTAACAAAGGACTGAGTAATGAAGTCAAAAATATACTCTGCTAAAAAAAGTGAATACACAGACAATATTGTCACAGACCTAAATGTTTTCTTCTTTGTATTTCACCAAGTAAAATAGGTGACATTTCTGACTCTCAGACACATTTACGATGGAGTGAAAGCTATGGAAGAAGTCTCCTAAATGTCACCTCAAGAAAAACTATGTAATTACACTTCCTTGAGAAGACAAAACTTTGGTCATTGCAGAAACACTCTAGCATTTCAGGGGCCCAGAGAAGGGAATATACAGAAAAATCTTATCAGGACATCCTTTAGGCAAAGTGTTTGCATTCAATTATGTCAACAACAGGCTTCCCATCTGCTTCAGAAGGAAGAGATTAATAAAATTAGCTTTCACCAAGACAGAGTTAATCCCCACTTCCCACTCTTGTCACTGTGGAGAGGCAGGCTGCAACAGGGTCCATGTGGTTCACGAGCCACTTGCCCCAGCACCCTATGCTGGTGGTGAGATCTCAGGGACATGGCAAGGTCACAGCTGTCCTTCTGACCTTGCTCTTCCACCCTTTTCTTCCCAAAGTCCATTCATCACTTGGCCCAGTGCAGATGGCCCCCCGTCTCCTGATCTATTTCCTCATCTTATCCCAGTATGAAGTTTTTTTAACACGCTTTCTGGCCAGAGTGCCCACTTGACAGTATCACAAAAGTCTTGTTTACTAGCTTGAGAACAGAGCTAGTCAAAACCTTGTATTTACTGGAAACAGTAATATTTTGCAAAAAAACCCTAGACTGAGGTGAGTTACAGAAATAGTACTGGCGTAGTATAGATGTCCATTTCAAATGACCTGATGTTTCATTCTGCTCTTCCAAAAAGTTTTCTTGCTTCTTTTTTTCATGTTTACATTGATTTTATAGAGTTTTGCAACATCAGTAGTGGGTTCACACTGCATGTCATATGATAACCTCTTATGTTTATTTTATAGTCAAATTATCAAAAGACTTTATTAATAATGATTTACCATCTTCTTTTCAGGCTCAAAATATCTTCTCTCTGAGTTGTATTGACAGTTTGTGTGATAATAACAGCTTTTTCCCTAAGAAAAACCTTTTCAAGGATAGTTTCTTAATAGCCTGTAGAAACTTCATTTATCCTGTCAAGTAATTATTCGCAGAAGTAATATCATGAAGTCAATATGACATGATCAAGGGGAGAAGTGATGATCACATCTGGACCACATCTCCCTAGTGATTTGAAAAAGCCTGATATGTGGAGACCCTTCTTTGATTACTAGGTTCAGCAGGAGCTGAAGGGCTTCAGCAGCATTAGAGGCACTCAGCATCTCCCAGGATCAGCACTCCAAGCTCCAGTAGTCAGGTATCTCTTGATGTACCTGAAAGAGGTTCTTTAACACTTCCTTATAACAAAATCCTAAACATTTAGTAGATTGTGAAAAAATCTGTCATAAGCAGTAAGCCCTTTAGAATAGTGTAAATTGACTAATCATGGGAAAAAAACCCCCACACCTAACAAGAGAACACCCAGGAAAATGGATTGCTACCCTAACTTCAGAAACCTAATGTGCAGCTGGTGAATTGTCTGTGCAGTTCCTTGGCATGGTGTTATTAAAAAGAAAAGCCAGGAGAAAGTTCCTCATAATCACTTCCACAGTTTTGATGGTATCATTGGAATGTACCTTTGGAGCAGAAATTGCACTGTGAAAGCACATAGCATTATTCTCCGATAATTTTGTTTATTATTTTCATCTTCTGTGCATTTTTTACCATATATTAAGTATGTTGGCTTTCCCAGCTGTTGCATAGCAATGGCAATGGCTGATCTGTACAGTACAACCAACAGCCCATGCAAAATTTCATAGAAGCAGTTTTCGGGGTGCATTGAAGGACGAATGGAGGCATCACAGATGTTTGGATGTGATTTGTCTTCATTTTATCTCTTAAAGAAATTCAAATACCTTTTCTGTCTAGCATGATAATTTGTTTAGCATAATGTGCATTTGGTAATGATAACAAGGGAGACATATTTAACCTAAAGTACTGCACATTGCACTCAAAAGAATTGACTCTTTAAAGTGTGCTTGAATAAACTGAGAATTTAAACTCTCAGTCCCTGTGAACAGCTCCTCTGATATTGTGTTTGTATTAGAGGAAAACTTTTAGGACATCCCTAGGAAACTAATCCCCAGGAGGGCTGAAATTCAGTGGAGGCTAATATGTCTGCACCTTTGATTCACTCTCCACACAGCAAAGCCAGGTGGGATTATGTCAAAGCCTTTAACAAAAATACTTGGGGAATTTTAAACCCAGAAGTATCTGCAACCTTTAGAATCCAGGATCCTTTTCACTAGGTCTTCTTTTGTAATATTTCTGACTTATACATATGCAAGTCAGTTTGCAGGGATGACAGGAGTAAATGTCATTAAAAGTCTCTGTGTAGTCTTCATGCACTGCTGAAGTATGTCAAAGTAAGGGTTAATTTAAGTAAAAGAAGCACATTTAAGCTTCTTTACTTTCGTTTGTCTCCCTAAAATTACTAAATTTACTGTAAGTTTAGAAGTTCAACCAGTGATTTGTTCATATACTGCTTACAATCATTTTACAAGGCAAGAATTTACGTATGAGAAAATGCCTTGAAAAATCTGCCTGAATTCTTTTCCAAAACTTTGATTCACTCACTTAGCACTACAATACAATGCATAATTTGCTATTTATTGACAGTCAGCTCAGTGTCTGCACAATAGTATCAAAGTCATACTTACTGAAGAGCAGTAAGTATGCAGCAGGTAGGTTAGTGCAGCAGAGCAACTCACCTCTGGTAAGATTAGAAACACTTCTAATTTCCAGAACTATGTTTTGACAAGCAGCAATACAGGAATCTTTGATAAAATCCTTTTCTTTCCAGTGAGAGAGACCACTATGTCATTTAATTGCATTTGAAGAGGTTTTAAATGACAGGTTTTGTTCTGAGTAGGTGGTGACAGTACTGCAGAATTTCACAAGATGACTATGATAAATGCAGCAGCAAAGGCAAAGACGGCTTAATAGACAAGGAAGCTCAGCACCTATTATTACTGTTCTTTCAAGAAGTGGGATTTCCTTAAATCAATTTCATATTTCAAGGGGTTTTAGTCAGCATTCAAAAAAATTGTATTTAGAACTTAACAGATCAAAATCTACAGACACAGCCCTGGAGATTCTGGTTAATGTAATGGAAATTGGCTGTGAATGTCTAAAGAAATATGTTTGAAGATCTCACTGTCACATAGAAATGAAAAGTCAAGCCTACTTAGCACTTCAGCTTCGTGTCATAATTATTTTTCCTTGTCCAGCTTTAAGTTCTTGTGATCTGTCTTTTCTGGAGGGATCAGAAGATTTTTTTTAAACATTCATCTCTCAAAATGGATATTTCAGGTTCTCAGAAAAGCCCTCCATAGCTCCTGGAAACCATGTCATTCAGGTAGCCAAGGGAGCCAACCCCATGTCCATTTCACATTTTTACTAGTGGCATTCTGCTGTAAGATCAGTCTCATTTGGAGACAACCCTAAGTGATTTTGCTTCTCTGTGCAGGTCAATGGATAACTAAATGCCTGTGAAATAGTACCATGGCAGCAAGGTAATGCACCTATATTTCCTTTAATGACAGTTTTTGTTTTTCACTGCCAGTCTACCCCATTAATCCCACCCTGAGAGCTGAAAAACGAGGTTCCATATATCCAGGTAATGGGTTGCATGTTTTCAAGGTCTCCTCCATATCCAAGTCTTCCTAACTCTTGAAGAACCATTACCAAAGTTCCTGAATTCTTTCTCATCTTACACAATGCTATAAAGCACTTTATACTTCAATAAATTCCTGATGAGGGTTGCTCTCCACCTTCCTTATGCCAGCCCCAAGATCTGCTGAGTAACAGGATACAAAGTCAGCTTGCTCTACATTTGCAATCTGTAACAGGGAAAAACACGCACATTAGAGCTTACCCTTGTTGGAGTACAAAGCAAGTAGAATTTATTCTACTGAGATTATAGTAGGCAAACCCATGTTTCTTCTCAGAAGGAAACAAGCCTGTTCTCGCTACATAGCTCAGGGCCTGTGTTCTGTCTCACTGCCCATCCAGCTCAGGACTGAGCCCAGACTTTGACCCAGCGTGGGCCAGGTTGGATGACCTAGAGTTGTTCTGCTCAAATTCACTTGCAGTCTCTGGTGGGGTACCTTATTTTTAATGGCACTGCAGCCCAGCAGCACCCTGCTTTGGAGCTTCCCACCATTCCTGGGGAGCTCGAAGGAGTCATGGGGCAATGCTGCTAGCAAGCGCTCCCCTTCCATCCACGGCTGATCCTTCACTCCATAAACACCTGCAAAGCAATCTCAGAGTGTGGTGGAAAAGGGGTTTGCAGCAGGCTGGACACAGATGTGTGTCCACAGTGTGATGTGGGATTTGTCAGAGGCATCTTTCTCTCAGATGGAACAGCCGCATCCTTCCCTTCTGTGCAGGATGGCTGCATGCTGACTCTTACAGTCTGTTCTGAAGTTATTCAAGGTTTTTACTTCCCCCTCACCTTTTAATTTTATATGACTAGGGGATTTTTGGTAGCAAGTCTTTGACCCTTGTTTCTATGAGCATGCCATTCATGCTTACCTCAGAAAGCCCTGCCTGGACTTGTTTAGAAGAGTAAGTAACAAATCAGATAAAGTCTGTGTGACAGGGCAAAAGAGAGTAAATCACTTTAAGAGCATAAATCAGCCTCCTGCCGCTTGTCCTTGTAGAGGTTAAAGACAAAGTGACAAGCAACAGAGATCAAGGAATAGAGTAGCTAAGCTGTCTTGCAAGGAGTTTATAATCTTCTGGTAATTAATCAACAATAGTGGGGTCTGATCTGCAAACACCTATAGTAACTGCTATTCCTCACCCTTTTGCCCAAATGGAACAAAATACAGAAGTGTCTCAGATCTGTGAAAATGGGCAGGGATCTTGAAATATCCCGACATACCAGCTGGAATAATTCAGATGAAAATTTTTACACAGATAGGGTTTTAGCTTTGAATAATAGGAGATGGGAAACTTGGAGCTTCTTTTGCCCTCTTTTTTTGTTTGCTTGTTTCTTTAATTATTCCTATATAAAAAAAATCTTATTATTCAATAAAAGATTACTTAGCATCCATTAAAGTACTTTCCTGGCATAGAAATTTGCAGAAGGAAAGTATTCATGGTGAATAAGAAAGCACTATTTTTAGGCACTTAGGTAAGGCAGGTTACACAGGTATCTCCCAGCCAGGAATGAAACCTTTCCCTTGATCCTGGCCCGTGGCACAGTCACTTTACGCTGCTCCATCAACCTAAAACAGACTTCAATCTTAATTTATCCAACTTCAAAGAAGTACTGCAGGCTTTGCAGTGTTGCCATTTCAGATTCCATGGTGCAAGACCCCCCAGCTAATGGCAGTGTCTGGGACCCTGGCAGGAGTCTGCAGCCCACACCAGCTGCTCCAAGCATAGGCTGTGCCAGTGTTGTCCAGCACAGCCCTGAGCAGACCGTGATCAGAAGACCACATATCGTTCCCTTTTCGGTCACCACTGAGGACTGGGCCCCATCATTCTCATGCACAGAGAGTTACAGGCCAGAACAGAGTGCTCTGCTCACAGTTGTTCCTGAGAGCACTGCACATCCAGTGTGTGGTAGCCATTGTCACACATGTAATACACTCAACCCTTTATAACAACTAACCCACCCAACTGACCCATTCCTTAAATTATTTAAATTAGTTTTCTGTGCAAATGGTAATTTACTCTAACATTCATCAGCTTTTAGGTTTTCCAGGTATGACCATTGCTGAAACCCACCAAAGCCACCACTCCTCCATGAAACATTTGTGTCCCCTGCTGGAAGGACCAGCAAAGCTCCATCTGTGGGCAGTGAAGGTGGCTGCTGCAGGGAAAGGACAGCAGCAGAGAGACAGGAAGAAAGAAGAGGGAGGAATCTTGAGCTTCCTCCACAGCCGTAAGACTGTACATCAGGCTTTCCCTGGCAATGTCCTAAGGGAGATTAAGATGCAGGACTTTGCCAGTCAAAATCAACTTCACCTCATGCATGTGGGTGCTCAGCTTAGCTGGTCACCCAGAAAGGATATGATGCTCTTTCAAAACAAGCAAACTGTTTTTTGAAGATCATACTATACCTGCTGTGTTCTCTTTCTTAGCAACTTTGGTCCTGTGCTAGCAGGACTGGAGTGTCTGCTAAATGCAACTCTGTGGGCCCTGATTTTCTGTATTTCCTGCTTTACCTGTGTGTACCAAAACCCAGCAAGGTTGCCATGCCTACTGCTGCAGTGTAGATACACATCCATTCATGCAACATTCTAGACAAAGAGAAGAAAGGAAGTTCTCTTTCCAAGCAGGAAGACTGTGTTATTACAGGATCCTGGGGACAAGGTTTCATGTCAGTTAAGGACACCCCATTGCTTAATGAGCAAAACAGGGGCTGTTGATAGTCCACTAAATGGAATTAAAGGGACAATTTGTAGTAAGCTGATTAATGATTCACATTATTCCATCTAATTAATTCACAAGGAGGAGCTATGGCTGAGGAGATACAAGAGTCTTTAAATTTCTCAGTTTGCAGCTAGAAATTGACTTTAATAAAAAGCAAAAATCTGAGAATGACCAAAAAACATATTAGCAAGAATCAAAGCTGTTTTTAAAAACAGCCAATCAGAAGACAGATTTGACACCATGAAGACAAATTATCTACTAAGAAAAATTAGGTTGAAGTATATGACCAAGAAAGCAGATCCAGCCTTGCAGGCAACAAAATGACTGCTTTAAAAAGAATTCAAAACTCAAGTTAAATTAAGGTGTTATGAAAATAATGTGGACAGAAATCTTAACATATGATTGACAAATCTGGACAACTCTGTAAGGAAGGCAGAAGTTCTGGAATTTCATTTTGAGATGAACTAAAAAAGAGGGTAAAAACATGAACCTGTAATGCTTTGTAGCCACCAAAAATAATGTTTAACCCCTTTACAGAAGCAAAAATATCTTTTTCACTGGTTTTCCCTTTTCAAAATTCCTTCTCACTGTATCCTGAAAGTCTCAATTTCTACTCAAATAACAGTAGTGATGGTCATATGACAACTGAATTAAAGAATTTGAACTTTATTGAGATAGGAAATGCATATGTCAATATGCTTTACTTTGGATTTTTAGTGGGTTTTTTTTTGGTTTTTTGTTTATTTGTTTTTTTTTTTTTAATATTAGGGAAACTATTAGTTTTTATATACACTGTTCTTTCAAAACAGTTTAGAAACCCTAAGTGCTGCACTTGTCACAGCTAAGTCATCCCCCACTCTCTAAAGGAGGAAGATCAGTCATGACATTTCTGCCATTTCTAGAGTAACAGGTAGAACACAAACATGCTTTAAGTAAATGTTTTCTTCCATGCAACATAAATGAGTGAAAAAAGGCACTATCACCTTTTCCCCAAAGATTGCACACAGCATCTAACAAATAAAGTCATAACATATTACTCTGCACAGTCTTTCAGGGAGTTGAGATTCACCACTGAAGCTCAAAAGTGAACCACTGTTGACATGTGGGGGTTAGCCTGGATTGTCAGCCAGTGCCCACACCAACAGCCCAGGACCCTGCTGATGTTGTGCTTGAGACCTCAGGGGCAGTGTTGGCTCTGACTGGCACCCCAGGCAAGCAGAAACCTCAGTGAAATCCTGTCTTTCTGCCTGATCATTTGTATGGTGCTCAGTGGCACATCCTCTGAGCCCTCAGTCATTTACTTGTCCCTGAGTCTCAGAATAATTTAGCTCTTACACTGAGCCTCTGAGTAATTAAATAACACTTTCCTGTCTTTTCTGATTCACCTGTGTGTCTTAAAACTTCAGTGCATCTTCCATAACACATTAAGGTAGAGATCCCTGGTTTCTCTACTCTCTGTGTCACACAGAAACACACATGCTTACTTGGGAGATAAATACAGATGGGCTGTATTTATCACTGCCTACATTCTGCCCCAGACTACTTCTTCCTCCTCCTTCTCCTCCTCCTCCTTCCACATCCATGCTCCAGGGGTCTCCAGGGGTCTCATGCTGATCATTTCACATCATTGTGAGAAATGCCTTCACATTTATGATATTCTGCCTCCATCTAATAGGCACATCGCTCCCCAGGGTAATCTTGGTGTCAGCTAGAGCCACGCTAGCCTGTTTGTGTGTTGCAGATGAATTGTTCTTGGACACCTTTCTACTTACCAACACATCTAGCAACAAGGCACTACCCTGGTGATATATTGCTAAATTTGCTGGGTTTTGCCCTGTCATTGTGAAACTGGTCTTTTTCTTTTTTTTTTTAATCCTAAAATCCCAAATGTCTGAAATGTTCAAAGCAGCTGAGTCTAGACAATGGTCTGGCTTGGATTTTCCAATTTTATCTCCATCTTTTCTCCGGGCTCAAGCATTAGGACATAAGCAGTGACAGGATATAAATCCAGATGACTTATGCTTTTGTTTTGTTGTTTTGTTTTTTTTTTTTTTTCCCCAGTAATGCACTATCTGGGAATAGAAAAAATAAAATTAATTTTATTTTCCTGTAAAACATGATGAGAGCGGAAATAGCAGGTTAAAGAAAATGAAAAGCAGAGCATGCAGCTTTCAATCAAGGGACTTCTCTTTGTAATAGATGGGGAAACATAAGTAATGTGTATCAGGAATCTGAGCAGATAGACTATAAAATATCATTTTTATAACTTGCAAACATGAAATAAACTGGGTTTTCCAAGTGAAAAGATAAAGCAGAATCACATTAGAGATTACTGAAGGACTCATTGCTGTTGACTTTTTTTACAAGAGCAGTTCAGCATATGTGGGTGAACATGATGTGATGGAGAGTTTTCTCTTTCTGTCCTATAGTAATCTGCACAGCAACAACCTTGCAAACTAACCAACACAAGCAAAGACATTAAAATCTCTTAGGATTCAGAAATATAAAAACTTGTTAGGACCTGCAGTGCTTAAGATGGAGCACTGATACTCACTCCCTGCTCTGGTTAGTTACACAGTCTGCATATTCTTTATCATAAGGATTGCTAAAGTTTTCCTTGAGGAGGACCATGTAGTGCCTGAGCCATGTCAGTGACTGCAAAGCAGAAACATTCTCTTCACCAGTTCCTGCACTACAAAACAATTTGGAAACCTAAAAGTGAGAGGAGTAAGACTGTGCTTGTTCCCAAAAACAAATGCACAAAGAAAACCCATACAAGGGCAAGTGCAGAAAGCCCTGCCTCACCCAAAATGTGAGAAGGAAATACTTAAGCACTACCTTATGCCATTATGTTACTGTGTGCTTTAGAAATGCAGCTGAGTCCTGAAGAATAGGAAACCCATGGAGAAAAATACCAAATAATCACCAGATACTGGCTGCCATGTAACTCACGTGTGTGAGGACATAGAAAAAACACAATTTTGTCACCAAGCCTGGGATGCTGCTACCTAACACTCATGTTTTCACAGAACTTTTTCAACAGGGAAAAACATGTTACCTGACAAATTACATTTCCCTTCCCTAGAATAGATATATGCAGAAGGTGTCAAACCTTCTGTATAAAATCATACTGAATAAGAAGTTTCAGCACTCTTACTAGGAAAAATGAGACTTTTGCAAAATACACTAGGGGGAAAAAATCCCCCTTTAAACTAGTTTATGTTAAGAAATTACAGTTTTTCTACAGAAAACACAGAAATGTCATGACTGCATGTCTTTCTTTCCATAATTTTTTCATTCTTCTTTTATTTTATGGAGGGGTGTTATGTTTGGGTTTGGGGTTGCTTTCCTGTTGTAATTTGTTTGTTACGCCAGTACTAATATAATGGTTCTGTATAATGAGCTTTTCTCAGTAGTTAGTAATCTAATACATTGCTAAAGCATTTTCTTAACATTAAGCATATATCAATATTTCCATTTGTTGTTCATACCAAAAAACATGATTTTGTGGTAAATGTGAATGTAACTGCAAAAGTAGATTATTCAAATGTTACCTGGATATGTCAGAGCTGATAACATTATTGGATAATGTTTTACCAATTGATAAGATAATGCTGTACTAATTATCAAGCCACAGCTTAGAAAAATAAAGACACATCATATGGAAATATATTGAGACATTACTCTTATCCTTTGGCATAGAAATCAAAAATGATAACTGTTAGTATGGGCATGTACTGGCATTTTTAGGAAGCTTATCTTACATCAAATGAAATGCGGTAAAAAAGAAGAACACAAGGCTAAACTTCAGCTTTGAAAGTGGTCTGACAGTCAAGCATCTAAAATTAGATAAAATTTCATCACTAGTTCATCAGTTCTGTAGATTCAGCTCTTGAGTCCTAAAACCCCACCTCTGAATGTATTGTCTCAGTTGGTTGTGGAAGATGGTATTTCACACACCAGAGGCTGCATTTCCCTGAGATCAGTTTAACTGCAAGCAGTTTGTGACATCATCTGTAAACACAAAATACACCATAATGGGATGCTCACATGATATTATTTTTACCTTATATGTGGCCCATCTAACATCAAGAAGCTTTAAGTAACTTAAAGGAGAAGGGTGTAGGAGCCGGCAAAGCAAAGACAAATATTGTGAACTGGGCCAAAATTACAAATGAAAGATATGCAGGTTTAGAGATTGTTCTAGCTTCATCTAGATTCCAGCTGTAAATCCAGTTGGAATCTTTGAGCTGACTTTAATATTTCATTAGTATTTAATTCTTTGATCAAACTCCATTTAAATAAATTTGTGTTACATATATATATGGCTATACACACATTAATATATGTATATTCACACATTAATATTTGCACTTTCATACATTTATGTGTGAGTATCTATATATATATGCTGTAGAGGAATAGAAAGACAGATGTATAAATGGGCTTTACAAAATAAAATTATATTATTAACTACAGGAAGATAAAAAATAAGCCTGCCTTCTTCCTACTTGAATTCTATCAGAAAAGCACTCTACTTATATTTCATTCTTTTTTTGTGTGTGTGTATGTTCAATGCTTACAGCATGCTGTTTTAATTACAGATTGTCAGTGTGCTGGGGATTAAGGCCATGTTGCACACAGACAGATGTTATTTTATAGAGTGTCATTCAATGTAATGGTACCAGATTTTAGCACTTAGCCTGCCTCCAATTACCCATTAACAGTTTGCGTAATTGGGGAGCAAGAAAATACCTACCCTGCATTGTAGAAATTATTTCAGGATATCTGCTTCCCAAACTTTGTGTGATGAGAGTCTTTCCCATGAGCAGTAAGCATTGTTTAAAACAAAATTTTTTAACCAGGAAAGGAGTAATTGAAAAGCATTTGAGTATTTCTTCTGGGCAAAGCTCCCCTTCTTACCTTTATTTCCAATCCATAATGAAGCAGAAGTCTTGCCTAAAATCCTGTGCAAATGTATCTGATAGAAGGAAACAATCTGAGACAGAATATTCTGATGGCACAGTTAGCTGGTTGTTTGCATTCATTTCTGGTTTCTTTGTGGGTTTTTAAAGGAAAATTTGTGTATGTAGACAACTGTCACTTTTATTCTGTCATAAAACAACCACACATCTGGAAATCGCTCACATTCAGCACATCCTTTGTCAATGATGCTAAAGCAAGCATCTGCTATGTGCCTCTTCAACAGCACGCAAAATGTTATTGAGTATCAGGCAATGATATGTGGTTATTGTTCTCTTGGCACGTATTTTGGATCCCAATTTGTGATGGTACATACAAAGATGGATGGAGTTTTCTGAAAAGTTTTACCAGATCCATAAGCAAGTTTACTAGAAAAAGCTGTATGCGTGGGGCTGTAATGGCTCATCCAATACAACTGGGAAAAATCTAATGATGCCAAGCTTGATAGCCCAGTTTCTGGTGAAGAAAAGGCCAGACTCTCCAAACACACATTCAACAACAGGTTCTTATTTTAAGTCCATAGTCAGAGTGCTGAAGCCATTAATATCTTCTAGAGTAGTGCTTTTCCAGTGGGTCTGACTGGAAGCAGGTCTGCACATTCATTCTTGTTTGTTGCAGTGCCCACACCAGGACCGGGCCAGTGATTACCTCTAGGACAGTCCAGTGCCCCAGGGTCAGCTTCACCCTGGCAGCAACCCGTTGCACCACAGCTGGACTCTTAACTTTCACTATTGTTTTGTGAGCAACAACTTCACTGGAAATTGTCTCCTTCCACAGGTGGAATACTTGTGTCTGTGTGTATGCATGTGCATATGCTTGTAATCAACTCTGAACCGCTTGTGAAAAAAGACATTTGCTGGGGAAGAACTTTATTTTTCCTTTTTGGGTACTCCTATGGTTTCTAAATTCTGGAAAAATGTCAAAAGACAGTGCACAACAGGATCATCTTTCTTCATTAGACATTTTTTGGGTTTTTTCTAACTTGCTTATGTTTTTCCCTTTGTGGAGCATTTTTTTGGCAGTGAAAAAACAGAATTATCCAAGCATGAGCACAAGAAAAGCCTGTCAAGGGTGATACTCACCAGCTCTTAGTAGTGAGTAACAGTGGCATTGTGTGAAAAGAATGAGCCATGCTGGAGAGGCTCACCCCACCAGCTATCTACCTACACTCAACAGCGTTCTTCAAGACTGAGAATCTCTTCTGGGGAGTTAAGCCCCCAGAAGAACAGGCTGAAAGGCTGAGGAAGGGCTGCTTCACCAGGGGGAATAACTTGAGACACAGAGCCATAGACAATATGAAGAATGGACAGAGTGATCAGTGCAGCCCCTGCCGTGGGCAATACCAAAGACAAAGCTGGGTGTACTTATGGAATGATCAGCTTTAAGGGAACTTTTTTTTTTTACATAACTTGTCCTAACTGATTCCCAGAATAAAATAATGTTCTGACTTGCTCCAGTTAACAAAACCCAAATATCTCTGGCAATGACAGACCATTGTCCCTACCTGTGGCTCACACATATTCAGTTGCCACATTCAGTGCTCCTCTCTGAACACTGAATATATCCACGGACACAAGGAGGCAACATTTTGCACCCTCTCTCCACAGGATCTTATGCCGTTTGCACTGCTTGACTACTGATCCTAGGTTAGATTGGGTTAGACAGCTGAATAGCAGAACAGCAGAACTGAGTGTACATCTGTACATCTGGTGCACAGACACCAGAGTTCCCTTAATGACAGGGAATCCTTTAGAAAAAAAACCAAAAACATACTGGATAAAATGTGCAGAGGTAAGTTTTCCTCTTCCTACCCTGTTTTTCCTGATTTGCCCTCCCTGGGTGGTAAGTCAGAAGGGCCAAGGTTTTATTGAGTCTTCTCACTCCCTTGCAGTTACATTTTGAGGACCTGGGTACAGAGCCCAGGTCAGAGCAGCCTTGTGATAGTTCTAGCTCCTGTGAGGCAACCTGTTCATTCTGCCTTCAACCACAGCTAAGAGGCTGGGACAAAATGTGAACCTGGAGGTATACAAAGAGCTGCACAAATCAAACAGACAAGGAACACAATTTATATAACCAACCAGACAGTAATAAACAGATTCACTTATCTCAGTTGCTTTTTTAAGGTAGTACTCAAAGAAAACATCTTTGTTACAATAATGTGCAGATCTGTGATGTAATGTGTCAAATTTCAATATGCTCCAATAATAAATCTCTAATCTTTACCACTCAATTGTGGTCAAAAATCTCCTGAGTCAGCCTTTGAGACATTTCTAGTGGTAACTTGACACAAGAATATTGTGTACTTTGCATTGTGATAACCATCATATTGCATGTGCTGGGTTTTTTGACTATTTTGAGTGTCAGTCAGGTTTGTGGATAAATGTACCAAATAGGCTTGCAAGAATATGCTTCAACTTTACTCATAGGCCTGGATATTTTTGACACACATTTCTCTAGTTTTTGATTGAGCTTCATCAAATATCGTCATTTCTCTGGGGAATTACCATCCTTCTTTTGGAACAAGTATTCTTGTTTTCTTCAAGTTATTTTGTACAACAGCTCCTAAATCATGAGTTTCTCCAGTCCATTGCCAAATCCAGACAGCATGTCAAATTCCAGTCCCAAGTACACTGGTGTTAATTTGGGTACTAGACACAAAAGATATACTCCTGATTTGTGCCTGTGAAAGGCAGAGAAGTCTCTTTAATTTTCTGAAGAGGAATTACAGGAAAGTACTGCTGCATCAGTGGGGGAAAATTGTTTTTGTATGAAAGAACAAATGTTTTGGCCTATCAGAAGTTTTGTCTGCAGGACTTACCAGATAAAATGAACATTAAAAGCTTTTTAAACCATAATAAAACAAACAGAGGAATAATGCAGGCATTGAGCCTTTTGTCTTATGCTCAAAGCCCTGGTTCATCACCGTATTCCTCTCCCTGACTTCGGTGACCATCAAGGTGGTCAGAAGGCAGCATGCACACACTGGCATGCCCTCCTGCCATACTCTTCCTGAGCATACACTTTGGGAGCTGTAGCTCCCAAAGGACATGGGAAATGTGCACATCTTTGCATTCATTATGTCCAGATGACTTTGCCAAAATGCAGTAGAACCATCTGATTTGCTAGATACTCTGAACTTCTGTCATATCTTGAAAGTAAACTGTAATGTTCCTTTGCAAATCTGTTCCACTTTTTATGTTCCCAGCCAAGGCAAAGTAACCATTTTTTCCTTCTTTCCCTCTCTTTTTTAGACTCTCAAACAATTTGATTTGCACATTAGGCTCATCTATTTTTGTGAATAATTTCTATTTTTATCAGCCCATTTCCATTATTTTTTTCTGGAAATAGGCACTGCGGGTTGTCAGTTAAGATCTGTTGATTAAATATCCCAGGTCCTTAAAGGATTTATCAAATTATGGCAACTCAAACTTCCTTACCCCCCTTTTTTTGGTAGTATATTATAAGTTGATAAGCATCAGCAGTTGACATTTATCAACCAGAGATGCAGGTTAGCTACTGTTTGGCAATACTTTTCCACGCTTAAATTTGTTCAGAATACACATCCCTTCAATCTTCAGTTTATCTATTGCAAAGGCATTTTTTGACACTGGAATCCCGTCTTCCCTGGGCAGTGGCAGAAGGGATTTAATAAATAAGATAATTGTGACAATCACATAATTCCCTCCAGCCTCATATGTCAAAGACTTAAGCCTCATGCAAGCAACAGAGTTCTTTAAGGACTAACCCTGCAATAACAGTCACATTGCACCTTTAATTCCGGCTAGATAACATCCAGTGATTCAGTTTCAGTTTATGTTAATACTCCAGGCCATGAAGTAGTGTGTCCAGGGAAGAGCTGAATGACTTTTTCATCTCCTCTAAATCCAAGGGAAGAGCACATTAAAACTCAGGAAGAAAACCAGGCAGGAAGCTGAGAGTAGTTCACATTATCCAGGGTTAAAACAGCCCAGAATGATTAACTATGTCCTCAGATAGAAAAAGCATAAGATTAGAAATATTTTGATAAAGTGCATCTTTTTCCCCAGATCTTAAGGTAATAATATCATGAGTATAAGTTAATAATACAAATCAGCAATCCTTACTCTTTAGATGTCCTAAAACCAGTAGCTGAAACATTGGTTTCTCCTCAGGTAATAAAATAGTGTGTAAAGTATGAAAAAGAGTAGAGCACGGAAGGCTGGACACTGAGTTCTGTATAACTTACCAGCAAGGTGTTGGGGCCTTTTTTCTTTCATTTGTTCCAAAGCTGTATTTCAGATCAATTGTGATAACTATAATACAGAACTACCTTATGAGGAACAGCTGAGGTCACTTGGTTTGTTCAGCCTGAAGAAAATGAGACTGAGGGGAGACCTCATTGTGCTGTTCAACATTGTCATGAGGGGAAGCAGAGGGGCAGACACTGATCTCTTCACTCTCAATCAGCAACAGGACTCGAGAAAACAGCAAGAAGCTGAGTCAGGGTAGGTTTAGAATGGATATCAGGAAAAAGCTATTCACCCAGAGGGTGGTTGGGCACCGGAACAGGCTCTCCAGAGATGTGGTCACAGCACACATTTGGACAACATTCTCAGGCACATGATAGGATCTTTGGGATGTCCAGTGCAGGGACAGGAGTTGGACTCAATGATCCTTGTGGGTCCTGTCCAACTCAGGATATGCTATGCTGTGCTATGATTCTATACTATAATCCTGATGGGTCCCTTCCAACTCAGCATATTTTATTCTATAAATTTAGTGGGGAGTTAATTTCATCATATAGAATTTGGTACAGGAGGTATAATTATTCAGTTTATCCTGATGATTCAAATAACCCACAGAGAAGCTGTAATTTTGTAAGTGATTTAATAAGTTTTTTTATGATAGAAAAGGTATTAACAAAGGAAAAATTAACAGAGAATATCAGGAAAAAACTTCCAGATGGCAAGATGTATTAGTTGGTGAATAACTTCCCAAGGGATGGGGTGGAAGTTGCATTGTCTGCAACTTTAAAAATAGACTCTGAGAAGTATAAGAAAAACTACAATAAGCAATGATCTTGCAACAACGAGAAGAACTGTTCAGTCTCTTCCCTCTCTTCTTCTTGTTCTTATTTACAGTTCTCATCCCCTTGTTCCAGGACTGTCCTCTCTGTGTGTACTTACACGGCTCCAAAAATCAAGAACAATGGCACTCACCTTCATCACCAGATCAGGCACTTCCAGATTTACTGTGTGTCCTATAAGGAACAAGGTGGTACAAAAATAAGAAGTAGCATATTTGCTTGCTTTTCATGAGTACAAAAGCATCTTGGTTCTCAAGTACTGAGAAAAATTACAAGAAAAGAGAACATGTAAGATTGTCAAACATCTTGGTGATACTAGAAAGCAGAACAAGGTTTAGGGTGGCACACACAGTTAATATTAATTGTTTAATTTGCAACTGACCTAAAACATGGTATGTTAGACAATGATTTATCAAATGTTTCTAAGAATACAGATGATACAAAAATCAGTCTCAATTTTTAAAATTACACCTTATTTCAAGGAAAAAAGTAAGATCATACACTTACTGAGTGATTCATATTCAGACAAAATAATTTTCTATATTTTTGATGCTGTAGGAGCTATGAATTAATATAGTTCCAAGGTCTTTTAATATTACCTAACTTAATTTTCAAAAAGAATAGAGAAATCTAAAAGCTTGACTTTCAAATACTCCTTAATTCATCCAAACAAAGAGTTTGTGGTGGTACAGATGCTTTCCTACAGGGGTGCCATCAGTTGGATCCCTTGCATGGATTTTGTTGTCAGTCTGAACAAAATTATGGAATAACTACTTAATGAGCTGGCCGATCATCCATTTAGTGAATTGTAATTCTTGCTGTATGAATTGGCAACGGAAAACTGAGCTAGATGGTCACTCTAATGCAAGAAGAGAAAATTGGCCTTCACACAACCTACTTGGCTTCCAAACTAGGCTGCCTAAGCACTCCCAGAGCACCTAGGCAGTGCACTTGATGAAAATTAGGCTGTTGCTTAAACAAAAAATGTTTAAGAAAATCAAACCAGAAATATTTTTCTATGAACCATTTAAAATTTAAAAATAGAAAACAGGCATATGTCCACCGCTTTTAAATGCCAATTTCCAGAACTCCTATATCCCACATTATGTCAGTGAGGTAACTGAGCTTGATCCTTTCCTGTACCTGAGAGAGAGGAAGAGCTGTGTTAGCTGGCTCTTGTTTGCTGAATTTTTGAGCAGAACACACCACGGCCAGAGTTAGAGCCATTTTCTGTCAGCTTCAGCTTCTCTTGATGGCCTGCAGCCTTTAATAGAAATGTGGAGCTGCTGGAGCACCTCTTTGGAGTTTGCCCTTGTGTGGAAAAGTCTCTCTAAAGAAGACCTCTCTCCCGGCCAGCTGTGACCTCTTTGTACCTGACATTAGATGTTTCAGCCCACTCTGCTCCAAGCACTGCTCTGCTGCCTGTTGTGCATGGCATTTGTCAGGCTGCATTTGAGCCCAGATGAAACATTTCACTTTGTTCTGCATCTGCACCCAACCCACCAGGTATCTGCTAGGAAAGGAACATCTTCAGCAGCACACACTGGTTACCAGGTCAAGCGTATGGGATTTAAACCACAGAATCATTTATGGGATAAGCAGAGGGTACTTCAGAAACCTCCTCCCTCCTTGCAGACCACACCAAATGGGACAGGCTGCAACTTTGAAGGAGCAGTTCCACAGTTAAGACACTGGGTGACTGGGTGGAAGCAAGTCCTTTTTTAAAGACCATTCATTGAAGGAAGCCAGCCTGCCTCTTCTTCCAGCAGAAACCAAATATGCTGGCCAGCAAGTCATGCATAAAGCTTATCATCCTGCTCAGGCTGCTCCCACAGGACTCTTGACTGGTATTGGGGACAGAAGAGAAAATTTATTATTCTAGAGAATTGTTGCAGTCTGCATATGAGGACAAGTCTGGTGGAACTGAATTTTCATTTTTTTTCTTACCGTTCATGCATGGACAACTTGGAGCAGATTGTTATTTACATCTGCTGAAGTGCTACAAAGGGAGACAATTTTGCAGGGCCACATTTGGTTCATACCCCACATAGCAATGGGCAGCTAAAGCTGAACATTAAATGTCATAACCTCTGTGGAAACCTCAATGAAGTAAAAAATCTATATGCCTCAGTGCTCACCAGAAAAATTATCATGCAAAGGGAGCACCCTGTGTGTTTTCTTGAGTAACACTGAACAATTACAAAATGCTGCCAGCATGAGTAAGGGTGATCTAGCAGAAATCTTTGTACACAGAAGATGGTGAATTACTCCACACTTCCTCATCTGTCTGACCCCTCCTCACTGCTTTATGTGGCAAAAAAGAAATTGCTACCCCTATGAATTGTGTGTGAATTTACAGGCCACATCAGCTGAAGTACAGAGGAGGCCGTTTCACAAGGTTTCAAGCTGTTAATGGCTAAAATTCTGGCAAACATTAAAGCTTCTTTAGGACTAAGCCTTGTTCTTGCTGAAGTTAACACAGCCAGTTCTCACCCTTCCTGCCAGGGTCAGCAGGAAGGGCAGCTGGAATAAGTATCATGTGGAAGTCTGGTTGGGAGCCGGGACACCTGTGGAGCCTGTTTGGCTCTGGCCTCTGTGTATGTAAGGAAAGGCAAGCTGGAAGGGTCTGTATTTTATGAATACTCTCACTCACCTCTCCCACAGTCACAAGGTGAGCAGTGCTTTTAGGCTTGTGGCACTTAAAGCGGAGTTTTTCAAAGTCTTCCTCTCACAGAAAAAAAAAACCTGTAACTCACCTATTATTAAATAGTGTCTGAGTCTGCAGCTCCTCTGCTTTTCCATCTATAAGTAACCATGGATATAGCTGTCACTGTCAATAGGTTTCCATTTGGGAGACTACTTTTGATCAAAGTGTGCACAAGAAACTTCTTCCATTGCAAAGAATGCAGTATTTATTAACCAAAAAGCACACAGCCATTAGAAAAAGACTTAAAACATTACATGAACATTTAAAATACTCCATATACGCATAAGCTTTCATATATTTATTAATTCCAGCTTGAGCTGGTTCACTTTACCCATCCCCTAAAAAATGTCAGGCTTGGTAAGACTTCTTTCATTTCTAGAAATTATGTCTCCTCCAGATGATATCTTTTTGCTTTCTCCTTTAAAATTAATTTCTTCTTCATCATACCTAGGTTTTATTTCTTTTGTGTTCCTACTCAAATTCCCTGGAGGCTGTGAGCCTCCAGGTGAACCTTACCAAACTGGTTTGCTCTTCTCTCTGAAGGGGAGACGGAGGCTGTTTTTAAGAGGTTTTCTAGAATTTTCTGCCTGGAAAGCAATAACTTCAAGTTTGCAGAGTTCTCTAAATAGTTAGATATGCAGCATTCATGGTAACATATGTGGAAGCAGCTGGGCATACACAAGACAGGCAGTATCCTAAGACAGAAGACTGTCAGGAATAGGAAAGTGTATGGGTTTAGCTCCAGCTGGCAACAAAGCACCTCATGGCCACTCACTCATTTTGCCTTGGACTGGGGAGAGAATTGGAAGGGTAATAGTGAGAAAACTCACAGCCTGCAATAAAGGCAGTCTAATAGGTAAAGCAAAAACTGCACACTCAAGCAAACAAAATTCATTCACTCCTTCCCATGAGCAGGCAGGTGTTCAGCCATCTCCAGGGAATCCAGGCTTTGGGAAATGATTACTTAGGAAGAAAAATGCCATCACTCTGAATGCCCCTGCCTTCCTCCTTCTTCCCACAGCTTTACATACTGTGCATGATGGCATATTGTACTGGATATCGCTCAGGTCAGTTGGGGTCAGCTGTCCTGGCTGTGTCCCCTCCCAACTTCTTGTGTATTGCCAGCCCGTTCACTGGTGGGGTGTGGGGTGAGAAGCAGAAAAGGCCTTGACTCCTTGACTCTGTGTAAACAGTGCGCAGCAATAACTAAAATATCCCAGTGTTATCAACACTGTCTTCAGCATAAATCCAAACCACAGCCCCTTACCAGCTACTAGGAAGAAATTTAACTCCACCGTAGCCAAAACCATCACAAAAAGGACTGCACTGTTCACACTAGATGTCTATGACTTGATGGTTTATGACAAGGGAGCAGAAGAACAGAATAGCTGCAGATATTTTCAAGGGAGAAGCTGTGTGTTCGGGATGGCAAACTCTCCTGAGACTGAGGGTATGTGTCCTCTCCAGAAGCACCAGTTATTGCCTTCACTCCACTCACACCTTTGAAAAGGGAGATTCAGCCACTCACCCATCCCACACCACGAGCAGTTCAGATATGGCCAGCCCTCATCTCCTCATCCTTAGGGTAGGAGCATTCAGTTCTGTGTCTCTTGAATAATGAACACACACACTCCAGAGTGACTGGCATTGGTCAGGCCTGCAGCAATAGAAACTTTGTAAATTACTCTTCCAGATATGCACAGAGGATTTTCCCCACACTGGTTAGTCCTCAAGACATACCATTTGTTTCCAGATAACCTCAGGCATGAACATAAGTTATTTTTCACTGAGAATTACTTTGAATCTGGGCAGGCACTAATCTCCTAAGAGGAATCCTTAGCAAACAGAGCAACTCCTTTTGTTTGGTTGGTTTTTAAGTAATGTATGAAAACTCACTTTTGCCAGACCTGTAGCCAAATGCCTAGACAAGAGCATGCATTTCAAAACCCCACTAACACATAATGGAATCACAGCTTATGTTTGTTTGAGTCTGCATATTTGAAGAGAACTTACAAAGTCACTTAACTCACAAATTTTTGAGAGAAGCCTTGTCAAGGGCATATGAAATAGAAACACTGGCCTGATGGTGCTCAAGAATCACTGGCATCAGGCCTAACTCATTATTTTATGAAGGACCTGGCAGTCAATCAATGGGAAATTATCTGTACTGTATTGACATAAATCATAATTGGTTTCCCTTGAATGCCATGCCAAATCCTTAACAGAATGAGTTACTGTATGCTTTATACAAGTTTTCTTTCTTTATCAGTTCAGTTTAAATCCATCTTTGAATGCAGATGAACAGTGGCAACCCCAGCAGAGCAATCCCTCGGGAATACAAGAACTGCCATACCTAACCCAGCATCCTGCATCGTACAAGAGACAGTATCTGATGTCTCAGAAGCCAGGGAAGTGAGAAAGAAAATGCATCTTTTCAACCATGCATTGGGATTACAGGAAGCATGATTTTAAGAGACTTTTGTGTTTCTTCTCTAAATGGGAAATGTAGCTGCATCTCTTTTTTCCCTTTCTGCAACTTATACATAGCATTTGCATAAAGGTGCCTATCAATACAGTGTCACAATCACAGACTCAAATTTTGCTCAGAAACTGACTTTTTTGCTGAGTATGACCTTTTTTAAGAACCTGAACAAAGAGCACGGCAAAGCAGCACTTTTATTTGTCCTCTGGTTCTCAACTGACAGTTTCTTCTGTGGGTACAAGAGTTACTAAAGGTCATGGTATCAACCTGGACTTCCAGTGCTGCTTGTCACACTCTGCCCAGCTGATGAAGTGTCTGAAGAGCACAAAATAAAGGAAGCTTTGCCTTGAAGACTTGCCACCTTGCTTGCAGTCATCTTAGCAGTGGAGTTTCCTCCAAGAGTACTGCTAACACAAGGACTGCCAAACTCTCTTTGAAGTCTGTGGCATCTCTGATGATCAGTACCAAATGAGGCTAACACCAGCCTGTCTTTCTCTCCAGATTTGTTTTCTCCAATTAAAAAAGACTGGAGAAGCAGTGTTGGTGGTTACTCTCCAAAGCCCTGCTAACTCCCTGTTCTGGGACAGAAAGAATGAGAAAATGAGAGAAAAAGAAGTAAAAAGCTATAAGAAAGGAAAAGGATAGGTATGGCAGGGTTTCATGTTCACAGCTTTCTGGTGAATGGGAATGTTTTCCATCATGCTACAGGCAATGAACCAAACTCCATCATGCCAACTGGCTCTGCCTTCCTTTCTGAAGCAAGTCCCAGGGCCTGGAGCAGACCTTGTCTTGAAGAGCCACTGCTGAAAGGGTCAGCTGAGCTGCTGGGTCACATTAAAGGAAGAGCAGCTTCAGTGAGTTCATGGCAAGTGAGAGCAAATGTAGGCTAATGCAACACTAACACTGCTCTGTAAATCTCTCCTCCTGATGGCTCTTTTTTCCCCCCCTGGCTTTTTTTTCCTGTATTTATTATACATATTTTCCAGTCATACACGAAGAACTATTCTACTTTTAAATTCCTGGTGAATTAATAACTCCTAGACCAGACAAACTGGCATTCAGAAACTTCTTGTCTTTTTTTTTTTTTTTTTCAACAAGATGTTCTAAGTTGAAAAACACATTCCAGGATGTACTTCCACCAGCCAAAATAAGCATGCTTTGTATCTGTTCGGGCACAAGGCATACATCTTAGATGCACTTGTATTAACTCACTAACCAACACAGACCCAGGACTCAAAATGGCCTGTAATTTCTTGGCTCTTGAACTCTGTACTTACAGTAATATCATAGGCTGACAGTTTGTTGATTAAAAGCAAGCCAAGTAAAGCACATGCAGATGTCAGTGCTTGATTTAAATGATTATTCACATACTCTCCTAGGTTAGATGGAAAAAAACCCACGTTTCATTCTGCAGCGTAACAATGTAATGCATAATCTGGAGTAACAACAGGACTTTATTTCCCCTCTTTAGTAAAATTGCTCTTACTATAGGTTTGTATAATACCTACATCAAGTTTTAAGTGATCTTTTGAATATCTTTCCCCAGTATTGTATTCCCTGGAGCTATTCGCAGCTTTAGAAAGACCTGCTTGTTTTAAAAGAAAACAAATAAACAGATTTATTTTTAGGTTGTAATAAGTTAAAAAATTAAATAGACTATTTTTTCTTTTGCAGAACACAGGAAAATCTTCAGGCCATATAAATATATGTGATATATACTTTGTAATAATAAGACACAGTGGCCTTAAAGAAATTAGCAAGCCTTCTGGTCCAACAGCATTTCATACAATAAAACTAGAAATTTGAAAATATACTAATCATGTCAATGTATGGTAAGAATCACTTATCCTGGAATCAGATAACAAGATAAAAGATAATATAAAAAGGTAAAGAAATACAGAAAAATATTGTATTTCATAGTAAAAAATGCAGAAACATCTTCCCCATGAATCTACATGAACCCAAATTGTAGAAAAAGCCCAAAACATTTAACTGTCCTAGGTAGATAGGAAATTATGTCAGTATTGGAGATACCAAAATTGTCTCAGAAAAATTTCCAGGCACAATGTGGGAGTGTGAAGAGCTATGACGAAAAGAACATGGATAAAGATAATAAAACCGTGATGCCCATAGCAAAGTAAGCCTAGGGAAAAAAGCTCTGTGAGCAGGTGAGCGAGTGATCTGTTGTGATGTTATTTACTCTGAAAAACGGTTATTAGTGGTTATCTTTCTCTTCCAGATATGCAATCAGACCAGGTCTTCATTCCAAGATACTAAAACATTCCCAGGAAATATCTAAAATAATAACAATACAAGAGGAACTGTAAGCAGCAGTGAGAAGTGATACAATACAAAAGCATAGTTTCAACACCCTTGCCAAAACTTCCATTTTATATCAAAAGGTTAATAACATTTTCTTTGTTTTTTAATAGTTACATAAAGAGAGACATCCTCAGAACACTTTCATGCACAGCTAAATTAGTCAAGAGGGTCTCAGAAGAATGTCTGAGAAGAAAAGAGATCTGTCTCACTCCGAAGAAAAACAGCATCTTGGGACAAAAGCTTGATAGCTGGGAACAAGTGAGAGAAATAAGTGTAAGCAGTGCTGACTTGGATGAGGGACAAGATTAACAGAACAGAGGAAAACAACATCGTAGGAAGAACAAAAAAGGCAGAGAACAGGCTGCATTTCTGAACATCTCAGATGCCTGTGTATTAATACAAAAAGCATGAGGAGCTATCTGGCAGAGCTGCATGTCCTTAAACAAGAACAAAATTATGAGTCAACTAGAATAGGGACCTGGTGGGAATACTCACATGGCTGGAATATTTACCAGCTTATTCAGCCAGGGAAAGGCAGGGAAGAGGTGCTGCTGAGTGGCAGAATGTAAAAAGATCTATAGAGAAATATCTTGATAATAATGAGGAAAAAGAGCAAAGGTGTTATCTTGGCAAAAGCAGCCATCAAACCAGGGGGATCAAGTGGAAGACAGTTCTGTGAGAAATTAGCAGAAAGCCCCCGGGTACAGGGCTTCACAGTAAGAAGAAGCTTGAAAGCTCCAAGCATCTCTTGGGAAAGAGGAGAGTAGGCTCTCCAGAAACTTCCCAAAGAGGAAGTTTGATGATTTTTTGATGCAGAAAATTGTGCAAGCAACCAGAAGGGAAGTAGATCTGCAGCCTAGCCTGTAGGGAACAGTTATTTGAAAATGTCAGAGTGGAAAGGAAAAATAGGAGGGAGCTGAGGAAATGAGAGTTAAAGAGTCTCCACAAGTGAAAAAAAAAGCAAAGACAAGATATTGGACTGCAAAGAGGGACTTGAAGACCTAATAAAAAAGATCCCATGGGAAACAGGGAAAATGAGTTCAGAAATGTTGACTCCTAAAGAGATAATAAAAGCAAAATTGTGGGATATTGTAGTCTGTTGGGGAGGAAATGGGTAGGAAATGTACCAGGAATACAGTTTGATAAACCATGAGGATCTCTGAGAGAGGAAAGAGGTATACCAGAAGTGGAAATAAAGTTTCACTACTCAGAATTACTACAGTCAGAGAGATCATTGTGTGAAATGAGATATGACTCAAAACAAGTCATAGGGATCACAAAAAAATCCAGAATTTCATTAGCAGGTTAAAGAGAGAGAGGCGGAGGGGAGACAGTTTGAAAAAAAGGATAGAGGAAGCTAAATGGCTGAAACGCTTGGTATGTTATTTTGATTCAGTCTTCATTAAATTCTACATGATAAGAAAAGCTATCACACACGAGTAAAAAAGAATCTGGATCACTTAAGGGAGAAACAAGCTACTGAGCAATTTAGTTCGGTGTGAGGATCTGCTTACCCATTGCTTTTCCTATCCCACATTGTTCCCCCCCTGTTCCTTGCCCCTAGCCCTGGCCACTCCCTCGGGCTCTCCCTATCGGTTCCTGTACCCCAACCCTGCCCAGGTACCGCCCCTGAGCCCCTGACAAAACCCCCTGCGCCCGGATCACGGGGTCTCTCTGCCTCGGGGGGTCCCCGGGACAAGATGTAACCATTAAAAGTGCTCTGAAGCCCTCCTGGGGAGACCCTCCTGGCCTCCTTCGGCGTCACTGAGTTGTAGAGCTGAGAGCTGGCGGAGCAAAGCCGCGGAGCCGTCCCGAATGGACTGCGGGAGGGCGGCAATGGTCACACTGCCCTAAGCAGCTCTGCTGAGCTCTCAGGGAAAGCTGCAGCTTGCTAAACCAAACCTAGCATTGCAACACTTTGGGGTCTGCTTTTCTATTTTTTCCAAATTGCTTGGCCTAGTAGATTCACCTTACCTTCTTAAATGTAGTGAGTCAGTGTCAGAATCATTAGTGATTGCCTTCATGGAAGTTTGGTCAGGAAAACTGAAAAAGATCAAACAAGCCACCTATTTCAAGAGCTGTAGAAAATAAAAGAATGGGAACTTCAGTTAACATCAGTTCCCAGGAAATGCCAGGAAATTAGACAACTATTTGCAAAAACTAAGACTCCAAAGAAGCAAGTAAGAGGCCAGGTTGGTCTGTCAAGCACAAATCAATCTGAACCCGTACAATTTCCCTCTTTGACAAGGAACAGGCTTTGTGGACAGAGGAAAACATGTCAAATGTCTTCATTTCTGTAAGGTTCTTGACGTTGTCTCAAGTTACATAACAAAGAAACTAGAGAAACTTGGTCCAGGTGAAACTACTAAAATGTGGGGAGAAAAGCTGCTCAGACATGCAGAGGAAGGTTCATAGTCAAAAAGGAAGTCAGTGTCAAGCAGCATTTCACCACAGATTATCCTGAGCTCACACTACTCTTTATTAATGGCCTGGAAACAGTGCAGAAGGTATGGTTACTACATTTGCATATGACACAGTAAATTAGAAAATGGGGTAAGAATTCAAAAAGATCGTAGCAGACTGAAAAACTGTTCTGTAGAAATATTCACTTGGCATCAAATCTGCAGGAAAGGAACTCAGAGACCAACAGACAATCAAAGGTTGAACATGAATTACTAATCTCATATTGTTGCAAAAAGTGTAAACATTGTGCTGGCACATGTAAACAGAAATATTTTGTATGAGACACGTGGAAAGTTTCTTCCACACAATTTTCTAAAATTCTTTGTCCAAAGAAGGTATTCTTTAAGTAATATTAGTTCAGTGTCATAAAAGCATATTAAAATTCTCTTTACAAAGAATGATACATCAAATGAATTATTTCTGTACTGAATACTAAAGTGAATTCACACTGGCAAGAATACAGAGATGCTATCAAAGTCTGTGACATGAATACTGTCTATCTCTGTCATGAACAGATTTGGCATTTGGAAGGATACACAAAACTCAGACATCAACTTATCACCAGGAGAAGGCAGGAAGATTGAAATCAATTAACAGTAAAGCAAAGGCAAGTCCCCTTTATCGTCTTCTTCTATCCCCTCATTTTTTTACCACTGTCTTTTACAAAGCCAATGACAACAAATTCATTGTGGCTTATATCTATGTTTATAGTCACATTTTGATCTCCATGCACTGTCACATTTTAAACCACAGCAGAATACCATTTCTTGGCTTCCTTTTCTGAAGATGAAAGCAAGAAGTATTTTGTAGAAATGCAGAGAAAATCCCTTATCACTGCATTATTAACTGAAAGCCAGTATTTTTTTGTCTCCAACCAGGCTGAGATGGCCTCCAGGTCACTCAGCTGCCAACCTGTAACAATGAGAAATAAATCACCCAGCTGCTTCGTTATGGTTTTCCCAGCAATGTTAGAATCTGCTCTGCTGGATTTCAAAAACAGAAACAACCATAAAGGTCCCCAAGAAAACCCACAAGTTTGGATGGGTTTTCTGAAGGCTTCACACTCTTTGCTGGCATAAGAAACCTTGTTCAAACCTCCAGCTCTAGCAAACACCTCATAGCCCCATGGGTCACAAAGAGATGCTCGGAACATCTTCTCCAGTGGCTGTACCAGGTGTTTCTACATTAATGAGAGCTCAGCTCCTCAAAACAAATGTTAAAATAATGAGACACAATAAAACAAATAAAGACAATTATAGGTTTGGGTTTTTTTTAAATACACTGATCCCGAGGAAGAGAGAATAGAGGTGCCTTTGAGACACTGCCTGTATACAGCTACCTCAAATTAAGGAAGAACACAGGGGTAAGAATGGTTGACAGTAGGCTGCCATCACTAATCACATGCAGTTGGCATGGTAACACTTTCTTATCTTCTTTCCTATAGAACTGCATTATTCCCAATACTACGTAGCATGACAATTCTGAGTTACTCATGAGAACATAGGAATTATTGCATAATTTTTAAAAGCTTTTGCTGACTTGTGTTAAAAAAACTGACCTATAGTTCTGAATAAACACAGTAATAAAAAAAATTGTTATTATTAAAGTTACTGACTGCACATTGTTATATACAATATAGAGCTCCCCAAAGTTTTTAAACATTTAGAGAAAACAAAATTGGGCAGAAATATGTTGTAAACAATGTCTACCCATACACTCAATTAATAACTCATAATAACTATGTCACAGGTAATTTTAAAAGGCCTTTTGAAACATCAAATTATTCTGCTGCAAGTAATGAAATATTGGTTTGCAATATTTTAAATGTGTGTGACTGATGAGCTGAATTCAAATCCTTGAAATCTATTTACCTCAATTTTATTTTGAAATATTTTCTGAAGCAGATAAATCTACCTCATAACGCCTGTGTTTTACTCACTCAAATTGTTCTCATTTTTAATGTTGCTTGTATACTCAACAAAACTCCTTCTTTAACATGTCATTTGTTCTGTGAAAAATGGAAGCCTTTATTTTCATCAACACCCTGAAGAAGGTAAGACTACTATAGGACCACTGGGAATAAAATAAATAACATCCCAGTCATCTCACAAACTAAGATAAGCTGTTATCCAAACCATCTCAGATTATCTGAATCTGCTAAACTAAATTTGTGAGTTTAGATATCAGATACATTGGAGTAATTTCAACAGTTTCTACTTCTCCCTCCTTCCTATTTCTTTAGCTCTTCCCTGTTTCTCACACTTTTTGTCATTATTAATGACATTCCTATGGTTGCTCCTATGGCCAGACTGACTTAAACCTTTATGGGTGTTTTAACTGGCCTCTCCCATAACACAGAACATTTTTACATCTTTTTAACAATCTGAAATCTGTATTTTTTGACTTTGATAATGCTGAGATTTGTGGTAAGGACAGTACATGCTTGAACTTTTAAAATTACTGCTATATTCCCAGCTTCAAGACCCAGTTTAATGGGTCCTTTTAGGCTTATCGTATAGCATCCCATAGAGTTTTAGGCAGCTACCAATGCAGATCAGCCATAATTGCTTCCTTAGAAATTTTGCATTAAATATGTCACAATTATAAGGTCCAAGTGAAGCAATGGATTATATATTATCATTAAAGTAATGAGATTTTTCAGCCAAATTTATTTAGCTATTTATGTAGAATAAGTACCACAACTGTTTGCTATTGGAAAGGATTTGACTAATATGGGAGTAGTGCCTTGGATGATATATCCTATATCCAGGATGGATATAGGGTAGCTGAAAGCCGATAGGCAGCTGTTGGAAAGGTACAAAGAGGCTGAAGTAACCTAGGAGAGAGGGAATGGGAGGTAGGACATGAAGGCAACAGCAGCTAAAGCCCCTGAAGGTGTGGAAGAACCAGATCTTGAAGCTGAGAAGTAGCTGAGAAGGCAGCCAGAAGATGGAGTGGTGTGATGTGACCTCTAAGTTCAAGAAAAGCTTATTCCTTCAGAAATGTCCCGCAAAGCAACTTCTAATGAGATCTGTCATATGTTAATAACATGCCATGTGTGCTCTCCAAATACAGCTAAAAATGTACTAGAGACCATGGGCTTCCTCGAGTATCAACCCTGTTACTGGTATAAACTTTAATAAATGTTACTAGTAACTTCATTATGGACACAACAGCTTATACCATTCACACAGTAGAACATATCAAAAATTTAAAAAAAAAATATCTGTAATGCTTCAGAAACACATCCAGGTGGAACTCCCGTAGTATCTTCTAGCCAGGACAAGGAGGAAATTGCCACTATTAAGCAGCCAATTAATGTCCAGTTTCAGATAGAGCCATCAGTCCTCAGGATATGTGTATGAACCTCATGTAAGACTGTCCAAAAAGAGTATCACTGCAAAGCCCCAGCTGTCTGAGGATGTTGCTTGGGCCTGGGATTGTGGCTGTGGGCAGTGGAGACCAAGACTGACATCTGGCAGCCAGGATATGCTTTAACTGGGTTAACTACACAACACAATAAGGTACCTGTTGGCTGAGTTTAAGTTAAACTGCATTTTTCTCCTTTTTTATTTGGTTCCAATCTTTCTTATCCTTAAATATTTTAGAGGTACCCTTAAAGATTTTAATACTCTGATTTAAGTTTGGCCGGCACTTGTGGAAAAGGATGAACCAGAACAAAACCATCCCACAGCAAGTGTTCAGGCTGCAGGGGGGCAGCAAAGCAATTAAAGCTGTATGTGTGGGCAGACCTCAAGGACCCTAGAAGTGCCAGAGAAACCAGGGGACAGAGCAAGGAAATGCAGCGTCTGGGGACAGTTTCTCAGCAGCTCTGCACAGGGTGCCAGAGCCCTGCCTGTAGCCAGGGTGGGCACCAAACCACTCCTCCCGCAAGGAGCAGCAGACTGAGAGCATTGCTGCTGCTCAGACTCACACACTGGGAGGGTGTTTGCAAAACTGTGTGTTTCACAAAGGTGGACACGCTTAGAATCCAAGATTTGAGGGACAGAGAGCTCACAGCAGCAAGGCAGGAGTCAGTTCCAGCTGACTTCTGGCAGAGGGAAAGGAGATCCTGGCACAGAAACTGAAGCTGGCCTGGCTTGGCTCTGTTTGGGGACCAGCAGAGGGGAGGGAGGTAGAGAAGAAGTGAGAGACTACATGGTCCCTTGAGGGAGGAAAGTGCAAGTGTTTTAGGTAAAAGATCAGGAAGTCTGTTTATCCTGAAAGCTGCGAAACTGAGTTTGCTAACATGATATGCTGGGACAGAAAAATATAAATAGCTTACTTAGAATCTTTCCCACAGTTGATAACATTATAGACTATTACATAAACCTAATGAAAGCCCAAGGTGAACTGAGTTTTCATTAGCAGACAAATGGTCCACACAGGGCACCTTAAGGTGTTTGTGCCCATAATTCTGATGACTGCATAGGTAGAGACTTAAACAACTTTATGCTTTTGCACCTATCACAGAAACATGCAGTTCCAATAGTTCATGAGGTCATTCAAATATATGAGCTATGAATACATTTATGTCAACCAGTATATACACAGAATAAAAATTTAGATCTCGTTACAGTACATATAATTTTTCCTACATCCCAATTTCAATTGATATGGAATTAAACATCACTAGCCTTTGCTGGATTTCTCTTTCTACAGTCGAGATAAAGTATTTCCAGTATTATCATTTCGCCTATCTTCTGCCTCCTCCATTGCACAGTTGATACCTGGTCCAGGATTTATCATTCAAAAGCTCAAATGTTTGTGCTAAGAGCCACCACTGCTAGTCCAGGATGAGTTTACAGTACGAATCAAAGGTTGTTTCATACTCATGTAAGTTGGCAAGTGTGAACTTGCTCCTTGGAGCAAGCCAGCAATGTCTAAATGAACCAGAGTCAACAGCACCCCTATACAGCCTCTATCTAAAAAGTGTTTGACTGCCTTCCGTGCTGGACAGCTGATCAGAGCAGAGAACATAACTAAATAAAAACATTTACTTTAAAAATCCATCCCCTCCTCCCAGAAAATACTTGGTATACAGCCTTGAGCCCATCAGAGCACAACCTGCATTGTCTGCAGGCAAACACAAAAAGTGATGCTGTTTTATGCAAAAGCCATCTTGTAAACATTCCATACTACCTAGTAAATTTTTCTGCATTTTATGGCATTTTTCTATGGGCACGGAACTCTAACCTATCTTAAAGAGTACTAAAAGCTGAATAAAATGTATCTCATCTAGACAATTTTAAAAGTCATTAAGTACCTACACATTTTGCCTGGCTTCCCAAGTGGAACAAAGTCATTTTGTGGAGCTGCTGGTCCCGCCAGTGGCAAAAGAAAATGTCACAGCATCTTGCTTGTTCCTGCCTCACTAGTAGCAAATAAAACCTGTTTTAACATGGTGTGTTTGTTTAAGCACAGAAGCTTTTACAAAATTACTTCTCACTCATGGAAGAGCCTCCCAGGAAGTCTGTCCAACACTTTTAGGGGAGGCACTGTCTGACTACTCACGACCCCTGTTTCATTTTATAGCTCTGTAGTAGGTTGGGATGATGGGAGCTGGTCATCTGGTCAAGATGCCAGCAGCTGCCCACTGACTTCACCCATTTGTGGCTTCCTAAATACAGGTTCAATCAGCACTTACATGGACTTCTTTTGGCCTCACGTTCTGTTATGTTTCAGATCTCCATCAGCACCAGACCTTCCCCATGTCCATCTTTTTCACCTCTTGCCTGTTATTAAGTTTGGACTGGAGTACTGGGACCATCTCCTGCAGTACCTGGGCATCCCAGCAAACACAGTGGAGTACTGGCCCTGTTTGAAGAATCAAACCCAAATGTTGCTGATTTTAATTTTTTTCTTTTAGTTTTTCTTTCTCTTCTTCGCTATCCTTTCTTTGCCATTGTGTCATGGTTTTTTTCTCTTGTGTCACCTCTGCTGTGTCTGGAAGTATGTTAAGAGCCTGGAGCAGAGCTAGACATGTAAGAGCTGACTTTTAGCCATTTGAGGTTCTGGCCATGAACAGCCAGGAACTGCTGACAACACATCCACAGGCCAGGGGAAAAAATTCTCTCTGGTTTCTGAGAGCATTGGTGTTAAGATCCAATTATTAAGGTTCTTTAGAAATTCCTCTTCCCAAATTAAGGTGCAAATGAAACCATACGCCAGTGACAATAGTAAGGGTTTTATTTGATGAGAGGGAGAGAGAGAGAGAGAGAGAAAGAGAGACAGGAAGAGAAAGACATAGAAAATAGGTGGGGGGACAGAAAGACAGTGAAGGAAAATATCACCACTACATGGATCCCAGTGATGTTCCATTGATCCTCTCCAGCTGGTTGGTGGTGAAGGTCCCCCTGAAAAGCATAGAATCCCACGGCTTAATATACCCTTGAGCCAGGCGGCAATGTCCTGGCATGTCCCCCTGGGGGAGGGGGGCAGTCTCTTACAGCAGACTGGGGATCTGTTGCATCCTGTGGTGCAAAGCCTCTGGGGAGCACTTTGGGGAGTTATGGCTCCCCCTCAGCTGCCTCTCATGTGAAAGTCCCGTGGATGTGGCCTGTGGCGTTGGGGGTTCCACAGCTGGGCTGGCTTGTGAAACGGGATGTCGCGGATCGTGCGGCTTGTCGGTGCTGGAGCGCAAGGTGCCGTGACCTTCGTGAAAGCACCTCCACAGCGAAGCCGCTCGGCAGGACCACCACACACTCACACAAGCATACACGCACACACACACAGATAGCTCCAGGAATGGATCGACGGCAAAGAGGCAGGAAGGGTCTCCGTTTGGAGTTCCACAGGAGAAGTTTAATACAGCCACATTCGTGAAGGGTTCCACGGACAAAGACAAAGAACATGGGAGGGTCCAGGTTTAAGAACGGGAGAGGATCGAGCGTCAGAGACCAATGATCTGAGGGCAGGGGGGCAGTACACAGGCAGGACTAGGGTAAGGGAGCCAATGGGGAATTCTGAGGGAGTGGCAATGGGGCAAGGGCCAATGGGGGGACCTGGAGTGGAGAACCATCTAGAGCAGGAACATATAAGGTATAAAGGGGCAGGGAGGCCAACAGGCCAACTGGGGAAGCAGAACTGGGGTACGTTAACAGAGCAGAGCATCTTGGGGGAAGCCCTTTCAGTCACCCTAACCTGGGGAGGATCTCTTGGTACTAGGGACTGTCCCACCAGTGCACTCTCTTTGTTCCCTGTACCACAGGCTCACCGGCCACCACAACGGGGGATCGGTGTTCACTGCCTCTGACCAGAGGTTACGCCACGCACCTGAAACCTCCTTCCCCCCACCTTGGTTGCGGGGGGAGTCTGTGTAAACCTGGCTTCTGTGAGCTGTGCTCTCTCCTCACCCCAAACTCAGCCAGGGATGATTGAACAATGGGTTTCCCTTTGTCTAATCAGCAGTTTGGCTTTCAGTACAAAGTCCCAGGCTTCAGGGAGGCTTCTTTGGTTGTAGCTTCTTTATAATGAGCAAAACTTTATATCAGTGTTTGAGGCATGAACTATTTTCAGTCTCTGACAATTGGTCCCTGCTGAAGGTTTTATAGAAAGTATAAGAGATGGGAAAGGAAAAAAAATGCAACAGTTGTTCTCATCAGTCACTGATACATCAGGGCACTCCTCCTAAGATTTCTGCAACTGAGCACATTAATTGTTGCTGTAGCTAGGGTTAGTTGAAAATGGCTTAAGTCAAAGCAGCGGATGAAGCTTGGTACAAGAATTAGAAACCAATGCTCCAGAAGTTTCAAATTTGAGTGTGAATTTCTGCTGTTCCTGTATTTCAGGAGAATTATCTCTGATGTCAAGAGGCCTAGCTGTAGAGCCGAAGAATGAAAGGCGTTCTCCACACCACAGCCCCTCTCATTTTTCTGTGTTTAAGCACACAGCAGGCTGTGCCTAAGCAAGGGCTCTAATCTGTGCTGAAAAGGAACCAGCAAGATGACTGATGCTCTATTTCAGCACCACATTTTTCTATCTGTCTGCTTGTTTTGAACTCTTTCAGAGTAACAAGCAAGATTAATGCTAAGATTATTACTGGTAATAATCTATAAATATTGGTGAAGTGATAACATTTTCCACTTGGTGGCAGATACTCCTTTTAAAAAAAGCACAAACCTCAAAGACACATTTAATGCAGTTTTTTACTGAGGAAAACCTCTGTGGTGCCTGATGAGCACAGAACATGTGGATTCAGGGCTGAGATGCAGAGTTTAGGGGCAAGGACTTGCCCCAGGAGCCACATATATGGCAGGCAGCCATGCATGGACACATTTTCTCATGTGCTTCTGAACCCACCCATACCTATGAGTGTCCTCTAGGGGAGACAGGAAGATTTTGGCTTTACCATTCCAGGAGTCCATGGCACTCCACAAAACCCACAGGCCTTGGAGAATGTCAGAGCATGCAGTTTTTGGGTGTGTCAGCAAATGTTCAGCTTCCTGTAGGCTGTGTAATTGAGAGGAAATGCTCCCTCTGCTCCTGCTTTCTCCCACCTACCTGCAGGCAGGTTGGAGGCAGTTTTTCCCCATTCCCTCCTACGGTGCTGCAGAGCACCCAATAAGGGACATTAAATGGAAGGACACTATTTCTAATTCAGGGCATTTGGAATACAAGCTGCTGGGAGCTGGAGAGAGCTCTGGGGAGGTATTGCATGGCCCTTGCTTCATGTTCTCTCCAAGGCATCCAGTGTCATTCCTCTAGGAAGCTGGGCACTAGACTAGATAAACTGTTACCCTGCCCCAGGACAACCAACCTTTTCCCTTTTTCTTCTAAGATCCCACTACAGTGGGAATGCAGAGGACAAATTTTACCCTGATAGCTAACAATGAACATCTCAGAATCATGTGAATCCCATCTACCTGCAGGTAGGACTGTTGCACATTCAATCAGGTTGCTGACTAGAAACAAGGTCATTATACTAGCTGGCAAGCAATTAGTCAATTAAGTTCATGAATGTCAATGCATTTTTGTATGAAAACTTTTCTTATAAAACACACAAAATATTTAAGGTCTTACTCTTCCTTCAATATTCAGCATGGTCCTTAAAATATAGCCCCTTTTTTTCTGGCGAAAATTAATGCTTGTCCTCAAAACAAGGCCACTGCCAACTCAGTGTTCTGAGAATACTTCTTGAAGTAATACTGTGACAGCTGGGGAAAAGAAGCAAACATTGCAATGATACCTCTCTCTTGAGCAAAAGAGCGTGGTGGAAAACAGCTCTGTCACATAGTGCTGTGGACAGTCATGTCCTTTCTGCAGCAGGACGCCTCAGTTTCTACGTAATGCCTTCATCTCTAACATAGCTGCATATTCTTTCAACAAAGAAAAGATATCCTGAGGCCATGACATGTACTTCTGTAGCTGAGATTTATTTTTAACTGTGTTGAACAAGAACACAGCAATGTATCCTCTCTTAGCACAAAGCAACACTCTCAAAGTTCTCTTCTCTCACCACTGAATGGGAAGCTGAGTGCTTCTGTCTAATTATTCTGACCTTTCCACCATCAGGATTTGACTAAGACTATTCAAGGAGCAGAGAAAGAGGCTCTGGTTTTGCTTCAGTAATGTGTTGCTTGGTGGGATCATAGCCATCTGACACTGTACCATCTCTCCTCAGCATTCACTTCCTCTTGAGCCTCTTGTTTGATACCAAAAAGAAAATATCCATCGAAAACAAAACAGCAGGAGGATATAAACCATTCCCATCAATCCAGCATCTCTCCTGTGTAAGTGTGGCTCTTTGCCATTGAATTTTAATGCAAATGAATCCCATCCCAGAAAGGGCATGGGCCACTGCTTAGTGATGCTAATGAAATCTCCCTCCCTCTCTATTACAGCCATATCTGCTTCAAGAACTGATGGTGGAAGGAAGGTGGCTTTCTCTCAGCGAGAGAGTCATATGTGATATGCACAAGTGATAGGTCCAAGGGGGCTATTGGGAGGACCAGGTGCCAGGTGCCAGTCATAGCTCTACCTCAAAACCAAAATTACATTTATTTCCACTTTCCAGATAGTTGGCATGGTGCTGCCTTTGTGCTAAGTCAACCGCATCATGTCTCTACACAGGGAGTTTTGTGAGGGCTTGCAGTTAGAGTCACATTTTCTATCTCATTACTTTGTCTCTTGCTCATCCTGACCTTCTCACAGGGCTTATTTTCCCCTTCCTGTTCACTTTTCTTTGTCCCCCTTTCTGCTGCTTATGATAGTGACAAGGTACAAGAGTGGCTATCTAAATTTCCTTTCCTTCTAACTAATTACTTTTGCAGTCCCAGAGGAAAAATTTTAAAGATAGGTACCATACTAATTGGACATGAAATTTCACTCAGAATTCCCCCTGCTCCATGCTTTTGCTATCTTGTATTGCCTGGGACTAGACTGGTGGTTATGATATAGAAAAACAAACTGTGAAAAATGACAAGTGAAAAATGACCAAGAGCAGAAATGTGGAAAATGACAAGTAAGTAATTAGCACAGTTTAGCCCAGTTATCTGAATTTGTTTTTATTATTTATCTGCTGACATTTTTGTACAGCATTGGAAAATTCCTTCTTCCATCCAGGTGGACTACTGAATACCCATGCCATCTGCTTAAATGTCTAATTTGCAGTATGTCATCTATATGACCTTCAGTTTTCAAATCATTTTATAACCCATCAATCTGTGCATCTGGCACAATACCCTCTGTGTACCTGATAACTAGTTAGCACATTTTAACCTCTCTCATGGCAAACAACAAATATTTTCTATGCTCATCACAGCTTTGTTCCTTCCCATGCCTTTGCTATTGCATGAGGGCAACATAATGAATTTGTCAGGATCAGAGTCATTTTCATCTGACATTTTTCAAGAATCCATTTGCTCGCAGCACTCAGATTTTTTTATATATTTTGGCTGGTTTTACCTGTCCTGCAGACTCTGTGAAAAAATACCAATTCTGCATTTTTAAAAAGGAAAAACTGTTCAACTCAGAACAGAAACTGAGGCTACAAAGAGCATGTAAGACAAAATACTGTGGACTGAGAGCATTATTCATGCAGGTGCTCACCACGTGGTATTCTTCATAAAAATAGTATCCGGTGCTGTCGTCACTAGAATTGTCCAGAAGAACAAACAAAGCCAAACAGCTTGCTACGTGCTCCAGATGGGGTCAAGTGAATGTCTGTCCCTTAAAGCATTTTCTGAAAAGTTTATATGTCATGTCCTTCAGCTGCCTGGCCATCAGTGATTTTTCAAATGCATTCACCGTTTCCTTCCTTGCTCCCAGCCAGTCAGATCCTGCTGATGCAGCAATACCAGGAATGTGACTTATGTTAGAAGGGAAAATGCTCACCCAGCACATGTTCAGCATGTGTCACAGGGAAGACACAAGCCCGAACAGATAGCAAGAGCCAAAAGATGCCTCCTAGTTGTGATCTCTGACAGAGTGAAGCACTGGAGCTCTCAGAAAAGCTTTTGTGCTGAAGGAAGTAGATCATCAGGGCAATGCAGGGCAGTTTGATGAGAAAAGGTTTGCATCCAGCAGCACAAGGCAGCAGAAATGGAGGGAAATTAAGCTTACTATCTTCTGTGGGGGCAGTAAGAAAATTGTTCATATCTTATGGTGTAACCTAGGACACTGGAAAAAGGAGTTAATATTCTCTTTGTTTAAACTGGAAAGCATGGCTTGTATTTCCAGTGGTCCTGATAAGTTTTGGCATGAAACAGGTAAAGACAGTCAGTGTGAGTGTGTCCTAGAGATGCCAAAATGAATATTGATAGGTCAAACATAGGTGTGCTTCCTCATCAAAAGAAAGAAGGATAACACTGAAGACCATTTCCCTGCAAATCAAGATAACAGCTGGTAATTGATATCAGAGCATTTCTTCTGTCACCTCTGATGCCTTGGTTAAATCTTGCTAAGTCTGCTGAGACTAAAGTAAACATTTTCTAGTCTCAGCCAGATGTTGGCAAACTGGACTTGACATTGTGAGTGAAACTGGCCAGGAGTTTTCTGGCTAGTTCCTTTACTGGAAAATATGAATTTGGAAAAACTGACACTTTAGTCCAAAGAACGTTTCTAAGTTAAGAGATAGGGAGAGGTGTTTGCCCCCGCAGTGATAATGAGGATAGTAAAAAGGATATCTTATCCTTGCTTTGTCTTACTCAGATCACAGACTTTGGTCTGGATCTGCTTGATGAGAGCCTGGTCCTTGACTGCAGACACAGGGGTCCGTCTGCCGTCAGCACTTCATGGGTTCCTTCTTGATACCTGTGCAACTGTTGATGACAACAGTTGATGTGAGACAGACTTTCTATAAATTAATATGCATAATCTGGATGAAAGAAAAGAGCTGAGCTTTTCCCCTCCAACCTGCTGGAATTACATCTATCTCTAATTTGTGGTCGAAGTGTGACTTTCTAGAAGAAAGTATTCCGTTTCATCCAGTCATAAGAAAGGAGGGATGCTGAAATCTGAGCAGAGTTTGAGCACAGCCCTCACCACATGTGACTCACCGTGCTGGTCAGTGCCAGCCAGCTGAAACCCACCAGTGGTAACCTTGCTCATCCCTTCTGCATTTGACTGGTGTAACACCCACCTTTTATGAAATATCCTCTCTGTTCTCTTCTTAAGCCTTGAAGATTTTAGCAACCTGCTGTCATCTATGAAACCAAGATCAAAGGCAAAAAAAAGCCTGTCTAATCTTGAATGTAATCCTCCTTACGTGCATTTGTTCCTGAGCTGTGGGTTGGTGCCAGCAGTCTTTCTAGCCCCGTCTTTGAGCTCAGGGATTAAGACACTGGGGTCACTCACACTGTTGCCACCATGGATCTGATTATTTTCCAGCTGTCCAGTTTTTGCTACTATTCATGGTGTGTAGTACATAAAGACATGAGCAGAGTTTGTGAATAGTCCCACAGCATAGGACAAAGCTATCAGAAACTGGCCTGGCATCACACTTGTCATACTGCTTTTCAAAATGAGAGTTCCTGTCATTAAACAGCCACTGACCCCTTGGCAGCAGGACCAGACAGGTGGGACACTGCAAACAGCTTCCCCTGTAAATGCCAACACATTGTCCTTATCTGACACTGTACAGCTCCAGGTGATAAAATCGGTTTGACAAAAGTGGAAGCTGGGAAGCCTGCATCATCAGACCTGTAGGAAGCTGGAAAAGTAAATAAATGCATCACTTTATTTCCCTCTTTTTTTTCTTCCAGATGGATCTTTTTTTAGCTTTCATTCATGCTGTATTTCTCGCACCTGCGTGCATCTGTTGTCAGTAAGGCAGAGCATCCAGCGCAGACCACAGATCTTTCCTTGTGTGCATCCTCTCAAAGCCTGGCCAGGCTCTTCCTTCCTTGATGGGGATTTAACATCACCCTTTTAATATTCCCAAGATTTTCTTGGGTTTAAATATTCCAAATATTATGTAGTTCTAATTATTCCGGTAAGACTGCAAAATCTCAAGTGCTTTCATTCCCCGAAAAGCTGGCAAGGGATGTGTAAGTTGTCTGTGCTTTTGTTTCACTTACTACACAATTTGTTTTCTCTGTCTCTCCCACTTGCCAGTGCAGAACTAAAATCTGCAAACTTCTCTCTAAACCACCCTGTGCCAAATCTTCCAGGAAGTGATCTATAGTACTGAGTCCCATAAGGAGCGGTTGTTCCCACTGCAACTGACAACAGCACAAGAAAAGATGATTAAAAGCTATGCAGCTCCTATATTCTTTACATCTATGTGGCTATAATCTATTTAGGAAGGAAATTTCAAAACTCCTGTTGTGATTTTTAATTTCATCTACAATTGCATTTTTTGCGTATAGGAATTATTTTATCCACTGCCTTAAAGAAACAACTTACCATTTTTATCTAAGGTTACAATGAATTCAACACATTGATGCTACCTAGATATAGTGCATTTAGGATAATAATTCTAACTTTAAAAAACAATCTTTTTCTTAAGCTTTTAAAAAGAAAGAGTTGATTAAAGTGTTTATCTCTTAGCTAAGTAACATTAGTCATTGTTCATTGTGAGAAACATAGCCCCACATATTTACTGTAATACAGATTTCTGTTGATTAATTATGAAAAACAGTACTGCTTTTTCTTCCCTGGAGTTAAGAGAAAGACTCCTGTTTAAAAGAAGGACTCTTGAGAAAACAAATTTCATTTCAAAGGTCATTAGCAAAAAGAAGCCTTTGTTTTAATCTTAATGGAATCATTCTCCTAGGATGACACAAATATCCATAAAGCACCATGATTTCATTTGGGTTTTAAAAAAACAAAAACAACTTTATTTTCCCTTGACACAAAACAAGATTAGCTGGGGTGGTTCTTTTCTGCATTGAGTAATACAATAATGGCTAGGTTGTTTTTCTCTGGCCATCGCACGAGCATGCAGGGAGCAGGGATGAAAACATAAAGTATTTCCTCTGCAGAGCCGCTGAAGAGCAGGAGGCGTTGTGCCTGGAGCACAGCCTCCGCGTCCCACAGCTGCCGGGGCTCGGCTCAGCATCACACGTGCCTGCCGGGCACAGCTGGCTCCCAGAGCAACGCTGATTCACCCCTGCACATTTGCAGTCCCGGCCAGGGAGGGAGCGAAGAGGAAGTTGGGCTGGGGTCTCGTATTCTCTCGACCAGCCCACAGACCCCACCTGGTCGCAGCACGCCGAAGATGAAGCTGCAGCTTCCTCCGTGGAGCGGGGTGGGATTGCGCTGCGGTTTGCAGCTGTGGGGGAGGCTGTCCTTCCCCCAGCCAGAAACCGCCAGGGGCTCTGTTTACATCAGCGCAGCTGTGAGGTCCTCAAATGCAGCCCAGCTGTTAAAAGCCAAAATGAGCTCCAAACAGCGTGAACCAAACTGTCCTCCTCCATCTGCCTCTTCAATCCCATCCAATAAAATGTCCACTGGTAACAAAATAGAGTGAGGCTGTAAGATGCAGAGCACGTGCTATAACATCACTGCAATCGTTGGTAGATATATCCTACTGTGCCTCCATGGAAAAGGAGCTATCCCAGCCCCTGCCAAGGCCCTGGAGAGGACCCCTCACCTTCACAGAGGGTAAAGTGACCAAATTTAAAAATATTTGCCTGGTTTTTACCGACTCATATCTGGGAAAAATCTCCAAAAAGAATTAGGCTAAAATAAGTAACTGAGTTTACTTAATTTGTTTACAAACCTCTTCTGTTAATGAAAAAAAAAAAGGTAATAGGGGTTTCTTCAAACAAATACTGTGAGGTCTTCAGACTTGAAAATGTGTTCATTTATCAGAGGGCAAGCCCTTCGAAAATACTGAAAACGTCCAAGTGCTGAAAAAAATATACTGTACCATGTTAGTAAATTATCTATAAAAGCAAGGGGCCCAATTGAAAAACATTGCCAAGCTGGAGAGGATCAAAATTTGCTCATACCCTATGGCATGAATCTGAGAATCTGCCTGTACCTAATAAAAATCTCCTCCTTGATACATATTGCCCTATGAAAATTTGTGATTCCTAAGTTCAGGGGGATTTTTCTTTCTGTGAAAGCATCTACAGTGAAAAAAAGACACCATAAAAAAACCTTTTAGAGCACAGAAAGAAAGAGATTACTGTGTTTGTAGCAGATACCTGCTGGAAATTCTGCTCCAGGTATCATAACCTGAATGTGTTGTCAAATAAAACTACTCAGAAAATTCAACAAATAGAGCAAATTGTTTTCTTCATGGTTCATTGTGAGCTTAGGTACCTTATACTTCCTCAAGGAAGAGCTAGTGCTGCATTTGAGAAACATGTCATGCTCCAGATTTATTTGCATATACAAGAAGAGTACTTTGCAGCACGGTTTGATAAACAGTTTATAAATAGCAAATGTTACTGATAAAAAGAAGAGGGAGGGTATTTTTCAAGACAAAGGTTTTCTTTGGGAACAACTGAAAGGAGGGCATGTAGGAAGCCTTGTACCTCCTGAAGCCCTCCTGGAATTAAGTAGCACTCTAAACAAAGGCATTATCAAAGGAGTCCTGAGCATCTCAGGAAATTAGCTGTGCTACCTTAACCACATTTGTATTCAAATCCGTATTAACATGGGCATCAGATCTGTGCCACACTTTCATGATTTTGAGGCCATAGCACAGACATGTGACAGTCATTTGCATTGTATGCTTTGAAAAATACTGCTCAATATAATAAATCTATTTTGAGAATGTGCAAGAAAGGAAGGCTTCATCTCTAAATAAAGAAACCATTTTCAGGAAATGCAGAGTTTCTGTCAAGTTGTTAGAAAATAATTTTAATAAAGCATTTGCAAAATATTAGAAAATATAAATAGTGAATTAATTATTATTTCATAATAACAATAAAATTATTTGCTTTTAATAGGGACTTTCCCCCTTCAAAAGGGCATTTTTTTACCAGTGAACAGCTGATGTTTTGATCAGCAGGAATAAGAGGAAAAAAAGTTGTGAGTAAATGTTTTTAAATGGACAACTAGATAAATATGCAAATAATCTATGCAACATTCATTTCCTATTGTTTCCTAAGGAAAAAAATACAGAACTGTTCCATCAGATTCTTCAAAATAAAGTCCTGAAGGGTTGTTGAAAAATGACCCATCTATTCCTACATCTGCTTAATTAATGCAAGTGAACGTGTCAAATATCCATCCTGGTAATGGATTAAGAAATTATCTACAAGCGGCTTTGGAAAGCTGTAGGCAAACAGAATTTCTCAGTATCACTATGCAGAACATCCTGCCCTACATCAAGGCATAGCTGAAAATGTTGAGGTAAAGCAAGCGGGTTACAAAAATATGTATAGCTTTAAATTTTCTTGTAGCAGACCAAAGCAGCATTACCATAATAGTTACATCTATCATGTCTTCTGTCACATACATTCTGGCTCTCCCGCTCCCGTTTTGCCAATCTCAAATGCATATTTCTCTCTTTTTTGCTGGTGTATCTATAAAGCTTCAGGCGAATTTCCCTCACTGATCCCTTTGCACACTCTCCCTGAATTAAGCTAGAAAGATGCTTCTTATCTCCTTCAAATTCCTCCTCATGGCATACATATCCTGTGATGCTGACAGGGAATAAAAACCTGTAGCAGCTAGGAGCCTAGGAATCACCTAGGAGCCACTTTGAAAAGTGCCTTTATGAAACAATGTTAGTTGGCAAAGACATGTATGATTATGTTGCTCATGCCCAAATTCTTTCCTTCACTTAACTGTTGTATCCTGGCCTCTGTTGATGAAGGAAAACAAACAGCATAATTTTTACAGATAAGGAGAGCAGAAGGTGAAGGAAACATGGCAGATGGGCTTTCATAAGAAGAACATTGACCTAGAGCAAATAAAACATTATCATTGAAGGAAGTCACTCTTTCACAGATAGATTGCATGGGACATTTTTCTGCAAAATATTTAGCCATTGGACATGCAGTTTTAAAACAGCTGAAAGCCTTTTCAAAATTCAAGTCTGGTTGCACAGAGAAGAAAATGAAAAAAAAGGACTTGATGAAGCAATTAGTTTCAGCATTTACCATATGAGAAGCTTCCATTGTGGGTGTTAAATTCACAAAAGGGTTGGGAAGATCAATGCATCTGGTTCTGTTATATTGTCACCTCTTAGGAATATGAGGAGACAGTAACTGATGTCCAGACATCTCTGGTGCCCAGATTTTGAGATATTCTTGCAAGGAAACCAGCTGAGGCATGCAAGATACCGAGTCCTGAAGGGATGGGGTCAACAGCTGAAGACCACAGCTCTCTATTTAACTCTCCTCTAAGGTGCTTAAGGTGCTTCCTTGTTCCTCAAGGACCCTGGTCAGTAACATGGCCCCAGCACTCCATAGGGCCTTTTCACAGAGAATCAGCTCAAGATATTCTGGCATTTCTAACAAATTTGTAGATGTGTGGGGCCTTTGATGCAAACCATCCTCTTTTTTACCAGAATAGAGGACAGGCTGCAAGAGCTCTGACCCCTCTCTAAGGACAAGCCTTTTTTGTACTGCCCTCCTGTCTCTCCTCTCCATCATCTGTTCTTCTTTCTAATCTGCAATTACAGATTTAAAAGATTAAAAGGATGAACTTTGACCGTAGCAGCCAGAGGGCCTTCAGATATGACTTGAAAAGCAGGATGGTCTCTGTCCAGCAGAGTGCCACTGAACAGGAGATGAGGCAGTCTTCAGAAGGGAATGGGACAGATTCTTTCTCTGCTTGTTTCACTGGCTGGCTAAATGCAGGCTCTCCTTTGTGTTTTCAAGAGGTGTTGAAACAGAGGAGCAGATCGTAATTAGCATGATTGTTTCTCCCAGCCATTATGGACAGGGACATCTCTGCCTCTGGGACTTCGACTAGGTGAATCCTGCAGTTTCTCAGGAGTTTCTTACTTGCTGTAAGAAGTAGCCTAATTAAAAAACTCAGTTAGGAGAAAGCACTCTGCAAACAGGATACAAAAGTTCTTCCTGGATGGGAAAAGACCACATTATTCTTCTGGCCCACAGGCTGCCTCACCCTTCCCTGTCCTGTGACAGAATGCAAACAAGAGGGACAGGAAGAGCCTGTGTCTGCGTATGAAAACTTGAGACATGGGGCATCAGAAAACTGCAGAGAAGTGCCATAATCAGGAAGAAAACATTCCAGCTAACTGAGGAGGGGGAGAAGATGCAACACTCCCTGCAAGACCCAGAGGTTTTCTCTCAGGAAAACTACCTAAAAGAGTATTGGTCCCTTGCTTGGTTGCAAAAGAGACAGCTGAGCTGTGTAAGCCTTGAGAAAGGATTTATACCATGAAGCCCAGTTTACAGATGTACGAACATGAGGCAAGAAAGTGTGCTTTGGACACATCTGTTGTACCTTCTACTGATTAGCTTTTTGTGTTCCCCTGATGAACATCATGGCTTCTCTGCAGTTTCTTCTTAGATATACAACTGTATAACTGATCATAAATGTCTATAGTGCCACTTCACTGTACAAATACACAATAAGAGGCTACAAGCCTGACACCTGAAAGTTCATTCAATTCCAAGCCTGATATTTAGGCATCATATTATGTGTACATATTTTGGATCTCGCTCCATGATCTTGTACATGTACTGCTTTTCGGTTCCCCAGAAAATCAGTAACCTTGTCAATATTTAAATATCAGATTAGTCTGGTGTGAACTGCTCTTTGGTGGGTTTTGTTGAATTCTGTCCTCTGTTCTTTTCACCTCTATTTTTCATTATCATTTCTTTCAAAATTCTTTCTTCCTCCACTGAGTGCTCCTTAAGTTTTTTTTATGGCAGGCTACTAAATGATCCATTAGCCTGAGAAGCTAGCTATTCATCTGTGGTTCCATACTTTTATACTCACAAGACTAGGTAGGCTACAACTTAAATGTATGTAGTTAAAATACAGGAAATTCAGCACACCTACTTTCTTAATTTCTACTGAGTGGGACTAACAAACTGGCTTTTACTGGCAAATTTCAAATCCTGTACTTGTTTTCTGGTGCTGCTCTTACACAGAGAAATCACAGGGTATGTTGAGAAAACAGAAGAAAGCCCAGGACTGTCCTCTAAGATTCTCCTGTACCAAATTCTTTGTTCTTGCCTGTGGTGTGTGCCCAGACTTCATATTGCATTCTCTCCCTCAGCCTTGGCTCCATCATCCTTCACTCAGCTCTTGGCCTCTGATCTACGTGCAGAAACCAGTGCCCTACAGTAAGAGCCTCAGCCTCACCTAGGGCTGGGGAGTGCACAGACTCCATCTCTCACTCTCACCCACCTGCTTCCAGGACCCGGTTTCTCTGCTACTGCCACAAACAGAAGTACAGAGCAGCTCCACAGATGGCTCCTCCTTGATGCTACAGGGTCTGGGAAAGGGCCTGAGATTGAAGGTTCCAAGGCTGAGTTTCCAGCTGCTCAATTAGGACATCCCAGAGAGCTCAGGGACACATGTTCTGCTCCTTCAGTGCCGAAAGGAGCAGATGTGCTATTTCAGAGATATTTCAGAATTACGGAAAAAATTCCTACTGCCAGCTGATTTTCTTCTCTCTTCTAATGCCTTCTGCTGCCACTCCTGATTCCTAGGAGCCATTTTCCTTCTCTTTCTGGGTAAAAAAATACTTTTGAATTTGAGCTACTCTTAGTCAATTTGAACCTTTGTCCTTTCTTGAATGTACTACTGAACAGGTACTACTGTACTACAGTACCATGTATTACTTTTTTGAAGCCCAGCACTTGAAGGTTAAATAATTTTCTCAATATGTTTTAACACTTTTCTTTAGAAGGCTTATGTCACCCTTATATTTGGTGGTTTTTACTTTGTCCTGTGCTTTCTGATCTGTATGAACCGACTTCTATGCTGATGTGTCCCTGTAAAAACCTTTTGTTTACTGGGCGCTCACTCCTACCATCATTCAGAAGCAGTTGTTGACTCAAATAGCTTTGGGACTCTTTTCTTACAATTTTCTCCCTCTGCTTGTTTGGCAAATTCCTTCTAGGTTTTATAATTTTGATTAGAGGAGACTTCAAGCCTCCTCCACATTCAAACCCCTGAACACTTCAGTCCAGTTGACTTTACTAGCCACTTCCTTCAATTTCACAAACTTTGCCCTCCTGAAATGACTCTATTTATTTTAAACTTAATCTTAACTTCTGCTCATACAATGCAAGGTAATTTTCTACAATCAGCCCCTTTAGAAGGTCCTTAAGCCTACACAAAATTTAATCTGAAATAAGTAAGTGCAAATTCTCTTTTCCCTTTTGTGACTGTGACAGAGAAAATGAACAGTGTTTAAGGACTCTGCACTTTTATTATCATAATGAAGCAATAAGATCTGTAAATACAGTTTTCATTTATAATGAGCCTTAAATTTGTACATGTTTCATCTGGAAAACTTTTGTTTTGCAAGTGAACTGAAATAACATATTCTGAAGGTAAAATCTTGGCTTTATGGGAATAAACAAGGAACTGAATTTAGTAATGTTAGGACTTTGCCCAAGAGTTGTGAAAGTGCTATCAAGTGTGGAAGCTTTCAGCCCGCTCTTAGAGAAGCTGGCTGTGCATCACACCCTATGTGTCAGGAAAAGCAGGCTGATAAAAGGCATCTGGGAGTGGACTCATTATTTTTCACTTTTGCATGTACTCTGTGTATTTTTTGCAGAAGTTCTAGGTAATTAGGAGTCCAATGTGGCAAGAAAATGTTGACCTAAAAGTGAAATGTGAGGCTTAAAACACAGGCCCAAACTAAATCATAGGTGTTATAGTAATGTGCACTGGGGCTCAGACATTATCTTCACGAGGGGATACAGTATTTTCTTTTAGCTTAGTCTGTGTTTGCTTTATTAGTCTTGTAACTAAAGATGGATAAAAAATTCTAAAAAGAATTCATTTGAATTTTCCTTCCTCATATGAAAACCATGGGCATAGACTACCCTCCCTAATTTGTAGCTTCATGATACTCAGTATTCAAGAAGCATTCAGGTGTCTAGGCTGCACTCTAAATGTCCTTGCAAGTCCCAGAAATTCAGTGCAACTGTTTACTCCACAAAATATTCCAGGCATTCATTACCTTGTTTTGCACAAGAGTTTCCATAGTTTACCCAGAAAAGAGAAGTGTTATAGCATGCCACAAGCAACAGACAGAAAAATCCCAGTAACCAATAGGCATGAAGCCATCTTCCCTCTAAGACATCTATGTATTTGGGGGATGGTGAGAATGGGTGTGAGGCAGGGGTGCAGGGAGCCACTGTCCAAGTTGGCACAGGTAATTCCAAGATAGTTTAAATATCCTTACAATATGCTTCAGTCCAACCCTGGTGGGTGGGATGTTACATAAAGGACCCAGGAGGTGTCAGATCCTGTCTGTGTGGCAGCACAGAGTAGAGAGCAAGGCAAACCATCCCACCACAGGCAACTTCCTGGGGACCAGTCACACAGCCCCTTGCAGGTGTCTGCACCATGTTGATGGTGTCCTTGCATCAAACATCAAAACTTAGGAGCATTAAATACCATTAAAAATATTAAGTTCCCATTCTTCAGTAAGATGCTTTTTGCAACGCAAAATTGTTTTTAACAATGTTACTGTCCTTAGGCATGTCAGATTCTGTGTACAATTACAAGTCAGATTTAAAAACTGGACTTGAACTCACGGTTTGCTTAGGTTCCTGTGAAATTTTCCCCAGAAGAAATTATCCCAGTGTGGGAATTATGTGAGAAATACCTACAAATCCTAATTACTTGGCCCAAGGAGCAAGTTCTTAATATATTCACCAGTTTTATTTGAAGCACTCATACTATGTTTTTATTTTATTTCCTCAGTTTAGAGAGATGAGCACAGGGTCTGAGACACCTGAAGGAGCAGGCCTGCACTCAGCTCAGCAGGTTTTCACAACCCAGGCGTTCCCTTCCACCCATCCACTCTACACCCTGAAGCCTGTTCTTCTTTGCTACCTGTCTTCCATCTGAGAACAAATATACATAAGATAGGAAACATGAGCAGGAGGAACAAATCAGAGGGGACCACATATTGTAATGGAACATCCATCTTTTCTTCTTCTCTAGTATTTACTAGAGAATAGATATCAGGTTTCTAAATGACCAACCCAACTGCAGCAGGCTTTATAGACAAATGACGTTTTAAAAAGCCTTTTAAATCCAGGTTTCTCATGATCGCTCCTGGCAAAGAATTAATCAGTTCAACATGTGAGGGGGTGTTTTGGTCACTGTTGAGTTGATGTCTGAATTGCATGCAGACAAAACAGTCTGTTTTTCTTTCAAAGAAAAAGCTTTGTTGTTTCATGAAGGACTACAATTCATATTTCTTCCTGAAAGGATAAAAAGAATATCTATATTTATATTTTTGTTCTGTGAGCATATTTTTTTTTACTTGGGTGGTAAGCTACTAACATTGTACTGAATAAATTGTGGCCTTTCTAAAACCTGCCCTCAAAAACATAGTAGCTTAAGCCAGCTATCAATGTTGTCAATAATTATGTTTTACAATTTCATGGTTGTCATGTAAGAATTCAGATAAGTAAAACAAGAATGACTAACTGCTATGGCAAAATGTTACAGACATTTACAAATAATCAGTCATTGTAATGAATTACACCCTTGTATTACAGCTAATTATTAATGCTTGCTTAACTGTGGGGGGAAGGAGGTGGTAGTTATTTGATTACTGATTATAATTTTCTAGTTACAGCTGAGAGACAAATAGTTTTCTTCCATTTCCAAATAACAGCTAATAGGCTAAAATGTGTCTGGGCAAATCTCCTGTATCTTTACACAGTTTTGCAATAGGAGCCCAGCACAGGGTAAAAGCCAGGGTTCAGGGTGGGACACTGTTCTTTCTCACCATGCAAATGCATGTTTTTCTGAACGCATTTCTCTTTCTCTCCTCTCTTATACCACTTGCAGCACTCATATGTTATGAGGTGGTTTCTCCAGGGAATGGAACTCATGGAGAAAGAGTGAATGTCTTTTAGCCAGTGGCAGTCAAGAAGATTCACAACAAGACTGTGCAAAAGCTATTTGTGGCCAGTGCCTGTAACACAGGGAGCACAGGTGTTTGCAACACCTCTGTGAAGGGCAGCCTAGAGCAATGGACCAAAGACAGAGATGTGTGCTCCACGGGAGAACTGTTGTTGGGTTAAGGAGAATTTTAGAGAGGCAGGTCTCCAATTCACCCTTTAATTTTACATCAAAAGTAATGTCTGCTAATGACTGCTAATCTCTTGCCTCCTCATATGTTGGTTAAGAGGTTAACTTCCAAATAAACCTCCAGGTAAATTCAGCATGGCACTACTCTTTCCATTTCAATTTTTAACAAATACCTTGTTCTACTATCAAAACCCTCAGTTATTTTTTCTTCTTAACACCCTATCCAAACATATCCAGTGCCATTTTGTTCATGTGTATGCACCACATTGCTTTGCCACATCAGCTTGTCATCCTTACCTTTCATTCTTTTTGTCAGATTCCAGCTTCATTATCTTTTGATAGACCATCATTTCACCTCTGTCACACACAATGTTACTCTTTATTTAAAGCAACCCTGGCTTGAAGACATTTAGAGGAATTGTCTCTGCCACTTCCACTAATGCACTGGTGAAGTTCATACACTCCTTTTAGTCCTCAGAGGTATTAATTTTTATAAGGCTTTTTGTCTCCTCAGAGTGTGGGAAACCCTTTTGTCATTTTATTAAGTAGCTGAACAATACATGAAACATAACCTTGTAATTGTTCATGCAATCGTTCGTTGCCACCCTGTGTCACTCTGGACATTCACTAGGGCAGCTGAAAGACCTCAAACACAACCACTATATGGTATATATCATTATATAGCTAATCCTCAGCTGTACCACCGAGGATTCCAACAAATCAATACATATTCGAGTCAGTGAAATCAGGACCTTCCTGTGTAAAATTTTTACTCCTCCATTTCAAAAAATAACAATTAAGACTACTGTCCAAAGACTTCCACTTACTTTGTGGAAATCAACATAAACCTAAATAATGGTCTAACCTGATGCAGTGAACAGCAAACTCCCACAGCAGAGGGGCAAGTCCATGGAATGCTCTTTGGCCACTGTGCAGGGTCAGTAGCTCTGGCAGAGAAGAGGGGCCAGCAGCCAAGGGAGAACTCTTTCATCTCCCTTGTAAGAAATGTTGGAGCCTTTACATCTAAGTGCTCAGTGACCACTCTCCTGTCTGCTTCAGAGATAACTGAGGCGTGAACAGGAATTATTTGCTCCATTTCGGTATGTGATTTAATTACTAGAACCAATGTCAGTTATGTAGATTTCTGAGTTATCAAATTCCTTCAGTAGATAAGCAGACTCCCTTTCTTAGCTCTTTGACACTCTTTTGGTGATTTTAATGTCTTTATTAAATTACAGGACCGTTTTCCATCTAAGAGATGTTCAGACGTGAGCTAAAGAACAACTTACTGGATTGAAAAAAAACAAAGGCTAATTTAATGGTGGTATTATCAATCAAATGATTAGCTGCCATCTCTTGCTTTACCTTGAGCACCAGAGTCCTAGAAACTAAAATTGTAATAATAATAAATAGAAAGCCCAAGAACAATCTGAGTGCTAAGGAAATGTGGCAAACTTTGAACAGAGCCAGAAGGAAAGGAAGATAAAAAGTGTGAATTAATCTTAGCCAGAGAGAAACTTAGAAACTCTAAAAATACTGCCTGCTGTCTTTTCCCATATACCTTCAGCAGTAGGCAGCTACCAATGAGTCAGTCTGTGTCTGTGAATACGTGTAAAGATAGCTGATATCCCAAGGCATCAGAAATAGCTGCCACCAAACACAGAAGTAGTCCAGAGGATCCAGTAGAGACCCTGGCAATAACAGATAACAGTGATGGGAAGGGGAAAGGCTGCAATTCACCTGTATTTTCACACATTCCCGACTGTTTTTCTCAAGAATATGACCGTCATCCCCCAACTATTAAACCTTCAGGCTATGCAGCTGTATACACCGAAAACTGACTACAGCAGCTGCAATTCATCTTTACTCTTCAGCAAGTACTTCTAGACTAAGAGGTAGCTTTTAACAGGCTGATACTGAAATCCATGTGGCATTTGAAAGTGCTTAAGTATTAATGTGTGTGGGGGGCTGAAATGTTACCAGGTGGGCTTCCCAAGGGGCCTCCTACAAAACCAAGCTCAACAACTGGCAACCAACTTCTCACTTATAGTCATATTCTTCTGAGGAATGTATCTGAGTGAAATTAAACTCTCAGGACATGCCACCTGTAATGCTTACAGAACCAAGAAAGCATTAGGAAAACATGCAGAAAATGAACACATCATCTAATTTGCCTCAACTGGTCTCCATCTGCAGCTGAGCAACGGGAGCATACTGTACCCACCTTCTCATCCAGATCCACCTCACACACTGGAACGGGCCCTGTGCAAAAGCCTGGGCACCTGGAGCTTTGGTGGATTGCAGAGTTTAAGTAGGATATCTGTCCATGACAGCGTTCCTGTCAAACAAGAGGAGAAGACAAAAGGCTAGGAGTTTTTGCAGCACTTTGAGCCAAAGGAGAGCCACTAATTAGGGCTTGACTCCAACCTAATGCGAGGCTGAGCCCATTTGAGGCAGGCCTCTGTCAAAAGGGTGGAGGTTTTCTTCAGTTCTGAGTTTTGCCCACAGTTTATGCTGCAGCCTGGCCATCTGCGAAGCATCAGATTATAGTTGTCTGTGAGTCTCCTCATCTGACAGGAAGGTGTGAAAGAGGATTTTGAAAAAAACATGCAGTGGAATTTCTGTTATTTATGACTTTTTCCTATCAAAAGTCAAGGGGTTTTATATGTATTTAGTGAATTGATTTTTTTTCCTGCCTTCCTATCCCTTCACTTTTTAATCTGCTCAATGGAAATGCTGAGAGGGAGCCGATGGCCTGTGGGGAAAGTGGGTAAAATCAGAAACACATTCAACATGAGAGTCTGTGAGAAATCTTAAGAATTATTTTTTTCCCTGGGAGAAAATATTTCTTTAAAGTCATCTCTAGTTTTACATGGAAAGGGGACTTGGTTATGTCAGGTTGGCCCAGAAATTTTACTTTCATCGAAGCTTATATTGAGCTAAGCTGTTTAATGTTTCTCTTCTCCCTGTTCTTTTCCCTTAAGGGGGACCAGATTGCTACTGCATTTTAACTCTGCCAAGTAGATTTTCATACAATTTTCACCAAATTTCTTCCTCCTTTCTACAAGTTCAGTTAGTGCCGTGCCACAGGGTTTCTTTATAAGAAAAAATGTAAAATCTCACAGAAGATGTTTTTGTGCCAGCTTCACTGTCAGACTGAGTCTATTATGACCAAGACCTCAAAACTTCAAATAGAGGATAAAAATTAACATATTTAGCTTCTGTTAAATAATACAATAAAATAACAAATACACACACCATTTTCAATTATCTCCATATCATATAAGAATGAAAAAGGGTTGCCTCCCCAAGTTAGCTGTTAAACACTTATGGACGTACTGTTCTTTGGAAATACGATAAGCAAAAGAAATCATGCTTTCAAAGTGCAAAATAACCATTGGCTAACGTTATCAGCAGTGTGTCACAGAACAGTTTGGCAGGAATTCATACAAGTTTCCTTATTACCAATGTTTGGTTTTCTCCTAAAAGATAACCAATTTTCCATGAAGCACAACATATCAAAAACTCCATTACAACCCAGAAGGTGTTGGTGGCTGCTTGTGTACTATGGGGGATGGCCTATGGGCTGTGAACTTGGCAGCGTTCATGTCTCCATGAATACTGTCAAGTTGCGCATCAAGCCTCTCTTCAACCTCAGCCTCCCCTTCATTGCACAACAGTAGAACCCTTTTTATCCTTTTTATTTTATGGGCAAGTTCCTAAATCCCTACTGCTCCCTGCTGGATTGCAGCTCCACTGGCTGTGACCTGGAGAAAATGATGCTATTCAGGCAGAGGGTGGTAGGATTTGGCCCTCAGAATCCTTAAGATCAGGAAATATTCAGGAAAGGCCTCTTCTTCTGAGGTTCTCACCTTGATATTCCTCACCAGGTTTGTCCTGCTGCCTCTCACTCTTAACATGAAAAGGAAGGGAAGAGCTGTTCATGTGATGGTTTGGATGAAAGCACTTTTAAAAATTGAACAGGAAAAGAAAAATACAGGAGAAAAAGAGACTTTACATTGAAGATTGTATAAAGGTAACTGGTGGTACGACTTAAAGCCTCTGCAGAGTTGAGGTATCATTTAGGAAATTACATTTTTACTCCACAGACAAGAAATTTCAGCCTTTGGTCTTATCTAAATACTTTACTTTGGGGTATTTGTGATTTTTCATCATCCTGCTGAATTTCTCTGAGGAAAAGAAAGTGATGTAGCAACTGATAATCAGCATAAACAACCTCTAGACTTTAGTGAATTTTCCTGCATAAACAGCAGGAGGTCTCTCATAGAAAGAGGCCTTCTTTTCCTGGATGTCTAAAGGCAAAGATGCATGTAGGATTTATTTGTAGTACAGTAACACAAAGAGGCTCCAGCTGAGATAACAACATTGCTTTTTTCCAGGTGTTCTTTTCACTGAAAAATAGAAGTCCTTATGTCTGAAAGTTTACAGTCTATCTACAGGAGACAAAGTAGATATTATTGCCTCTTTTCTTGCACAGACGGCATTAAAATGCTAAGAAATAAAATAATTACTCCAGAGTACACCAGAGGAGTCCAGAATCTAAATTTCCCCTACTTATTGCTTTGGTAGAGTGACCTAAATTTTCCTTGTCCCCTGCTCTGGCCTGTTGGGTTTGATCTGACGTGGTGACAAACATGGCCCTGTAGAGGGTGCATAGAACAGGCACAGAGCCAGGAGCAAACCACTATCCCCTCATGGGTGCTCCAGGTCACCACACAACCCTCTCACTGCAATGTCTCCTACTGAGGGGAAGCAAGGGCTGTTTGCTGTAGAAAACAGTGCAAGAGGCCCCTTGAAATGACCCATGTCTGCAAACAGGAAGTCTTCTTCCTTGCTCCCAAATCAGGGATTTTCTTCCACTCCAAAACATAAAGTTTTAGGCCTTGTGGAATCCTCTTACTACCACTATTAGCTTTACTTTGGATGATCTCATCATTCATGTAAAATTCAATTCCTACATGAGAAATATATATAAATGGAGGGATCAAAGAAATTCATAGGGATTAACACTCTCTGATCTCCTTTGGGAAACTGAAAAGTTTTTTATTCATGTCCTGTTTTTCAGACCAATAACTTTCTGTATTTATTGAGTCTTCTGAGAATTTTCTCCCAGCTTTGAGAAATTTAGCCAAACTGCTTTCCTATTCCCTGTGGATATCCTGGCTTTTCTTTCAGTCACCTGTACAATATGTTTTTGTTAAACTAGTATTGATTGCCACCAAAGTCTTCAACATTTATTAAAGCACTATTAAAATTTTATCTTGTAGAGAGTTTATTTATCGGAAAGAGATAGTACACTTGAGTCCCTTCATGCCCTCAGTAGACAGCAAAGTTGAATTACCACTGTCTCTACCCAGCAGAGCTGAAAGGCATCAGCAAGATTAAACATTTCCACTAAATGTCATATCCATGCACACAAAAATGGCCTTACCAACACCTTGCCTCCTTTACCCTCTTCTAAATGCATGTATTATCTTTTCTAATATCCAGCTTTATGATATTAACACATCGTGATGATTTTTTTGAAGAAATACACAGCTGGACTAGCAAATTCATGCAAATGTTCTGCCAAAATTCTGGGAAAGAGTTTATCCCTCGTTGACTACAGGAACCACTTGCAGTTTTGCTTCTGCCTTTAGCATCCATTGCCAGATGCATTCCTGCTATCAGTCTTGTCTTTATCTCCCTATGCAACCTCGTTTCATCTACTGAAAAGAAGTTGCAGTATTTATTTGAGTTTTGAGTAATACCTGCCTATTTTGAATCTGTATCCACTTCATCTTCTCTTTCACTATTTTCTTTAAAAATATGCAGCTGAAGAACTTCATGCCTTTTTTTGAGTGTCCTTTCTGAGTTATGAGTCAGCTTGACTTAGCAATTCTCACCTCAGCACTACGATTTTTCACTTATAACACACAGCTCTCTTCACCCACCACCAAATTTTTCTGTTTCTTAGATGCTTTCTGTCTGACTGCCTAGGCTCAATATCCTTATGGTAGTTATTTATCTGTTTACATCCAGTGCTTCTTGTCAAAAATCTTTCTATGTCATTTCTGGTACAAACTTAATGATACAAACAGCTTTGTGAGCCTCCTCTGCACTGACACCCTATATTCTCCAGTCCAGTCTCATGAAAATTATCTGTCACATTTAATCAAACTTAAGCTTTTCAACATACTAGTCTTAGCTGTCCTATTTGTGTCTCAGATGGGATTAGTTCATGTTCACTTGGTCCACGGTTATTTTCTATAATGTCATTTCTTTTACAACTTCACTCACTGCTTACCAAAATCAAGTCTAATAAGATATTGCCTCTTCTTGCTTCAGTGATTATTTAGTGAATAGCTGCTGGTTGTTACACCTTTGAACATCTGAGCACAATTAGTAATATTTTTTTCTCCCGTCTATTAACTTACATGTTAAGGCCATCCAAAATTACATTTTCCATGCTCAGATAAGTCTTTGGGGTCTACAACGAACTGACAGTACCTTCTTAGTAGAACTTTTCTTGCAAGGCATCTCAGAATTTACAGTGATCCAAAAAGTTTCTTTTTTAGCCATACTTATTTCATTTTTCCAAGAAACACACAGTGAGGTATCCGTATGATATCAGACAAGTGTCCTGTTGCAAAGTGGTTGACTAGGGATTTTGTTTAAAAATTATTTGGTAGTTTGTGGATTTTTTTTCCTTTGCTGAGAGGTGTACAATGACATATTTGATTTTCTCCTTAGCCAGATTAAAACCAGATAAAAAGATTTCTGCTCATGCCTTCAAAAATATGCATTTGGGTGGAAGCCAAGAAAAGAAAGCAGGATCTGCACAGATGAATCAGTCTTAATAATTTATTAGTCTAAGAAAAGAGGATTTATAGCTGAAACCTTTTCGTATTTTTAACATTTGGTTCTAAGGCTCCGTATAAGATAACTATAAACTATACATAAGGTTGCCAAATTAATTATTGTAGAAGAATGTAAATTCAATTTATACCAGTGATAATCCAATAGAAGTTCACACTTTGGAAAATAAAAATTTTTCAAATAGAATTGAAACATTTTATTTTTCAGATATTATTTTACAGTAAGACTTGCTATGTAAATTTTGTGCTCCAATACAAGTTTTTTTTCCAGGGGAAAGCCATAGAACATTTACATTTGCATTTATGTTAAAAATGTGGCTGTCACTGATCAGGGAATGAATGCATAAATTTTTTTTTTTAATTACCAAAGTAAAACAGAGGAACCTTTATTTCAATTGTAGGTGTGCTACTTGGAAAGCTGCAGCTGACTGATATCTCACTACTCTCCTCAACTGGAAACTGACCATTTTCACAAAATAACACACAATTGAGCTTACTTTCCTTGAAACTCACAAGCAATGCAAGTGTATAATCTAGGTCTCAGTATAATAGCTGTGCTGTTTATTTTAACCTCCAGAGAGCTCTGTTCAATCCCATCTCTCGGGTGCCTTTCTTAAACCCCCAAAAAGAAAATAAAATCTGACTTTCTGTGTTCCAAAGGCACTTACGTTACATTGTGTGTCTTTATAATTAACTTTTTTTATAACAATGGTGGTTTTTTCCAAAGGCCTGATTTCTCTCACTGTTTAAGAGAGTGGCACCCAGCTGGGCAGTTGCACTGAATGGTCACAGGGTCTTTCAGCTCTCCCATTAAGACCTGCCTATTTGAGTGTTTTATAATGTGGCCATTTTTATTCACATCAGGCTAAATCTTGGCAAGTGTGTTCCCAGCTTGGGAGTAAATTGTTTGTACAGAACTGAATTGATCTAGTTGTTGCTCAGTGAGAATGATGCCAAAAACCACAGTTCCTGAGGTCAATTTCCACCTCGCAGGCAAGCTGGAGGCTAGCTAGGCATTAAGTAGACCTTGGTCTGGAACACCTATGCCCTCGATCCCTCCCATTTCTGTCCTGTCCTCCCAGTCAGTTGTGTCTTTTCTCTTTCTTCAGGAGCTTAACTGAAACCCATTTCTTTCCTTATCAGACTATTTGGAGAACATCCATGTTATTCTAAACCAAAATACCTCCATGTTGCTGGGAACAAGATGGACTCCAAGGACTATCTACAAGGTTCATCTTGATGTTAGCTTCAAGACTAGATTCACAAGCAGTGCAGATGAAGGTGTGGAACAATCAGGCATGGATGGTCCTGGACAGGTCACGGAGCTCATCCCCGGGAAAGCTTGCCTCTGCCACCAGGCCACTACTTGGGCATCAGACAAGGGAGCAGCCCAGGCTCAAAAAGCCCCCAAAAGTCTCCTGTAACAGCCTGCAAACCATCAGTCCTCAGTACCACTTTTCTGCCCTCAGGTAGCCTAGATTGTATGTTTAAGATTAATGCATTTTCATTTCAGCAGTTCTTTTAAATTATTATTTGATGCCTCTCCATCTTCTCTTCAAAACATACTGATTGCATTCTAAATACATAGTATTTTATTACAAAGAAAAGAAATAAAGTAATAGCCTACTGTTGCAGTACTTCTTCCCACTGTTGTTTTTACCAATATAAACACCATATTCTGGTCTTAGGACGGTTCATTGCTGCATTTTTCCTTTTTACTTATGAGGCCCACTTTCATTTCCACTGAAACAGAGATTATTTTCTGAGTACTAAGTAAAATCTAAGGTGTTACTTAATCCTACTAGCAGAGTCATCTTTTTATTATCTGTAGTTCATCATGGAAATTTCAGATGCTCTCTTGTGTCCTGTTAGACATGCCTACAAATGGAATCAATCCCAGTAGTGCATATCTAACACCAAATTGTGTTGAACAGCTAAGCTGCTATGTTGCTCTGTATTTGATTAAGTTGTTCTTTTACTATCTTAATTGTAAATAATTTGTCAGTTTTAGTTTCCCAGTTCAACACTGTTAACAGACAGATAAAGTTTGCATATTACTATGTATCCCGCTGTGCAGCTAAAAGTGTGCTGTCAATTGGCATGTAAAATCAATTATTTTTAAATGCAATGTCTTACAATTACTTCCTCTATTTCAATGCTTTTAACCTTTGTCCTTTGGAAATCCTTCTACTACTGGCACTGTATCTTCAACAAAGTAAATTCAATCCTGTATCATTTAATGGCACTTCTGTCTGCACAAATATTGGGATTTTATATGAATATGTGGCAGAAGAAAAAAAATGTAGTATTTTTCTTATTATTTTCCTGTTTGATGCAAACTAATAAAAATGCTTTTGATCAGTGGTGCTGCTTCCTGAGAAACTAACTCTTCCCATGTTTGCTCACTCCAGGTAAGTATCAAATAGAGGTAAGCTTGGTAGAATTTAGTTTCAAATGCTACAGTATAGACTGTAGCTATCCACAACATCCCAAAGAGTTCAATAACCACATTGAACTAGGTCATCTTGTTCATAGACATGACACTCTAAAATTAACCTAAAATTAAAAGTCTGCACACAGTTTTTTCTTAAATTTAGTTTTGACCAAAGCATTTAAGTTTTTGTAGTTCATTGTGGAAAGTGTTCTGCAGAAGGGTAGACCACAACATCAGAATGTGTCTTCTGGAAACTTTAATCTTCCTCCACTTTATTTACCGTGTCCCAGTCAATAACTATTTCAGGGCTGCCCTCAGACATGGCCCTCCTTTCGCCTGACCTATTTGCATGCTAGGCACAAAAAAGATGAGATATGCTAGGATGCAGACACACACCCAGCATCTGCTGCCAAGGCAACAGGTACAGGATACTTCAGATAAAGAAGGGATGACATTTTGGTCCTGCCAACACCCATTGTTTCCTTCAGGAGAGGCCAACTTTGCCAGTAGATCTAGAAGTCATCTAGGATAAACACTTTGCACTTGGCTTACCTTGAGTTTGTCTGACTGAGGCAAGTACAAAGCGTGGCTTTCAATAATGCTATTTAGAAGCTGGAATCTGAGCGCTTCCTTCCACATGTATATATAGCATGAGCTCGCGTGCCTTCTTCTTACATCACTGCCTGAGAAGACATCATCTGATTCTTACAGTATGTGTCTTCAGCATAACACTGGCTCACATCTTTGGCCACTTGTGGTATTACTTCATTTCAGCTCTTTGATCAGGTTTGTGCAAATTAGAAAAGGACAGCTTTGGATAAACACATGAAAAAAAAAATGGGCCAGTTCAGTTAAATTATTTTCTTATCCCTCTTTTAAATTTCACTGAATGAAATGGGCTGAAATTTTTTATTTCACAGCAAGCAACTCTGTTGTGTGATGTTGGGCATGCAAAACTCTTGCCTTTACCTTCCTGGAGGACTACACACAGAGTAGTAGCTGGGAATGTTCTCGGGAACGCCAGAGCACAGGAAAGAATCTTTTAATTGTCTTTTGGAAGCCTTTTTATGAACACAGGAAGGGAGTGCCGTGTCCATTTGGAGAGAAATGTATGCGCTTGGAGCACAACATTCTCTATGAGAAGTCACTGGAGTCTGGCATGGAGGAAAGCCTTATGCAGCCAGTTCACATGGTGTCAGATACTGGTGTTTTTCAGCCTCTCAGATGTCATCACAGTTCATCAGAAAACAAGTAGAAAATCCTCTCTGTGTACCTCCCTAAATGTACATTATGTATTGTTGAGGCATGTCTGCTGGAAGACCTCAAAGCCCTCTGAGCTGAAGTGGCTGCAGAGTGCAAGGGGAGAAGTTGCACACAGGCCCCACTACCCGAGACAAGAGACCTGCCTTAAGTTGTGTCAGGGGAGGTTTAGATTGGATATTATGAACATTTCTTCATGGAAAGGGTTGTGAAACACTGGAGCAGGCTGCCCAGGGAAGTGGTTGACTCACCATCCCTGGAGGCATTTAAAAGACATGTAATTGTGGCACTTAAGGATATGGTTTAGTGGTGGACTTGGCAGTACTGGGTTCATGGTTAGACTTGACGATCTTAAAGGCTTTTTCCAACCTAAATGACTCTATGATTCTAAGATGCTCTCCTCATAGCCTTCTGCCATCTCCAGTGTGCCTAAAGAAGATAAACATTTTTATGTTACAACCTTAGAAACTACAATGGTTGAATGTGCACATGGTATATTAGGGGACAGGCTACATACTGTCACCACAGGTGATCAAATCTCTAATGATGAACCAGATTTAGATTGTCTCACACTCCTTAAAGCAGTGATATAAACCATTATAACATTCACCAAAAATATTACTAGCATATTTAGAGATATCAGGCAAAAATGCTACTTACTATGCTTATGATGATGATGATTATTATTAAGCAAACTTATAGTTTGATTCACAAATTTGGATTTTTTTTCCTTGATTTTTAAGTAAGTGGGTAAATAAATGTAGTTGATGCACCATAGAGGAAACATTTGATTATCTGTTTTAGTAAACCACAAAGGAACATATGAAAAATTTTAGTGGTTTTGGAAAGACTGAGACAATCCTATAGGAAATATTTCTGAAAGCAAAGTAAGTTTGAAAAGTTGTTTCCAAAATGTAAGTTACACTTATTTGAGACAAAAGGTTTATAGTGATCCTCTGTCCCTGAAGAGTGTATATAAAAAAAATATATACAAATATATATTTTTACCTAACTGTAGTCACTGTAAGGTGCTTTTAGAAAGTTTGGGGTTTTTTATTGAAACTATAGTTCTCAGCAATATTTAAGAGACTGAAATAGGAATTTCTGGTACTACATGCTTATCCTGTTACATTTTAAATGTACAGAACTATCCAAACAATCTGCCTAACTGTATTAAATTTGGGAAGTTAATTGGCTTTACTGGAAATACAATTATGTATCTGCATATTCAGGTATTTTATGTCCACTGACAGTTATTTTTCAGCCATGGTGTTTTCATTTTACCTAAGCGCTTATTTGGAAGTTTCATTTAGGATAGCAGATAATAAAGGTTAGTGTTAACATTCTTGGCTTCAATGCAAAGGAAATCCTCCTGAAATATATTTCACTGTACCTTGTATCTTCAGGATTTATGTATTCCCATGTCCAAGTTTATATCATCTAAACAGCAAGTGGCTATTCCACTCCGCCCTTTCAAAAGCTTTCCAAAAGCTCTCAGCAAGTGAGAGGGTTTTTCCAATATCTTTCCTTTCTTCTTGTATCCAACAAAAGCATTTTAATATTATAGCAGACAAAGCTTCTCTTGTGAACTGCCCCCACTTCCTCAAAACATTAAGCACATGATTAACTTTCAATGCATTTTTTAAATTTAAGCTCGAAATATATCCCCATACGACAGACATAGCTGATATATCACATATGTGAAAGTAAATGCATGCCAAAGTGCTTTACCAAATATGAATGGCTGTCCTGTAGGCTGAAAGATAAGTATGTGCTTAACTACTTGGACATTCTTAATACCAGTAGAGTTTTGTTCCCTGTATTTTTTTTATTTCTAAACAAATCCCACTAACAAACCATAAAGAGGTTTTAAAAAGGAGAGTTCTGATGGCTTTATGAAGGGTTTCTGTTCATTGAATGCTTAGGATCGTGTATTTACAATTGCACATTAGTGCTTATTTTGGGGGATTTTATACTACTTAAATGAATTACTTTTATGAAGTACAGTACTTTATGTTGTACTATCTTTGATTTAACTGAGCTAAAATACAACCTTTCCTTTTTATTGATTTTTTTTATATAAAGTGCAATTTAGTTTTCTCTTTTTTTGCTCTTTCTTTCATTCACTTAAACTATTACCATAGTGCTTTTACTTGTGTATGTGTCAGATTTACCCTTAAAATGAGGCAAATACAAAGCCCCCAGAACGTCATGGGGTTTTAGTTAATTAAAGATAATAGTTCCACAAGGAGTAGATGCCAAAAGTTACACTCTTTCTACAAGACCAGGTAACAATTGAGTATGTTAGAGATTATGTGCCCAAGCTCTATAATTATCATCTCCCCTTTCTTTTACAAGTTTCTGATCAGAAGACTGTGTTCTCCAGGAAAAAATTTTCAGTGTAATTTTTTTTATGTTGTTGATCTATAAAAACAAAGATCTCATAATACTAGCAATAGTATAAAGTTTACACAGGTGTGTTTTCAGAAAGAATAGATCATATCCAAATATCAAAATTTACTCAAACTCTCTTCCCAGTTAACTGTGAACTTTGCCTGTCACAAGAAATGCAGTCTCATACCACCTAAAATATTTTCTTAGATCCAGAAGAATTTCACACAAATCAGATTTATTTTCAGCACAGTACATTGAGTCATACAATAGAGATTATTTTGTATGAAGAATTTTTACCTATTTCTACAATAATCAAAATTGATACATTTTCACTATCATCTGTGTTCCTTCAGGTCAAAGCTTGCTTCTGGTGCTGCCAAACCAAAAATAATAAAGAGGCACAGCTGAAAAATCTGTTACAAAGCTATAGTTTTATACTTGGATTTCTTAAACCTCTTTTATCTATATAAGGGGAATTATATATAATTATATATAACTGCCTCAGTTCTATGCATACATTGCCTTTCAGAAGCATCTGATTAGTTTTTCGGCTTCAAGGCTCACCCTAAGTATTCCACCAATTGCATTGTTCAGTCCATGCCTTGAAATAAGACATACACAACAGTTGCTGGCCCCCTTTCACACTGTGGAACATTTTTACTGTTAGCAGCTAAACCATCCCCAGTATCTTCCACATCCTCACATCCTCACTGAAATACCTTCCTTTCTGTCTGTATGACAGTCTTTATGAGAAGCTCGTTCCTGAGTGTTGGTTTCACTATTCTAAATAGGAGGAACCTTCTGACCTTTTCCAGAAGCTCACAGGCACCAGGAGAGCCATAAGTCACCCAAATCTGGCAGTAAACCTGCCTGCATGTCTACTCTTTCTGCTCTTTCTCCCGTGCCTTCATATTTCATTCTGTCTCTTGGTGGTCATGGATGTATATATTTACCTAATAGCAAAGTCTCTCGTGTGCTCTTGATAAAGAGCCTGGGGTCCCACCCAGAAGGTTTCATTGGCACAGGCACAGAGATGCTAAACCACAGACAAGCTGTAGGTAAAGGCTTCTGGAGCTCACAGGGTTGTGTGATCCCAGATGTGATTATCTTTAACATGGCGGTGAGCCATACAAAACAGACACTGCTTTAATCTGGCCTACAGCTTGCAAAAACCTGGTGATAAGCAAGCAGGCATTCAGTCCTGCTCCTGACAGCTCTGGTCCTGCCCACAGGTATCACCCAGAGAGCGCAGAGAGGGAATGACAGAGTCAAAAGAAGGCGACGGATCCCTGTTAAGAGCTAGTTGAAATGTTTTCATTTTCAGTTGTGATTGATGAGGCTAAGGAAAGGGTCAGAACAAGGATCACTGTTTTCCTTCATTCTCTGAAGAGGCACAAGATAAATTGCAACCAGACTGTGGGTTTTTTTTCTGTACTTTACAGCAGTAATTAGTGATTCCAGGAAACAATATATTTAATAACATTATTTGGAGTAATAGTGTGCACCTGTGTTAATTTACAGGTTTTGCAAAAGCAGGGCCAAGGACTACCCATTGGAAAAATGGGAATGAGATCCAGCCACGTCTCTCCTGGACAAGCTCTTTTCTCATCATTCTCACCTGGCAGCAGCAGAGCTCTACATGTAGCTGAGCATTTTCAAGGGGTTTGCAAATATTTTATTTCTGCGTAAAATCTGCTTTTCATAATTATCTGATTCATTCTCAGTTTTGCCTGTTGTATTGGTCATAAAGAAACCACCTAACATTTTTTAAAATGCATTCAGATACATCCCTGAGTAAATAACACTGTCAAAAGCCTTGCTGGCTCACCCATGGTCCATTGCTTCTATTACAATGAAATCAATGAAAGAGGCACAGCAGTGTCTTGAGAGACCCTTTAAAACCTGCACAATAAAGTGAAAGGCTTGGATAAGGATGTGCCATTAAAGATTGTGGATTTAAAGCCACATATGTGGCAAATGTGTTTGATTGTACAGAGAATACACAGCAGCTTCCTATTTCCAGTGACCAGAGTCCTGGCATATTAACATGGAACAAGTTAAATAAATGTCAGAGCTTCTAATCCTGTAATATAACCATAGTAAATGATTGTTATTTACTGCAATAATGTGACAGTGATAAAATAAAACAGGATATAAACTCAGGTAGGTAGGCACTAAGACGGACTGCAGATTTTCTCTTTCTCGAGTACAGTACAGGTATTTTTAAGTGGATATACAAAAATAGTCATCAAATATCTAAATTTAGGCTCAGGAGTTTATCACACACATGCACCAGCTCCATGCACCTCGCTGAGAAAGGTCAATGCAGCATGACCCAGACTGTGCAAAGGGTTCTCCAACTGGGAGGCAACTGTTGGGATCAATGGAATGGCCACAAGAGTCAAGCTTGGGGATTACAACTGAAATCTGTAAGTATTATGAAAAATATTTCATTTTTCAACAAAGTAAGGGAAAGATTTATAAAGGAAATCTATATCTTTAGCTCCCTAGGCAAGCCATCTCTTTCACTGAATAGCTCAAGCAGTTTTCCCTCTGCTTGTATAACCTGCAATTATTTGCTTAATCAGCTGTTCTGTTCATTGAATCTGGACACCTGATTAGGAAAAGGAACTTCCATCTTATGAATTAGATCATAAGCCAGGTTAAAAGAAACTACTGAATTTCAGATGGGCTGCATGGAAATTTATGAATTTCTGCAACCTGAGAAGCTTGTTTAAAATCATTTGGCAAACAAATATAAAAAATTAAGTTTTGGGAAAAGTCACCAACACTACATGAGAGTCCAAGAACAGGAGAAGGAACTGACCATTATTTTGTCCAAATATAGAGGTCTTCAGCTCTGTGTTTTGGTGATTACTGAGCTTTGAATGGAAGTATAAATTTCACATGGGATCTTCTAAAAGAAACTCCCACTGAGCACACAGTGCTCCCCAAAGCCTGGCAACAGTCCCTTGCCTTCCTATCTTTTCAAAACAACTTTTTTTGGCCAATACTGGTTTTAAAAAGAAACCATGTAACTCTCTCAAACATATCAATAGATCCCATGTCCAACTTGGTTTGTAATCCTTCAAGTAGATCTGTCTTTGACTCCTACCCTCCAGAAAGATAGATGGATGCAGTGGACTATGTAGGTAAGATTTAAGTTGGATTTAATCAAAGGAAACTCTTAAATAATCAAGATCCTTTCCCTTCCAATGTAAACATGAACTATGTCCTCTCATACAATAGTGCTCGCAGCAGGGACTTCCTGTGGATGTTGTGTTAGCATTTTCACACGTCGTGTGCCTGCCTGTGAGAGTACAGGCTGCTGCAGCATGGCAGGATGTCTCTGCTATAGGCAAAGTGCCCTGTGGCAGTCACTGCCAAGCACAGCATATTATCGAGACTCCCAAGGGAGCAGAGCAGGTGTGCCCTGTTGGTCTGTCACCATGAGTAAGCAGGTTCACAGCTTTCTAGGGCCAGAAGGGAGTGTTATGATCACACCCTAGCTCCACATTTCTCCTTTTGCATGCGAAGGAACATTTAAGCAAGACTGGAACAGGACAGAGCTAGAGGAAACAGATACCCTCATTTTTCAGTATTGAACAGAAATGTCAGGTTAGGACCTTGTTTTTCTGACAAAACAAGAGACGATTATCAGCACTTATGTCTCAGTCTATAATTTCCACATGGGTTTTACCCATTTTTCTATGGTGAGGGAAAAAGCTCTCTGTTTATAACTAAACTGCTCCTCGCTTTCAGGAACAGACTTCCTGATATTTATGAGGATCACTAAGAAAAGCACTCACTTCTTCATTCCCATTGAATGTTCAAAAGATAATCACAGGAAAAGTCTTTCAATAATTTGGAGCATTCACTTACTGCAAGAATCAACTTAAAATGCAAAGTCCTAGCAACCAGAGCTACATAAAGGCTACTGGATGGTCTCTAGACCCTCCAGGCACCTTCACATGTAAGATTATACTAATTTTTAAGACAGGCATCATTTATGGGAAGACAAAACCATAATATGAACTGGGCAAAAACAGCCATGGCACATGTCCAGGGATGTGCACTGCCAAAGGGCTGGTGGGTGAACTGCAACCCTTTTGACTCCCTTTTCCTCCTCATCCTGTCCATAAACCCTTGTGTCCTCAGCTCTGACAGATGCTATGAAAAAGCTTCACTTCAAGTAGAGAAGTCATAGCTGGAGAGCATCTCTCCTTCCCTCTCTTTTGGGAGCAAAGTGGGATAACAGAAAAGAGCATCAACTTCCAATGAATACATCCTCACAGGAGGCTCTATAACAGATGTCTGTCTATCTATCTATCTATCTATCTGTCTGTCTATCTATCTATCTATCTATCTATCTATCTATCTATCTATCTATCTCCCAACCAATGTGGTCTTTGAGAGGACATTTTTCTTTACCCTCAGAAACACTGTAGGTACATATATGTGTGTATACACACAGCTGCAGTACTAGATCACATTTAGAGCATAATATACAGTCCCACACTGGCAGGGGAATTTTCAGTCCATCAACAACAAACTGGTATTCTATCAGCACTATATTTAAAATAAATCATGTTTGAAATCTGGTGCATGTCGCTGCCACACAATAGAGGATCCAGGGCTGACACAGCTGCCAAGAGTGAAAGACTACTACTTGTGGGTGTAAAGAAGGAGGGTGATTAAAAATATTTGGATGTATGCAAGCAGGGCTAAATTCAGGGAAACACATAAATCAATAGACATCAGCTTTCAGCCTCTCTTGGGGAAGGCCAGAAATTACTCTCACCTGTAGGAAAGTAAATTCTAATGAACACTTGCAATATAATGATAAAACTTCAATTCATTTAAATGGAAGAACCTGACTATAAAAAGTAATTGATTACATGCTATAAAAGAGTAAAGGCAATTACAGGCACAGAATGCAAGAAAATTCTATTATATACAGGATGAAAATTGCTGTACTGTAAATAAGAAAAACTCTCATTTATGTATTTATCTAGAGAAGTTCTGATCTATGATGGCTACCTCAGAAAACCATTGTGCCTTGTGAAGTTGTTGAGTGAGTAAAATGGAATTTACATCCCAGTGAACCAGAGAATATAATGTTATCAGTATAAATGCTTTATTTTTTCCCTTGGTTATAGTAATATTTTTTCAAATTAAAAACCTGATTCTGCAAACATTATCTGTCCTGCCCACAAGCAAATTTACTGATGTTTAAACATTTCTAATTTGTGCTTGCTCTCAAATAGTCCAAGAACTTACTTAGAACAGGACTTTGATCCAAACATGAGGATTCTCCAAATAATTTGAGTAAAACACTTTTTAATCTTTGGGCAATTATCAAAAATTTTCATTTGGACTCTACATTTTTGGGAGGGTCATTGCATTGGACATTGCAAATTATACTATGCACGAGTCCTCCCTCCTTGAAACCTTTTAACCTGCAGACAGCATAGAAGCCAGTGAATTACACTCTGTCCTCCTGACCTTTAGGTTAAGCCAAGTCTGCTCTGCAGTACATCAATGAAGCAGTCAGTTTTATCACCCCCCTTCCAAAAGGCTGCTGAGTATTAAAACTATACAATGGTATTGTATTCAAAGGGCAAATCTGAACACATGACACTGGTTTCAAATGCACATCCTTACCGCTCGTAACAGACTTGATCCCATGCCCACTGAAGTCACTTGGGATGGCATTCCCCTCTTTTAACCTTGCACAGTTAGCACAAAAATATCAACACCTCAGCCAAATCTTTGCCGTTATAGTCAATGGAAAAAAACAGGTCCTTTAGGGTGTGTCTCGTCTGACCAGTTCTTAACTTCTACATGACGATGGAATAAATCTCCCTCCTGGAGCTCCTCTATTTTTTCCATTGATTGTAAAGTGATCACAGCACGACTCAGATGACTTTATGGATATCTAAAGTTAGCCAAGAGAAACTAGAACCTCTGGCTCACAAAGGTATTTAGTTTGGGTTTTTTTACTCCCTACGAGGTAGCACCATGGTGCAAGTGTGAATCAGGACATGGAAATTTTCAGTCTCTACAGGTGTACCTATGATGAGGAAAACTTCAAAATAACCTGGAGAAGGAAAGGAGTCTCCAGTTCCTTTCTGAGAAACCTTAAGTGCCCCAGTGTGCATCTTCAGGGTTACACAGATCTCTCGAGATGAAGAGCGAAGTGAGTGTTTATTTAAATTAATTCAAATGCATTAAATATAAGTTCTGAGTTGCCATACACTAGGTCAGAAAACACAGTCTCATTTTACACAAAGACACCTATGCGGTCTCATGCAAGCCCCACACATCAGCTCCTCAGCCAGCACTTGTCACAGTGTTTGGGGAAATCTCAAGCAATTGCAGAGTTGTACCCCAGCTCTGTGCCAGGGCTGTCCAGCTTGTCCCTACATGTGGACATTTCTGTGTTTTCAGTGTTCCCCAACAGTACTGTCTGGCAGATTGGATTGATGGGCAGCAGACAGGATGAGCGTGGCCAGCACAGGGCAAGGAAGGGTACACAGCAATCACTCAGGGCCATGACCGTTTCATGAACTTGATCCAAAGACTGTGAGTGTATAAAACTCACTCTGGTGTGAACTTGCAAAGTGTCTGCTCTGTATAAACAGCTTTCACCGCCCCTGCATTTTCTACTTGCAACATTTCAGATGCAATTCTAAGTTGTCATCAGTGTATCTAATATAATTCAGAGACTGGGCACTGAGAGAGGCGGGTAAAAGCCTATCCCTTTTATTCTAACTCTGCTTCTGCTTAAAGTAACTGAAAAACTATATTAAATTACTTGAGAACAGAGTTAATCATCTTCTTTTTTGTTCTGTGAACTGCCAGGAGACACTAAATACAAATTTAACACTGTAACATGAGGCACCTTTTCTATTCCTTAATATTTTAAGAGCTAATTTGGTTTTATACGAATTATTTGATTTATTGTATTTATTATTGAAATTTACATGTTATGAGAGAAAGATTCTAAGTCAGGAGTTTTGCCTGAATAAGAAGCACAAGCCTATCGCTTCTGTAAATGAAAAGTTGGCTTGTTTTTTCACAGACAAATGTAACATGCTGAATGCAACAAAAACAGATTTAGAAAAAGGAAATAATATGAAAAGGAAGAGATTGAATTTCCAGTGATGTACTTTCAGGCATTTGCATTAATACTTAATGCTTCCAGCTCTGCTCTCTCAAGAATCCATAAACAAGATAACTGGCTCCTTTATGAAAGAATAACATGAGATGTAGCTTCTTTTGCAAAAATTACTAAAACTCTAACTGCTAACACAGTACCTGCCCTTAAGAAATGCATATACTTAAATACATTAATTATAATGTGTTGACTGTATTATCTAAGAAATTGATTTTTCTTTCCTTCCAAAGTTGTTAATCACGTCCTGTGGCAGATTTGTTTGAGTGTACAATTCCCAAGCTTTTATGCTTTAATTTAAAATAAATTCTGAGACGCAAATTTCATTTTCTTGTTTTCCTTTTTTCTTGCTACTATATTTCCTCCTGTGCTCCCCAATCCATTCTGGAGATGAACTCCCCACTTTTTTAAGTCCTGTTCGGAGATTTTAGGCACAAAATCCTCTCTAAGCAGACACAATTACAAATTTTACATTAATTACTTTTGTGATGGTAAGATTCTCAAATAGTTACTCAAGTACACTGGTGAACAGGTTTGAATTTTAACACTGATAATATGAATGTATTTCATTTTTATACTTGGGAAAGCCATCTCTTGACCTAAAGCTTCATAGAGCTCTGTGCAGCATCAGGTGATCAGCTCTGAGCCCTGAGGACAGATTTGTGTGAACATAAAGGCTTTGTTGCTGCAGATGAACCACAGTTCCACTAACAAGTGTTTGCAGTTGGTCTCTTTATTTCTTTATTGCAAAAAATACAAATGAAATAGAATATAATCTCTGTTTATTTTCATCATTGTGTTGGATGGATCTATCTAAGATATGTCATCCTTTTTTTCTAACCCAGTGCATGGGAATGGTCCTCCAGTCACACCTGATATGTGTAGATAGGTCAGAAAGAATTCTGGTATCTGAACCACTAAGGCACAAATTGGTGTTGTAAAATAGGAAAGAAACTAATTAATTTAGTCTGTTACGCTTATTGAAACTATGTTGTGATTTAGCTTCATTTCACATCTTTATTTCCTGACATTCGTCTTAGACTAACTCTCAATTCTGCACAAAACTTCAGCACCCAAGACCAAGCAGAAATAGCATAGAAATCCAATGCTTAGTAATGCTCATATTTATTGTGTTAATCATCTGAAAGGTATTCTTTAAGTTCATTCAATAACTTCCACAGCTTTCCATTCTCCAAGGAATGGCCTTGAGAAGATAAATGTACCCTGAATTCCATGGAGAAGACAGGGGAAGAGTGGGGTAGCTGGAGTACAGGACTGAGCAATTATCTTACATAGGTACTACTGGACAAAGAAGCAGACTTGTAGCTCCGTGGCTGAATGTTGGAGACCCTGCTAATGGGAAGCAACTTTGGGAGATTTGTCACAGAAAGGGAAGTTTGCTTCTGTCTTTTCTCCACTCCATTCTGTTTTGTTTAACTCCTTCTTTTCCAAGGTGAAACAGGTCAGTTCCTAAATCTGGCCGAGTTCAGCACAGAGGAGAACTGCTTAATAATGATTTTGCACCCTTCCCATTCATACAGATCAGGTCAGTGTTTTGGCATGTTGACTTGAACAGGAACCTCAGTCTCAGGTCTCCATTTACAGCCCTGAAGCAGGTACTTACTTTCAGATGAAATTGTGAGGAGAATGCCTCTTCAGATGGATTTACTTTCTGACAAAATCCTGTTACATGTGTTTGAAATAAAGTAGAACCAGGCTGGACCTCCTTTCCTCTCTATTTTTTTTCTTCTTTTTTTTAATTGTCAAGGTAAATGTGACTTTTTGTCAAGACAGACTAGGCCCTCCTAAAAGAAGAAGAGTTGGCTCAGTCCAGGCACCGGCATGAGGCAGCATCTTGGGCACAGAATTAATTCAGGCAAGCATTCACTGGGAAGACCAAGAGCAGTTAAGTACAGCAGCCATAATGTTTGATACACAGGCTTGTTGCCATCCTGCCACCCTTCTGCAGTCAGTCTCACCCTGTACCTTGTACCTCTTTCTGCAGAGCAGCGTGGCCAAAATGGGATTGAAGTCAACAGAATTATTTCAGCTTCAGAGCCCCATGCCTGACAATAATCCAGCTTTCCTCTGCATTTAATGTGGCCCTAGCAGACCACCCTGAGCAGCAGCATATACAGACAGGACTTTCTGTGGAAGCTCCCAACTAGCAGTGCCTGCTCCCCCTCCAGCCACAGCAGCACCAGCCCAACACCTCTGATTCTGGGGTTCATTTTGTTTAGTGCAGGGAAAAAGAAAGGAAAAAAAAACCCAAAACAAAAAAGGCCAAAACTTTTCTCAGTGAACCACATGCATAGCTGAGGGAAAGGATGGGAGATGGCTGATGATCGTCAATTAAATTCAGAGTGCTCACTACTCAACAAAAGCACCATAGGAATCCCAAAGGTGACTCTGTGGTATTTCAGAGTGGTTCTGCTGTTGCTCTTGGTTTTTTTTCTTAAATCCTGAACCAAGATTTTTCTTCTAGAAGTGAAAAAGAATTCCTGAGCTAATGTGTTTTTGAAGCACTGCAAAACAACGCATTCCCTTTACTTCCAGGGCATATTTTTGTTCAAAATAAAACAGTAACAAAAATAAAATTACTTCTATGCTGTTCAGAAGGGGACTTTGTTAGGCAGCCAAGAATCTTCCCTCATTATTTCAGGCTGTCATTGAGCCTGACTTTCATAATAATAATATTTTTATTACTTTGCATTAATAGGAAACACAAGCCAGCACTATCCAGATATAGCTGAGATGAGTGATCACAGCTCCCAGGACTGCACACATAGCTCACAGCTATGCTGTCTTCCTCAACAAAGAGCACACCACTAGAACTGCAAAGAAATCCCACCACCAGCCCCTGGCACAACTTGGCAGGAGAGTCCTCAGGGAAGCACATAGAAGCTCCCATCCCAGAAACAAATGAAGGGGATCTTCAAAGGGAGCCTCAGGGAAAAGAAGCAGATTTAAGAACGTGGGGTATCCAGGAGATATCACATGTGCCAACAATCCCTTGAGAGGCTTTGGGCATACCTCTAATGATTTCCTCATTTGAGAGTGATGAACCTCCTATGTTTTTAGGATATCATGTTCATTCAGACCCCTCTGTCTTCACCTTGCATAGCCCTATGTCCTTCTCTCTCTCGTCACCTGTTACAAAGTCCCCATCTGTAGCTGGGTGTGTATGCTTGCTCCACAGGGTGTGTATGGGTGTATGCTCCAAAGGCTTACCACCCTTCCCCTTTAATCCCATCCTGTTTTGGTTTGGCCATTATTTCAGCACCTGCTTACAGGAATATAATTGATGCCATTGGCTCTTGTAATGAGTTGAAGGATCTGGCAGAAGTTTCCTACTTGTTCTTCCCTTGGTCACTTTATCTGATAAGAAGTTCATGACACTTTCCTGTCTCAAATTTCTATTTTAGATGTACTTCAGAACAAAGCATACCCCAAGTTATTTCAGTAAGTTTCTGAGAGCTGAGAGCAGATTTTCTGTGTTTTCTTTTTTATTATATCTAAACTAGGGATATACACACTCTGTAAGTGTTTCCGTCTTTTAAGAAAATACAGGGTGGAGGGGGGTGTTTCTCTGATCTGACACCACTATGCTACGTGCCTCATGACAGAGTTTGTATTCCTTCCATCTACACCACTGTGTTTATTGTCACCCACCCCTGCACTCAACTCTCTTAGACTCTACAGAAAGCAGGCCTTCATTTCTCTCAATAAGACAAAAATTCCTACAAATACTTTGCCCAGGTTTTAAACTAGCTACAAACAGAGCCAGAAGCAATTATCACCATATCCATTAAATGATGATTTTAGCAGGAGAAAATCAGGAGAAATCATGCTTTCTCTGGAAAACAAAATAGCCCGTCAATCTGTAATCACTTTTCCCAAGAATCCCTGCATCACCATTAGCTAAAGGAAACTATTACCTCACCACAGCCTCCATCTCTTCTCCAACAAAAAGGTTAGAGGTATTTCAAAGCAGTTATGACCACATGTGTGTAAACTCTCTGATTTCTAATCTATGGTGTGGGGAGAGCACTTTATACTCCTTGTCCCCTCTAACATTATCCTGCTGTCTGAACATCCAGACTGAAGATTGCATTTCTCGTGTACCTGGTCATGCTTCCACGAGATGAGTCACTCTCCCTGTAACTACTCACTGCCACAACATCTAACAGTTCTCTCCATCATACCCATTAAAATTTATTAAGCTGAATCAAATATTTTCCTTAAAAACCTCCATTGCCCCACTAAAAGTGGGGAATCCCACCTGAGCTACTTGAAATAATTATTAACTTTTGGTATGGTTAATATCTTGTGGTTGCCTGATTTCCAGGCCTCTTTCAAGAATAAATGGTTCATACAGTAGGAGCCAAAAAATTATTGGGATGTTTTTTACAGTAAGTATGAGATTCTGAGCTGACACAGATGTCCTGCTAACTAGCCAGAAAATGTGACTGCCCTGACTACTGTAGTGCTATGCCAGTGAAAGAATCTGCATCTTCATCTAGAATTTTGAGGATAATTTGAGACCAAAATCTATACCCAACTGAAAGAACAAGCTGTGTTCAACCCAGAAATTACAAATAGCTATTCCTTCAATTTAGGCAATCCATAGGAAATAAGCACTTTGCCTTCTGCCTGAGTGCCATTTGCTCAATACTCTGCTGTCTACACAAATGGCAAAATAGATATTCCAGCACCATCTGATATATTTTCTAGGTTACATGCAAAGATGTAGTTTTATCAGTAATTTGGTTTGTAGGTACAAAAACTGCATCCATGAAGGCTTTTATTAAATACCATCAAGCACAAAGAGATTTGTCATAAGCACCTCAACTTCCTACATAGGTTATGTACCAAATCAATGGACCTTAAATCCAATACTTTAATCCTGGTTAGTACTCTCTTCCTTGAATTTTGCCAGCCCATGTCCATTTCCACACAAAGCCCAAGAACTCAGATTCTTATGCCCATCCTTTCCCCCAAACAATTATAGATAAAGGATGCATTCTCCTCACATTACTTCTTCTGTAACCTGTGGACATGCTAAGACAACTACCCATGGCCACTACTTGTTTCAGGCAAGTACTTTGATGTGAACTACATGACAACTTCAGAATTAACAGTAATCTGACACACAAATTATTAATTATAATTTCCCCAGTTTACAATGTCCAAGCTTCTTAGGCTGTTAGATACCTTTGCCCATTAACTGGCTTTAAAAGTTGTGTGATTAGGAACAGTGTGCCTTCCTGTATCAGATGCTTCCATAATAATCAGACCAGTCTGTAACTCTAACCACAGAGAAAACAAACTCTTAACTGTATCAGTACCATATATTTTCTCAAATGAATACCCTGACTGAACATGTGATATATATAATGCTTTTTCTGTAGACGGTTTGACAGTCAAAGACGGGGCAAGTCCTAGGGTTTTTTTGCTTGAAAACTCTGGTCTTAGCCATATATTTCTGTTTTCTTCAAAGTTATATTGAGATAACATCTTGCATTTAGAAATATAAATAAGAAAATCCCACTCCATCTCCATCTTATCTTCACATTGTTTGTCAGGCCTTGTGGCTGGAGTCCACTTCACTGTGTGCACGGTGGGCAGGTGTTCTGATTCCTGCTCCCCCATCATGCACCACTCAGCACGAAGAAAGCAGTGACTGGAGGGATGTCCACTTATCGGTCATTGTCAGGAGCTGGCAGTGACAGTGGGAAAGCTAACAGCCCAGAAATCTCTTTAACAACCAAAGTGCAAGAGAAGAAAAGAATCAAAATAAAATAAGGTTGCAGACAGTGGAAAGCAAAGAGTGTTATTAAAAGTATATGAACACTTTATTGGCGCAAAAATAGATGTTGTTGGACTGCCATGTGTTTGTATGCACAGAAGTAATTAATTGATAAATTGCCATTGTTCAGTGTTCAAAAACATTTTTCAAAGTTTTTCAAATTAAAAAGTCAAATATTATGTATTGAAAATATTTCATATTTTATGTCTTTGTGTATTTCTTCATGTCACTCTTTAGTAGGATTTCTTTCAGGCATATGTACTGGCTTACAAATTGTTGTAAATTCTATTAAAAATGTTATCTTGAAACATTCACTCTCAGCAGTGTTTTAAAAGAATATGCAAATATATTGGTCTTCACTCTTCTGAATATTGAGGAACTAGTCAGCTAATCTTCCTTAAAGTAAACCAAACTATACCTTTTAAAAGGAATTAAATTAAATTTTCTGCTGAAAATTGAGGTGCTCAATAGTGGTGGAGCTGGATATAGAGCTCTTTCAAATAGTGTGAGAAGGAAGACTACTCCCACAGTATTTCATTTTTACGCTATTATTAAAAAAAAACCCTTGCACAGTTTTAAGCAGATGTAGGGTTCCTTAAAGGTGAGTAAGTCACCACAAAGCAACTAAGAATCATGCAGTGAATCTCTGCTCCGTGCCCCAGGGCTCTAACTAAACTATTTGACTTTGTGGTAGCAGAATGTGTAGACAATGGGAAGAGCTGAGCAGTCTGCTCCAGGAGGGGATGTTAAAGAGCAACTTAGACTGTGCCCATAAGCAGTGACAGTCTCTACATGCTGTTTCCTTGCACAGAGGTGCAAAGCATTGCCTGAGAGCCTTTTTGCAGCTTCAGACTTGTTTCCACCACCCTGATGTGTCAGAGATGGGAAGCAGTAAACCATCAACCCCACCACTGGAGCAGGTCATCATATTTATAATCTCCATATGTGCACACACTGACCCACCTCAATTCCTACTTTTGCTCCTCTTCAGTGCCATGTGCCTTTGCCAGATAAAACAACATGAAATAAAATCCCACAACTGCATATACATTTTTCTTTAAACAAGAACAAACTTGTCTTCAACCCCTGGCTCACCCTAACTCACCCAAGCCATAGGGTAGTCCTTGCTTGGGGTGAGCTTTTGGCATCCTGGAGCTCAGCAAGGGGGAAACTCTATACGCAAGCCATGGGGGATCATTCAATGTACACTGGTGCCTTGAAAGTAGCAGATGCAGTTGTTCCCACCACCACCTCCTCCTGGCTTTGTCAGCAGCTGGATATGCACAGCACTTTGCAGTCCCATCTGGCCAGAGGTTTCAGCTTGTTCTGCTTAGCTGAGGGGCACCACACACTGCAGCAAGGTGCTACAGGAGAAGAAAGTGAGTGAGGAGGAGGCAGCAGAGGATTTGCAGGACAGACAGCTCTTCAAGTGGCTCTGTGCTCAGCCAAGGGGAGTCCAGTGCACTGGATGAGGTTTCAGTGGGGTGCAAACTCAGTTGCCTTCAGGACTTCATGTCATCCAAACAACCTGTAACAACGAAGCCATTCTTCAGAGGAGTCTGCCTCCAGGAGCTGAGCAACTACAGAGCAAGATTTATCCCTCCAGATCAGGGATAAAGCAACACATCTTGCAGTCTTTTCATTATTTTGGCTGTTAAGGATTTGTCTTAAATCCTTACACAGTGTCAGCCATGTAAAACTTCACTGTAGCATCTCCTGTTAAATCTTCATTTTTATGTTGGGAGGGACAACTAAACTCCAAATGGATTTTGAAGCATTTCACTTAGCTGAGAGTGGCTTACTGCAGTCCTAATGTATTAATTTCATATGCTGAGCTTTACTTCAGAGTGATGAGATAAACAGTTTCAGAAAAACATTTTTCAGTAATTCATAAACAAAAACCCCAGCACTGGTCCAGCTGAGAAATCTTTTTCTCATAAAAAAGTGTGATGCATCTAAAATATGTGTTGACCATCAATGCAATCTGTAGATAAACAAAAATCTGAAAATTTCATTATTTGCACTTGTCTATACTTGGTATTAATATAAAATAAACAAGAGCAGACAGTCAATTTGTTTTATACTTTAAAAATATCTGAAAATATAGATGCATTACCAACAATTATTAGCTTATTATTCTAAAAGGATTTTGTAAATTGTTCTCCTTAATATACTACCACAATTTTTATAAATTGCTCTATTAGCACAATTTATGGAAATTCTGTCATGCAGACTGTTAGTAAATTGAGTCTGTTTTTCTCACTTATTTCCATTTTTCTTTGTGAGGGCACAATTCAGCAGAAATACAAGGATCATATTCTTCTCTCAGCTACACCAGACATTTTCTGAGTTACTACACTGGACTAATTTTAAGAAAGTGATCCTGATTTTCCATGTTGTTAATTCCATAAAAGGCAAAAAGGTTCTTCAAAATGTTTCTGCAGCTGAGATGAAATTAGTTTACCCATTACTAACAGGATGCTCAAATATTTCTTTTTTTTGTCTTATCATAGTATTAGGCTAGACAGTAAATTCTAATTTCATCTAAAATAATGTGGTTAAATTGCCCATAGAATTATTGTCATTTAACCAAGTTTTGAGCAAATTATCAATGCTGGAAAAAAAAAAATAGCACATAATAAATTAGCAAAGTGTGTAGAAAAGGCAAAGACAATTAACAAAAATGTGGAAATTATCCTCACTCTAAATTCCCCATTGCACACAAACCTGAGTGAAGCTCCTTTCATGAGACTTTTTTCTCTATCATAAACAATATGGGCCACATTTCTGAAGACATGCATTCCAGAGGATACAGCATCGCAAACAATCCCAAATATTTGGAAAATGTGGGGCTAGACCTTGAGTACTTTCAAAGACCGAAAAGAATCCCATAGGGTCTTCAATAAGTTTTGTGCAAAATCTTTAATATTTCCAGTCTAAGAACAGCATCCTGGGATCTCCCAAGAAACACTGCAAATTGCTCTGTTTAGAGGACCTAAGGAATAAGGATCACGTTTAAACTGAAAGAATATGAAGGGGAGCCAGTCACCCCAAAGAGGAGGGGGATGATTTTGCCTCTTCTATCTCCAAAGGCTCACAGAGGCAGCAACAGGCTTGACATCAGAGGGAAATAAATGTCTCTGTAACTTCCCTCCATAAAAGGCATTTCATGAAGGCAAGGCACAGGAAGCCAATCTTGTCAGGAAAGGTTAATAGAGGTGCTGGAGGTTGGAGGCACTGGGGAGTGGGGTGTTACACAAGGAGACAGCCCAGAAATGCTGCCAAAAGCACCCTGTCTCACCAGCAGCAGGGCAGAGGAAAGTAAGAAGAACCTGAGACGTCAGAGGGGAGACAACAGAGACAGGCACAAAAAGTAGAAGGCATTAGAGCAGGTGAGGTATAGAGGAAATGCATCCGATTGTTGGAGCAGGGTGAGAAACAAGATACACTGGAGATACATTTAAGGACAGCTAATAGTTTCAGAGCAGGACCAGGCAAGGCAGAAAAGTGAGATTGCTGCAAGGTGTGATTTTTCATCAAACCAAGAGATTTTGGCAGGTTTTTGCCATCCTGAGTGCTAAGGGACCTAGTAATGAGCCTCAAGGCTTTGGGGTAGGAGTATTCTTTGCAATGCAGAGTTTCTGCAATTTCACTCACCCACACCTCCTGCCTTTTGCCCCTCTTGCCTCTCTAGAAACAGCAACTGCTTCCTAAAATGTGTTTGTGTATTACTTAATGCTGAGCTCAAAATCAGCATCAGTCTTACTTTAATGAGCACAATAATATAACTAAGATGTTCTTTCATCTGATGGAAAGCACTGGTAAGACAACTGGGGACCTGCCTCAGATGGAGCAATTTACTCTTATTGTTATAGGAGCCATTTGTAGATCATTTGTTTCTCTAATATAAAGGCTTACACAAGAAAAGAAAATACATCCTGATCAAGATACAAACATCTTTTAAAAGGGAAAGAAAATATATAAAGTTAAATAACAAGATCAAGAATTAAAATCAAAACTGACTTTTTTCATTATTTGTAATAATTTTCCCTTTAAATATATATATTTAATTATGTTTATGCTTTCATAATTTGATTAAACATTTTCAGAGGAATATATAAATGCAAATGTTATAAGAAACCATGTAACAAGGGTCCTTCAACAACAGTCGTGTCACTGTAATACAAGCGTGAACTGAAGTCACATACCCGCCTGGTATATAGCCCCTAAGAAGAGAAACAAAAGTTTCATTACTTTTCTTTCATCTTCTGACTTTAGCCAAGAATAACCAGATCACCAGTGGGTCATCAGGTAGCACTCTCCTTGTTCACTTTTCCCCCCACTAGTTTTCTTTTTAGACATCTTTACTATCACAGACAAAAATGACACAAATAGAATCATTGCAGAGTCATAGAATGATTTGGGTTGGAAAGGACCTTAATGATGAAAAATTTTTAACCCCCTTGCCATGGGCAGGGACACCTTCCACTAGACCAGGCTGCTCAAAGCCCCATCCAACTTGGCACTGAACACTGACAGGGATGGGGCATCCACAGCTTCTCTGGGCAACCTGTTCCAGTGCCTCACCACCCTCACGGTAAAGAATTTCTTCCTAATATCTAATTTAAACATTCCCTTTTTCAGTTTGCAATCATTCCTCTTTTTCCTATAACTACACACCCTTGTAAAATGTCCCTCTCTGACTTTCTTGTAGGTGCCCTTCAGGTACTGAAAGGCTGCTATAAGGATCCCACAATCTCATTTGTGTAAATGAATGTACAGCAGAACGCAGGTCTCCACAAACATCTGTGCTTTATTTAAATATCACATACATTCGCATATTTGCAGGCATCTAATAATGAGCAAGCAATGAGGTGTTTGAAGGGGCAGGAGAGGGTGCATTTTAGGGAAGCTTTTGCCCTAACTCAAATCACTGTTATGTTTTCAGGGGGTGTGATTCATCTGATGAGCTTTTTCTTCCCTTCCCCACATAGGCAGAACAGTGAACAAGAAATACATGACAGGGTTTTACCATGTACTACCAGAGAGAAATAATTAGTAACTCTGAAGACATAAGAAAGGGAGCTTTCATAGTAACACTCAGCTTGCACTTGCAGGCATTTTTTTTATTCTCTTGTTAAAATAAAAAGCAGGATAAGGACTCTTGATCACAGCTTCTGCTTCACTTTCATTGCCATTGATGGCAATGTTTAAATAGTTTAAAATATTTTCTTAGTCCCCAAATTCTTTAAATAAGTACCATTAATAGGTTGTTTTACACGGGCACCAAGAAATGACTAAAAATTCTGTAGAATACACATTCCATCCAGAACACTAAAAAAAATTTATGATCTGGTAATGGAGATAGCAGGAAAGATTTTGAAGCATCATTAGTGTCTAGGATGCAAGTCTCTATGCAGACTTCAAATACATGTGCATGAAGTCAGAACCTGCCCTCTTACTGAACAGTGAAGGATATAAGGAACCAGCTGAAGTTCTCCCACTAAAAAGCTGATTGCATAGCCATATCTGGTAAGAATCAATCCTCTCTTCACAGGGTCTGAACTTTAACTACTGAACTTTACCTGCTAAGCACCTCCTTAGAAAAAAAGAACAGTAAGTTGTACCTAAGGTGAAGGATGAAATAATAAAATATTCAATTCTAAGAAAAGAGGCATCTGGGAGAGACCAATCCAGGCAATTCAAAGACAAAAAGATGAGCAGGAATGGCACAGAGACAGTCATTACAGCAGGGAAGGGCTGAAGATAAGTCTGGAGAGAAAAGGACGAAGTAGAGGGTTGAGCAAAAGTAAGATAACCAGAGAGTAGTTGAAAACTACAAAGGAGGTCACAGATAATAGATGGGAAGTCGAAAGAGCTGCTTTTAGGGAAGATTAAACTCAGGTTCAATTGAATTCCCTTTACAGGGCCAGGTGATGGGACTGTTCATTCAGATAGCTGGGCAATAGGGTTAAGAAACCCTAGTATTTGCTCAGGGGACAACTCCAGCTGAGACAGAAGTCACTTGGAGCACATCTTTCCCCATCCCTACTCTCATGTATTTACCTTAGGAGCACGTTTAAAGGGGGGCTTTGTCTGCTCCAGGCTTTTGCTACAGCAGGGAGTTTTAAGCTGTTCAAATATGTCTGCATGTCAGATGCTTGCTTTGCTCTGGGAAATTTGGAAATTTTATAAGGGCACACTGCACATTTGACTCCTATGGAGGGTACATTATAAGAGAGCCCTGCTTTTGCAAGTGGTTCTTAATTTAAATGACCCACCTTTCTCTGGGATTTTAAATTAAGAATTCTGGGATTTTCTCTCTGCTTTTCTCATTTTTGGATTCTTTTTTCCCTCTCCATTGTACCAAAGTCTGTCCCATTGCTCCAAAACTAATATAGCAATTTGACAGGAAATGTTCCTTTTTTAAAAAAGGGTAGGGGTATGAGTGATGCCTTTTCCTGGTCTTAAAATCAAGAGCCAAACATGGTTAGAAGGGAAAAAGGGGTTTTACCTTGGTATTTATTTTAAGGATCCTTAGGTGCACTATGTCCAGGTCAAATGCACCTCAATGCACCCTGCAATGCCCCTACACGATAGATCAAGTATAACATTATAGGTCTTACTAATTAGCATATCTATCAAAAATTCCCCAATGAAAGGCTCGAGTGAGCCCCCCTTCCCCAGGAACCTTCCCCTGGATGTTCTATCTCAGTTTACAGAATGTGTTCTGGAGAGGACCTTGGTGTCTGGGGCACAATGATCCCTAACTATGAGGCTTTTAAGATGTTTAGTCTCCTAGCTTGACAAATAAGTCTAAGAATGTAGGCTAAAAACCACTAAGAATACAAAAACCTATAAAAAGGTATATAAAAGAGGTATAAAAGAAAAGGCGAAAAATTATCATAGCATCATGAGAAGGTAAAAAATTAATTCAATAAATACTCCAGAACAACAGAAAAAATAATCAAGGGACAGGGTGAGGCAAGTACAATCTTTTTTCTTTCTGATGTGGTTTATACACATCCTGGTTTTGCTCATTTTCAAAGCAGTCTTTGTAACCATCAAACCATATAGTAGAGCCCTCTTATTCTGTCTGTAATACCTTTTTATACTCATGCAAATTTAAGTCAACCTAATTTCCAATTTCTGTACAAATGCTTCTTGGGCTTGGGTAAGTGAGAAGATGGTGATTCAGCCAGTGCATCTCTCGCTACCCTTCCTCACTGTCCTAGCACAGGGAGGGTTTGTAGCTGTGCTCTTCACCCTGTTTCTGTCACCCAACTCTCCTCAGCTCCTTTTACCCAGATTTGCTTCCTGAGGGTCCTGAGCAAGCTGGCCTCTGTTCCGGCTGAATCCAGCTTTCTGCCCACCTGTGGTCTCTGCTTTGCTGCTTTTTCTCCTTCCTACCCCAGGAGTCAGAAGCTTTGTGCTTTCCTCCCTCCCCAGCACTCACAGCCTGCTGGTTAGGAGTTAATTAACCCCAGACCCTCTCTTCTGCTTCCTGTATCTTCTGAAGAAATGTCACCAACTCTTCTTAGTCATCTCTGCCTAATCTGTTGCTTCACTGTATTCCTAGATGGCTTCATAACTAAAACCCTTCTTCCCCATTAGTTTCTGCAGGATCACCCAATGGAGTGATCCTGCAATAATTAATCATCCTCATTTGGGGATCACTGGACAAGTCCTGACATGGTTTTGCCCTTGATGATTACTCATCTCATTGATCCACTCTTCAATATGATTCCACTAACATTTGTACTGTCAGAACCAAGGGGATGTGAAACAGCATAATTAATCTGAGAAGAAAGAAAATGTCTCTGCCCCACAGGAAAAGGTTTAAAACAAATTATAGTTTTGATAAGTGCAAGACTTTCAACTTTGTGCTTATATTTTGGGAGCTTTTGTCAGAACAGAAAGAACTGGAAGAAAACAGCAGCAAACCAATATAAGCTATTTGCATAATAGACCTGCTACTTCCAAATACTGATGAACAAGGTTCCCCTTGGCTAAGTTTGAGGGCAAAGGCAATTTTTCTTGTTTTAACGTCAGCCCTTTCTGTTCCCTAATCAAGCTGCCATTTTCTGGTGTCTCTACTTCTCATATCCCAAGTTTCCTTACTTTTTAACAACCTGAAAATTTTGTTCAGAGCTCATTATCAAAGTAAATTCTCCCACAATTAGTTTTCTAGACAAACAAACAGAGAAAATATGCAAGTAATAATTTGCATTTCATTTCTCCATCTTCAGAAGATTCACCAGAAAAAAAAGGCAACCCTCCACTGTGATTCTGGAAACACACAAAAGCATCCATCGCCTAATGAGAACACCCATCTTATTTAGATACCTGAACCTGAAGTGATCAATTACAAGAGAGGGACTGTATCTGTACATGAATGCCAAATATTGGTGGAAGACATGCTGGGACATGTGGGCTAACAGCATTTTGGAGAAGTTGGGCTTTTCAACATTTACATAAGCCTTCCAGATAAACTCCACGAGGGGTTATGCTGCCTTACTGAGGCAGCCTAAATGATGGATGAGTGACATGACATCCCATCCATCAGAAGACAGGGAAGACAGGAAACAGGGAAGGTAGGAACAGTTTCATCCAGATATGAACTCTGCCTTCCTTTTAACTGATGCAGTATCACCAGAGTGGTTCTCCAAAAACAAGTAAAGCTTGTTCTGTGTGTTCTCCAAAGCCTTTCAAAGCCCCTCCTCTGGTTTTCCAGAATTTCTGTAGTTTGGTTAGACACACCTGCACACTTTCCTGCCATTTGCTGTTTTCTATTTTCTACTTCCCCACTCTCTAGGCACGACAACCCTTAAAAAAAAAAAAGCAGTGACCCCCAACAAGGAGTTTTCTTCACGAAAAACTGTCAAAGCCAGTACTGGACTGGAGAACATTTTTTCATCTTCAAACCTGCAAGTCCATTTTGTATAATTTCAAAAGTATTGCTCTTCAGCTATTATGACTTTATATGTTTTCTATGTCTGTACAGGGCTCAGACCAAAAGCAAAGCTGTCATGGTCAAGCACCACCTGAGTCAGAACTTCGAGCTGACAGATTTTCCATGTCATGCAATAGCTCTGTGTTCCCAGCTGCAAACTGTACATAATGACAATCTGTGTTGCTTCCAGACACTGTCCACAAGCCAGAAGTGTCCAAAGCATGGATAAAGACAGTCCCTGTGAGCAAGGCCAAGAATAGCAATGTCAGTCTGGTCTACCAGGCACACACCTGAGGTACAAACCAAAAAATCATCAAAAAAGAAGCGTCCTTGCTCACAAAGGGATAAAGGCCCTTTCCTTCCTGTTTGTAGAAAATTTTCAGATATGCAGCTGTGAAATGCTGGATAAGAAAAAATCCTTCCTGATTTACATCTCCTGAAACAGATTTAATTAGTTGTGGAGTATCATAAAATGCCTAGGAAGCAGGCACTTGTTGATGTATTCACCTGGGAGCAATTTGAGGAACTGTTCTTCAGCCCTTTAGACATACGAGATGAAAGAATAGGCAGATCATTAGCCAACAATGAAATTAAAAAGAAAAATACAGAGACTGGAAAAAGCAATTATCACCTCCATTAAATTTTATCCAATTCACTGTCAAGTGTGGCTGGACAAAGGGACAACAGCTGGCGTCCTGACACTTCCTTGGTGAGCTGCTGCATTCAGGACAAGAGGAGATGAAATGTAGCCCCCTGCACTGAGGGTTAGGTAGGACTTTGGCATATCAAATCCCTCGCTCCCAGGATCACAAAATGTTCACAGGAAGCTGGAATTAAGCTAGCACTGATGAATAATTCAGAGACAGGACCTGAATTTGGAGGCGCTACTCAGACCTGAAGTGAGTAGCTGTTCTGCCTACAGTAGAGCCATTGGGTGTTGTAGTGCTAGGTTTGGTTTAGCAAGCTGCAGCTTTCCCTGAGAGCTCAGCAGAGCTGCTTAGGGCAGTGTGACCATTGCCGCCCTCCCGCAGTCCATTCGGGACGGCTCCGCGGCTTTGCTCCGCCAGCTCTCAGCTCTACAACTCAGTGACGGCGAAGGAGGCCAGGAGGGTCTCCCCAGGAGGGCTTCAGAGCACTTTTAATGGTTACATCTTGTCCCGGGGACCCCCCGAGGCAGAGAGACCCCGTGATCCGGGCGCAGGGGGTTTTGTCAGGGGCTCAGGGGCGGTACCTGGGCAGGGTTGGGGTACAGGAACCGATAGGGAGAGCCCGAGGGAGTGGCCAGGGCTAAGGGCAAGGAACAGGGGGGGAACAATGTGGGATAGGAAAAGCAATGGGTAAACAGATCGCCACAGTTGGGACTTCTAAATAAAGTGATATTTTTCATAACGTCTATAAAGCAGTCAGCAAGAGTCCTCTTCTGCTCTCCATGGGAAATCCTCTTGCAGGGCAGAGGCTTCCTTCTGCTGACTCTTAGTAATTGCACGACTTGGTGAGCAGCCACAAAGCCTTCCTGCATGCCACTGGACCAGGTATCCATGGCAAGGTCTGTCTGAACCTTCTCTCAGTTCCAGGTGGTGACTCCTGTGCCTGTCTGCACCTAAGGGACTTCCTCTCCTGAGCCATGACACAGTCATTCTCCCCTACTAAGGTAACAGACTTAGGGCTACAGCTACCTTGCACAGAACAAGCTTTAAAATACTTTATTAAATTACCAAGAACGCACACCAGTAATTTTCTAGCTTATTCTCTTAACTGTATCTAAGAATATTAGTAGATCATCATGAGTAGATCATCCAAGAATGCTGTCAAATGAGGATCTCCAAACTAAGAGGAAAAAATTTATTTTGAATACTTGTAATGTCTGTGATTAAATATGTACATCTCTTATTTCTATTTTTCAGGCTTGCTTTGAAGAATAGGTCATATTTAATGTCCACCATATGGGAAACAGCCCACCAAATGAAACACTACTTGGGATAATTTCATGGGTATTCAGAAGAACACAAAATTAATTAATTTTCCTTCTGGTTCTCAAAATGTACCTAGACAGAAAGGAAGTTTTATGAGATGCTAATTTTCCTTCTGTCCCAAAATACCACAGGAATAATTTTCTTGATATATTTTGCTATTTCAAATGCTTGTCCTGATCAGAAATGAAAAAATTCAAAGGATGAACAAACGTGAAAGGTTAGCAAAACATATTTGAACCTCAAAAATGTTACATTTGCAGTTTTGGAGAAATCTAAATGTCATTTCATGCAAACAGATTTTCCCACAGCTCTCCTTAATTCTTAGAGAACATGATAACAAGGATACAGTCAAGAGGTAAAACCAAGATTAATGAGACATAAGTGAGGCACTTAATAGTTGTATCTGTGGGATGATATGCACAGGAAAATGATGAAATGGTCATGAAGCATGATTCAAGAGTGAACTTCACAAGAAAAAATATGTATCACAGGAAATATATTTGCATTTTAAGAGGAGAGAACTCAATAACCCAGCAGGGCATTTCCGTTTCTAATTACTTGCTACTGTGATTCAGTGACTGGATTCTGGGTTTTGTGAAAATGCTTCTGTACACTGCATGAAAGAGATCAAAAGTCATCCATTTTTATGCTAATATAAAGGAGCTCAATCTCAATACAAGATCTGCCTTCACAGACCCTTATAGAAATACAGCATCCAATTAAAAGCAGCCCAATACCTTTATTGACATAAAGCTCTACAGCAGCATGCACATTTGCAGAGTCCTACATCATCTTAATCAATTCTTTTTAAGTAATTCATTGTTCAGGTGACAAATTTCTCAGCTTTGTTTGCTGACAAACACAACCTGTACTTTCACATTTCCTCTCATCCAAGATCCTGGACCAGGACTACAGAGCTAGAAAGTACCCCACAGAATATAAGAAAGAGAATAAATTATTTTAAAGTACTTTTGACAACTAGTGTAAAGCACTGAAAGACCTCAAATATTCCTTTTGCAAAATATGGGCTATCTGTCCCATTTGTCCTAACATTTTCCTTGGAGAATAATATATTCCTTTAATGTTGTGATTTTTTTTCTTTAACGACAGTGCTGAAGATTGTCTTCTCCCATTTTTTGTCACATTGAACCACCAATCATAATTTTTAGATCATTTCTCTCAAAGGAAACACATTTTATCCACACTGATAGCACTCTGATGTGAGTGCTAGCTGATAGTAAGCAAAACGGGAAATTATCAAGATGCCAATATTTTTCAAAGATATTCCTGAGAACAGATGAGTCTAGGTTTTATATTAGCCTTTAATTCACTTTACTATAAAGTTTCCTAGTTCAAATTTAAAAAATAATTTTTGAGAAACACAGTCACTCTCTGTATCCCAAGGTGCTACAGTTCCATGGTGATTTTGGAAGGTGACTTCTCACTACTTTCTGGGTGTATCATTCTTACTCTATGAATAGTTGGGGTTTTTTTTTATTCTGGAAGATTCATTTGTTAAAGATTAACTAATAAGCTTCAAGCAGCCTACTTTTGCCCTAATCCTCTGTCATGTTAAGGACTTCACCCTATCTGACAGCATGAATCAGAAACTGATAGTGAGGCCTCTCACTGCACCTTGTAAATGAAACACATACACAGGTGACAGAAATTAGTTTCCTTCCTCAAAGCCAGAACCTTCTGGGACAGAAGGACAGGAGTACAACCCAAACCACTAAACTTTGGAAGGAACTTTGAGACAGGACAGGTAGCAATAAAAGAGAAGAGACAGAAGAAAGTCAGTTTTTTCCTTCCTCTAGGCTCTACTGACATAGTAAAGTTTTATTAGAAATGGGATCCATCACATCCATCCTTGTTAAAAGGGTTCAAAACCTGGCTTCCTTTTTCTGCTTTGCTTTGACAACCAAATGCAACACCAGGAGAAGGGAAGGAGGAGGATGGCAGCATTTGGCACCTGCTGCCATAAGGTGTTCAAGTTCTTGGGGGGAGAGGGCTATGGATTTACATGTACCTCACTTATGCTACAGTTTGTAAGACAAGGATTTGATATATGAATGAATACACTGGATCTAGGAAAGCCAAAAAATAGTATTATTAGGACAAAACAGGCCTCTGAAAGGTAGCCACAGTTCTAAACCCCTCACTGTGCTGTGGGGTGTGCAAGTGGCTGTCCCCACCACTGGCCCCTTGCCCAGGGAATGGGGCTGCATCCAGCCTCAGAGCCATGGCAGCCACGGATCAACAGAGAGCCCTACTCATCCTCTCCATCCTGCCTCTGGGATCTGGGGAAGAGGCTCAGCCCCTGTCCCCTCTGACATCCCACACAGAGACCAGCCTGTAAGAAGACTGCAGATGTGACTCACTCACATCCCTTCCAGGGCTCTGGTTGCTGCAGATGTCTCTGCCACCTGGGAAGACCAACTAGGACATGTTTAATAAACTCTGTAGCACTGACCAGATTTGGGGAATACATATTTTACTGTGAAAACATGGAGCAAGGAGCCTTACTAAGAATGCAAATACAGTGCAAGACATTATGTATGAAATATGTTTGAGTCTCAAAAGGGTACTCAGAGGAGTGTCACAGCTGTTAAACAGCCCTATGCCAAGTGCTCAGCACAATATTGCTCTAAGACACTGCACTCCTCAGGAGCCACCTGGGTGAAGGGCATCACCTGGGCATCCCTGGTACTACTAAAAGCTTTATGGTAAAAATGAACCCATCAGGATACATTCTTTGTCCTGACTTACTTCCAAATTGGGTTATTCAACTATGACCTAAGACATCAGCTGGATTCTGTATTTATCCCTTCCCTCAATAGACTGGTATAGCATGTGGCTATACACCATTAAACAGCTGTTGGCTTTCCACCAAAGCTAGCCATCATTCAGCCATGGATAAAATAATTATGTATAGCACTTCATTGTGTCTAGCCATCCCAAGACAGCTGCTCAAGCGTTAAAGAAACAGATTTCAGGGAATTTTCCCCGGCCCCATTTCTGAGGTGTTGCATGACCAGCACTCTCCAGCACAAAGGTCTTTGTAGTAAGGCCTCTTTTTAACTTGCAGATGGGTGTGTGCAAAAAGGCCCAAAACAAACTTCAGTCTGAGCTGGGGAATTTGGTGTGGTTTTATAATGCTGCTTTTTTTAATAAGGTATCCAACTCTCTAGAGCTGCTCTAGGTAATCCTAATAGGTACTTAATGATTTTCTTCATGTTACTGTTTAGGCTTGAAGTATAATAAAGTTACTGTGCTACACGTGTTCTACAGATAAATCTTTTTGTATTTATTATTTTCTGATTGCCTCTTGGACATTATGTACTTTTTTCTTCAAACTCTCAATTTGTAAACTGCAGTTGAGAACAATTTATGAAGCACCGTTTGAACCAAAAAGCATTTTTAATGAGTATATTTTGCAAAGGGCAGCAGAACCACAAATAACACTAATTAATAGCTTATTTGATCTGGGGAGGAGGAAAAAGCAAATAGAAACTCAGATATCGATTTGTTCAATGGTCTACTTATTGTAGAAAAGTAATCCTCTGTGTTCTCCATGGAGTTCAATTTTCATTTCTTTGCAGAGCATATGCAAGTACAACATCTGAGCAGAAATGAGAACTGGGAAATTCTCCTTCTGACAGCATACAGTAAATGACATGTTTCTTTTGGCACTTGATCAGAAGCAACTTTAGTTTTAATACTGCTGAAAAAGCCTTGATTGGAGAGACACATTTTCATTTCTTGCCTATTTGTTCAATATCTACAAACTGATAAAGCCAAATAATTAGACTGGGCAGTTTAATTCTTAAAGAAGAAAACAAGCAAATACTGCTTAGTTCTTTAACGCTTTCCCAGTTGTGTTCTTTATTTCCTGCATTTGTCAAAAGCTTACAATTTTCTTTCTCTCCCTGCTCCTTCAAGACCTTACTTAATGACTTAGTAAGTAGGATCCTCATGAGTAAATGAGGATGCATGGAGAGTAGACGAGGGCAGGTTTCACAGTCAAGGGCAAACAAGCCCTTCCCAAAGGTCTGTACTTCCCACACTGTCACACAGAGCCTGTCATTTTGCAGCAAACTACCAGTTTGTTCTGCATTAGCTCAGGCTCCTCCAAAGTTGATACTGAATGCACTGATTCCCTAACTCTTGAGCAACTCTTCTAGCACAGCCCACCAAATTTGCTGCTCTAATTGCAAGACTTATTAGGTTTTTTGTCATGATACCTAAGTTGCTTCTCAGAGCTTTCTGAGAGTATCTTACTCCCCCTGCCCCCTCTTGCCCTTCACATGAAACAACAGACCCCTGTGTGACAGAATGTAACAAAAATTAAAATAGATTTCTTTAAAAATACTGTAGATCTGTAACACAATGTAATATGGAACACAAAGATTATAGAGATGATTCTAAAATATGTCAAATAAAAACTTTAAAACTACAGGGGCTTTGACTATATCCATATCTCTTTGGTATAAAAAAAAAAACCCTAGATGTGGAGAAATAGTTATAGCCATTAGGACATTTTCAGGGCTGCAGTAAGTCTCTCCATCTGCAATCACCCTGAGGGACTACTCTCACACTGAGAAGTAACACAAATACAACACATTTTACTATTGTGATTTTCTGGATGCTATTTTTTATGTAGGACACCTGGTAAGGGGGAATAACAGGGAAATTTCCCCAGGCCTCAGGGCAGAGTGATCCAGGAGTGACGGATGTCCTGCACCCTGGTCACTTCTTCCTCCTTCTCCCCAGCTCCTTGTAGACAGCTCAAGGGCTCTAAAGCCACTGGCTCTACAAGACTGGCTCTGGGTTACAAAGTTAAGGAAAGCAAAGAAAGCATTTCAGATGGCAGAGACAGATCAGCTGCAGAGAGAAAGAGAGAGAAGTGAGGATTTGGTTTGCAACAGGACCACAAACCATTTCACTGAAATAGCCTTGCTCCAGGTTTTTTCCATAGGGATGCTTTCTGATCAATAGAAGGGAATGCCTATCTGACTGCTTACCAGCATTCTCTGCTTTGCAAACCAAATTAATAGCATTTCTCAGGTATGCACATTTTAATACCAGTATGTGTTTGGATTTCTTCCAGGTTTGACATTTACTGTGAATTTCCAGGATTTATGTTCTGGAATTTCCTTTGTAAAGCACTATGAGATTTACAGATAGTCAAATACTGCTCTACTAGAGCAGGCATTGTTGTTTTAACAACATGGTCCTCAAATGTAGAAATTTCGTATGCGAGTCCATGACGGACCTATATGTCTGATGGGACTTATAAAAACCATCAATTGTTAGTTACATCAAGGGCCAAAATTCAGTCAGCATACTGACATCAAACACATGGTGCAGCCTGATGAAATTTCTTCTTCTGTCCAAAGCCTAAAAGGCCATCCCAGAAGGTTCTCTGTGGTGAACCCATGGTCAGGAGGAGGAGGCAGTGGCACCCCCAAAGTCAGTTGCAAGTTCAGCAAGGCAGAGACATCACCTGAGCTTCTGCATTCAGAGTGTGTTTCTGTGGCAGATATGCAACATATTCTTTGCTCTCCATGTGATTAGTTTCCAGTGATATTAGAGGTTTTCTGCTGAATGTTAACCTCCAGTTATTAAAGCCAGTGATGCTGCCTGCTCTGTGCATGACACCACCACCACTGTACAGATGATCGCATCTTTCACGGACTTTGCCCATCCATCCCAACCGCCTTGCTGAGCACTGGGTCCCTGCAGCAAATCAGAATGAAGGGCAGGTTCACTGGCTAGCTCTTCCCCTACTTTGTGTCTGTCTGTCCCCTGGACATTTCAGTGTGTATTGAAAGAGCAAAATTGGGCAATGAGCCTCCAGCTGTCTCTGTATTATTTTAAACAGGTATTATGGAGACAGAGAAAGACACGTATTTAGCCAGAGCTGCACAGAAATGCTGTAGTTCCTTTTAAATATGCATAGAAAATTTAAAAAGAAAAATGCTATGCTTCAGGACTGCCTTTGGCTCTGATTAGAAACAGCTGAGCAAAGCCAAATGTTCAGCTGTTTCTGCAAAGAGATTAACACCTGTTGAAGATGGAATAAAAATATGTGACAGAGTTTAAGAGCAAATATCAAAAGGCCATTATTGTAAAACTAACAGTAACACCAGTGACTGATCGCATCCCCACCCTGTCATGCTACATCATTCCTGGGAGGGAAAAAAGCACTTTTAACACATCCACAGCACATAAGTAATATGTGCACATATTTTCAGCTCTTCATCCACAGCTGGGAGAATGACTCCTCAACCCTGTTGTCCAAAGAATATTTACAGATGGTATCAGGTCATCATGAAATAACATCTACCCAGGCATGCCATGTACGCTTGAGGCAGACAGCTGTATTATAGCATGTGTTGTTATAGTTCACGCTAGCATCCCATTTGGGGTAGGAGGAGCATTCTTAGTGTTTTACAGGGTAACCCTTGCGGTACATAAAGACTGGGGAACAAGAAGTTGGAGAGCAACTCCATGGAAAGGGATCTGGGAGTCCTGGTCAATGGCAAGTTGAACATGATTCAGCAGTGCCCTGGGAGCCAGGAGGGCCAAGCACGTCTTGGCGGGCATCAGGCACAGCATCGCCAGCCAGGCAAGGGAGGGGATTGTCCCGCTCTGCTCTGCACTGGGGCAGCCTCACCTCGAGTGCTGGGGGCAGCTTTGGGTGCCATAATATAAGAAAGATATGAAGTGATTAGAGAGCATCCAGAGGGCAACAGAGATGGTGAAGGACCTCAAGGGGAAGCTGTATGAGGAGCGGCTGAGGGCACCTTGGCTTGTTCAGTTGGAGAAAAGGAAACTGAGGGGCGATCGCATTGCATTTTCCTCCCGCCAGGAAGTGGAAGGGCAGGCACTGATTTCTTCTCTGACCAGTGACAGGACCCAAAGGAATGGCCTGAAGCTATGTCATGGGAGGTTTAGGATATTTACCCAGAGGGTGGCTGGACACTGGAACATGTGCCCCAGGTTGTGGTCACAGCACCAGCCTGACAGTGTTTGTACAATGCTCTCAAACACATGTTGTGACTCTTGGGGTGTCCTGTGCAGGCCTAGGAGCTGGACTTGGTGATCCTTGTGTGTCCCTTCCAACTCAGGATATTCTGTGATTCTGTGTGTGATTTCCCACATTTCTATTCCCTTGTGCTGCAGGCACAGTAGGCACATGTTTTACCTCCCTGTCTATTGGCTGAAGGAAGCTTCCTGCCTCAGGGACCAGAGTTTCCCCTCAACCCCACAATGCCAGCCTTGCCCCAAACGCTACTGGGAAAGAAGGCCTGGCACTGCCCGAGCTCCCCTACCACCCTGAAGTGCCCTCCCAAGGGCAGCAGAAAAGTGCCAGGCCCTGTGGGCTGCTCTGCGAGCCTACTGCATTTCTCTGAGGCTGATGCTCTAACTGAAATAAGTGACCTCACATTTTTGACCCCAAATCAGAGTTTATTTCCTGATGAAGACCAACTGTGGGAGCACTCCAGATCCCAGTGTGCTCCTGTGGCGATCTGTTTACCCGTTGCTTTTCCTATCCCACATTGTTCCCCCCCTGTTCCTTGCCCCTAGCCCTGGCCACTCCCTCGGGCTCTCCCTATCGGTTCCTGTACCCCAACCCTGCCCAGGTACCGCCCCTGAGCCCCTGACAAAACCCCCTGCGCCCGGATCACGGGGTCTCTCTGCCTCGGGGGGTCCCCGGGACAAGATGTAACCATTAAAAGTGCTCTGAAGCCCTCCTGGGGAGACCCTCCTGGCCTCCTTCGCCGTCACTGAGTTGTAGAGCTGAGAGCTGGCGGAGCAAAGCCGCGGAGCCGTCCCGAATGGACTGCGGGAGGGCGGCAATGGTCACACTGCCCTAAGCAGCTCTGCTGAGCTCTCAGGGAAAGCTGCAGCTTGCTAAACCCGGCATGACAACATGCTGTCCAGTTCATCAACATGGAACTGTTCAAAGTAGGGGCTACCAGGCTCACCCTGTGGTGTGCCCACACTTCCAGAGAGGGAAGCACTCTAGACAGTGTTGAAGGTTACACTTGCAGGGTCACTGCGAACACGCCTCAGGAGTGCCCTGTGGTGCAGATATATACCAACATGCACCACACCACATGGTGGTGGCGGGGACACCGCCCGGGGCTGCGCTCTCTCAGTACTGATTGGACCTCCAAAATCTCAGGCATGTGAATTGTCACTTACTCCCCTCAAGAGGAAACACTGCAATTGTACCTGAGCCACGTTTGGGTGTGTTCCAAAGCTGCCTGTGGTGGCAGAGAAGATGAGCCCATGCCATCCAGGCTTCCCATCAGCACCTTCACTCCAGCTGCTAGAGACTGCTGCCACTTCTAGTCACTTAAAAACTGGCTGAGGCAAAGGCCTTGCCTGGCTTTCCTGTCCCTGCAAACTGAGGAACTGCAGCTTGCTTCTCTCCTGACGATGTGGCATTCTTCGGGCTGTGCCCAGATAGAAAAGCTGCTTAAATGGCCGTGTCCAGTGCACGTCCCTGCACAGGTTCCCCACTCCCGGTGGAGGCAATGACTCAAAGATTTACGCCAGCTAAAAGTTTTGAGGCACATTTCCTGAAAGCCAATTTCTTTTTATTCCAGAAGTTATTAATAATAGAAAAGCCTGAGTTTTGTTGGCTGATCTCTTTATTTTTTTTCTGGTCGTTTATTGCACCTCCATTTATTTCTTCCTCTGATTTCAGTTTCTGTTCTTGTTTCATTTTGATACTAGTTTCCTCAAATATTATGCACATAATTTAAGTAGCAGTATTCAGAAAAAGAAGACCTGGGAGACACCTGTGTAACCTAGAAACTATGAAAGGATGCAAAATGAAGAGACCACAGAGAATGAGAAAAAAAATACTGACATTTTTATTCTATTTTCTTTCAGTGGTGTATATGGAATGTTGTATTTCTCATGTTATTAAAAAAAAAGAACTAGATATAGGAAGTGTTCTGAAAATACACTTTGAAAGGATAAAGAAACTGGAAGACTATCCATAAGAAGAGACTATAAAGATTTAGAGAGAAATTAAAAAGATGATATGCAGTACATATATCTAATAATGGATTTTCAGAGAAAGTAATTCAGTACATCCTTTTTCCATACTATAAAGGAAAGATACTACCCCTTTGGACTAGAATTTCTTTCAAGACTTTGTGAAAGTCTATTTATTAATTTAGATTGTCAAATTTTCACAAAGTCGCTGGATAGGTTTAAAAGTAATTAAGAATAAACATCCAGACATTATTCTTAGTGTATTATTAGAGAACTGATTGCTTTATACTGCTCACCTTGAAATATCTTGCTTACACCTCTGGAACAGCTAATATTATCAGTTTCATTGTTAGTAGCTGGACTAGGCCGACCAAGAATGGAAATGTTGGGGTTTCTGTAACTGTACAGACTTTTTCAGGTCCAAGTGAGAAGAGTAAAGTCACCTATTTATTCTTAAATGCAGTAGTTTATTACTTGGAGCACTTGGTTTAAAAAACCATAACATTTTGCATGTCAAACACTGCAAACTAAAAAAGTAGAAAAAAAGAGGCTACTGAAACTAAGACAAGGTTAATAAATCTTTTTAATGCTTGAATAGCTAACAAGGAAGGGCATGCAAGGACAGACTTAGTGATATAATCATTACCAAAAAAGGATTTTGTGTCACCTACTACAGAAGTGTAGAATTTAAAACATTTGAAATTATTGCCTGAACACGAATTTCCTTGGGCCAAAATACCATATTTCTGGTAATTGCTTCATGCATTATCTGCAATCACAAATTATTTCACTCTGCCATTCACATGAAAATAATCCAAGGACTGTTGATGCAAGTTCAAACCTATTTTTTCTCTGGGCTGTCACTTTCAGGTGAATGTTGTAGAACAGCGATTTTAATTGCCAGGTTCCCTCAACCAAAGGGGTCCATCTGGTTATGGCACAGAGAATCAGAAAAGAAGTAGCAGAACCCTCTGTTTACAGCTTTTAATGGTTCCTTTACTTCTGCAATTAGCACTTTTCATAACTGAAGGTAATCACTTAGTTCTTACATCCCAGTTTTAAATGTCCCCCATTTTAAGGATTATCAGATCTCACTGCTGGAAGAGGCAGTCATGGAGTTTGACTCACTGAAACCAAGAGTTACTGTATCAGAGAGAAATTGCCACCTACATTGATATAATAGTGTTCTCCCTAAAACGACTCTTCAGAGCATCATTTCTGTACAAAACTTGCACGAAGTAATCAAAATGAAACTTCTGTTAATTGCCTAAGCTATCCGAATTTCCCCAGTAATCTGACAAGCTGCAATTAGCTGCATATTTTCCAGAGGGACACTTGGGGAAGGAAACAATGCGGGAGGAATGAGGTATCCTGTAGAAATGTGAGATTTCAATGACTTGCATTTTCTTGTATTTATGGATATAACCCTACCAATGTAGTTAGAGCTTTTGTTACTGCTTGTGACAAAAGCTTGCATGTACCATAAAGGAGCCAGTCTTTAGACCCCTGTTTGAAGCACTGCCGGGCAGGCAGCCATGGCAGCAAGCTCTGCAGCTGCCTGGGAAGCCAAAGGCTTGGCAAGGCCTTGGCTGTGGACTACCACAGTTACATTATCATCTGTTTCAAGCCAGGTTGGGTGTGTCCATATGAACAGCAGAAGCAGTTTTGGCAAGAGAGCAGATATGGCTACACAGCTCCACTTTTTCTCTTTAAAAAAGCACTTGAGTTATAAATGCTGGAGCTGAAAAACATTGATGGTTTCAGACCATGCATGAAAGACAGCAGAAGGCAGAAGTTATTAAATCCACATGTGAAATGGAAGAAATTGAACCCATTTCTTTGTGAGCTGGTTTGGTTATTACAAAAGTAGTCCACCAGGTAGAGCATACCACAGACAGGGCTGTAGACATACAGTAACCTGCCAGCCCGTGTCCATGATGCAGAGAGAGGGGCTCTGGTAGAACAACCTTCTCGCAGAAGGCTCTGTGTGTTCACTAGAAAGGCAGCAATAGCTCCACATGCTCCACATGCTCTTTTGAGAACAGCCCAGTGAAAATCCAGGATTTGTTCCCCATGGACTCAGGTACCAAGGTAAGCATCTTGGCAAAGGAGATCACATTTTGTCTGAAAAATAGTAATGATCTCATTACGAAAGGTTGGAGATTTTCTTTGATTTTGTCTTTTTTCTCCCAATTTGTTCAAAGGAGAAATCAAATTGACAGGTTTAATAATTATAGGCAGTGTGGTTTGGCAAGCTCAGTATATCTTTCCAAGTACTGGCAGCTGAATACAGTAGGCAATTCCCAACCTCCTACCCCAGAGCGGGCAATCTCAGTCTTCCCTTGCTGTGTATTTCCTCAACTGCCAAGTACAAAACAAATATAGAAGGAATGCTGTCAGGTCACATCGAGACCTGAAAATTTAGAATTTCTACCTACCAACATGAACAAGACTGCAGACAACAAAGACCCCTTACTTTTACCTCTATATTAAAAAAAAAAAAAAAAAGAAAATAGTTAGCATGTAAGGTAGCAACCTCTGTATTTCAGAACTGCAGAGGTTCATCTCCTCACAGGTTCACTTGTGCAATTGAGTAAATTGCCAGAGAGAATTTAGGTCTCTCACTGTTGCTAGAGGTGAGGGAATTGGGCGAAAGGGGGGAAGAATACAAAACCGAAAAGTAAATTACATTTTATAAAATCCCTCCATGTTTCAAGCTGGGGAGTTTGATTTAATGTGGTAGATGTTCTTGGAAGTGAGCATTCTGGATTTCATGTGCTTTTTGAGCTTTAATTAAATAATTTGAAAAAGAATACCATATGTGCACAGACTTCTCAAGGGGTAAGCATGTAAATTTCTATGTTGATATTTGCAGACTGTTCAACTCATACCAGCATGGAAGGAGGCATAGGGATTTTTCATTTCTTCCAAATAAATGCCTGAGCAGTTAGGAAACTAAGTGGGCATCTAGTAATCTTTGTCACATTCTCCAAGGTTCAAGTTCCCCAACAAAGAAGCTACTGCATTACTGAAAAATTCTGCCAGAAAGAAAACACACCTTTATGAGTGTTTTTGTTCTCCCATAGTAATAATAAAAAAACATTAAAGCACACATAATGCAGCAGTCAGTACCTCTTCTACCTGTGCAGAAAAAAGCAAAAGGAGCCCAGAAGAACAAAGGGAAGGCATAAATAAGTGCTAACACAGGCACCAGGTGGAGCGGCACAGCCATCTGTACCCTGACTGACTCACTCACCCGGCTTGTTTTTATATACATCAACCACGAGGCAAACTCCCCTGTTATGTGCAGCTTTGATAATACGTAATTAGTTGGTGATTTAGCAACCCTCGAAAAAACCAGGACAGTAATCATGGCAGGGGGAAAGAATGAAAAGGAGCTGAATTAGCCTCTGCAACCAGCAATTTTTGAACTCTTTGGGTAGTTTGTCAGACTGTAACAATAGAAGTGATTTTGGAAATAGGAGCAGTTGATAAAGTGGCAATGCTGATGATTGACATCCCTCTTCCAAACTAAAGAAATGCTTGTGAATCTGTAGTGTAGAACTCTCTTAAGAAAATATTTTAAAACCTGAGTAACTACTGCAAGCATTGTTTCTCTGATCAGAAGGATGAGGTGAGCAACAGCTACACAAATGGGGGTACAAGGAGGCAGGAGACAACCAGGCCTGAGGTTTAATTCTGGGAGAAACTCACAGCTCTCTCATCAAAGAGAAAGCTCATCTCTACTCCTCATGATGAATAAGATTTAAAAAAAAAAGTATTAAAATTAACAAAAATTATTCTCAGTCCTCACTGCAGCCAGTGTGGAATGTGCCACTAGCAGCAACTGATGTAAATATCTGTTCAATTCTGCTATTAAAAAGACAGGAAATATTCTCTGTTAGGAAGAAAGCACTGGAATTATCCTTTGCATTCATTAGAGGTACATATTACAGGGGATATGCATTTATTAAAATATGTAACATAATTGCAGTTTTAGGGGAAGGCTCTGAGGGCTTACAAATATGATCACATTTTTTTAGTTTGTGATCTCTGGGATCACAGACTGGGAAGAGAGCTTTTACCCAGTCACTTTATCATTCATCTCAGCTGCCTCTCTCTGCCACAGAGGAAATTCTTTCCAAAAAAGCTAACCTGAAAGCTCCAATTTAACTTGCTGCTCTGTATTTATGCTTAGGTATGTTCCCTTATGGAAAACTATTTTTGAACAAGCATTTTATATACAAGTGCAATTTACTATGCAAAACTTTGTGCAGGAGAAATAACAGCATCATGTTTGTAACCTTAAGACTCAATATGAGCAGAGTTTTGTGTTTTGTTTTGGGTTTTTTTTTCATCTAAGCTCTACAAAGCAAGACATCAACTCAAAAATATAAAAATGGTGTTCTGGAGTTGGAGGCAATCCTCGACTTCCAATTATCTCAGATATTATCACAGAATTTTGCCTTTTTGCCCTCAAAACAATTCCAAATTGTGGGATCTCTAAGTTGGAGATGGTTTTACATTTACGATCTCTTAACATTCCAGTGCATTCTAACTTAAATTCAATAGTAAACTCGGCTTAAGAGCTTCAATGTGGAAGTTAAAAGTTTGATAAAAATTATCATAATCAAAAGATCTATCAAGGCAGGCTTCTCTTTTGCTGGCTGATTTTAATCTTGAGTTTTCACTTAAATAAAGAAATAAAGAAAACCTCACACTTTCCTAACTCTGAAGGAACTTTATTAGAATGAAATTTACTGACCAAAAGTTCATTCTCCTTCAGCTACTCTTGCTTAGGCACAAATTCTCCTTACACTTCTTCAGTCACCAGTCTTCACCCGTCTCTCTGGTGTTCTGCACAGTTTTGAAAAAAACTATATACATACACAGACACAGACACACACACACACACACACATATATATATGTCCACTGGGGAAAAAAAAGTTAAGCATTAATTTTACTCTTAATAAAATAGGAAATACACACTGCCTTAAACTCAAATATTAAATCAGTTGTTCTTATGAGATAAATTGTTATTGTCACCCCAGTTGCACAGACAAGAGCCACGAGTCAATGGTGTAATAGTTTGTTCAAAGGGAGAAGCAAGTGTGTGTGCACTCATGCTAGCTAGAAGGGTGAGAATTGGAGCTGCACAATTTCTTCCACAGGACTGACAGGATGTTGTCTACCATACCAAATAAAAAGAGGGAAAAAAATCAGAACTTTACATTTGAAAATTGGACACACATGATATCAAATCAGTAGCTTTCAGGCAGGAATCATACTGCCCTTTTGGTCATGTGTTGGTCCCTTTGGCATTTTAACATCTAGCAGTGACTCTTGCAATAAAATCAAGAGGAACAAGAATAATAACACATTCAGAAAGGGTACTGTGACAATATGAGATTAAAATACAGTTTTGCAAAAAAATAGCTTATATGCAGATTGCATATAGAATGCAAGATTTCACAGTAGTTTTCATATTGATAAATATTGTATAAAGCCTATGAAGACAAAGATTCCTGCTGAGAAACTGTCTGGTTCATTTCCAAGACATAAAGCAAGAACTTCTAAAATGTAGCTGAGGTGATGAGACACACATTTCAGTTTTATTTCTTAATTTTGCTGACAGACAGTATCAACACCACTTGTTGCCAAGTTGTTCCGGAGTTTATTTTTCCCAAACAGCTCCTTTAAAAAAAACTCTTTTGAATGTTGAGAGCACTCCATAGATAATGGCATGGTGCAATCTTGAGACCTCTGCCTCACCAAAGATAATGGCAGTTCCCTCAAAAGTAGTCAGATGTGCTCCTGTTATTTAGTGATATGTATCTGTGTGATGCATTTGAGTCTATTAAGGTATATTGGTATATTTGGGATATTTCAAAGCACAGCATTCTTGTGATTTAAAAAGCTTTTTTTCAAATGATACTTGATGTGTAAGAGTGCGTTTGAATCCTGTTATACCAAATTGTAAGGCTCATCCTTGGAAGAAAGTACTACAGATCTGGTTGAGGGACATCTGAAAATTCAAACAGGCTTTGACTTCAGGACAGAAGCTTGTACTGCTGGAAAAGGACTGAAATTTAAGATCTTCTAAAAACTCTGGCTATTTGGAATTATGGCACCAGCCAGCAGCATCAGCATTTCATTAATCTTTTCCAAAAGCAGGGAACCTCTGATTTCAAATAGGGTTGTGACCACTTCCATTTCCCTCTTCAACTGTAGTCCTTACCTTTCTTCTGCAAGTGTGAAGGAGTAGGAGAGTTCAGGAGGCAGTTACACTCATTTGTCTTAGTCATCTATTTTTTCTTTTCCTATTTTGTTAGGTAGAAGACACCCAGCTCTTTCTATGCCCTTCAGTTTCCTAGTGCTAAAATTTAGTTTTATATTTCCAGATGTGCACAAATTTCTCTGAAAAAGAGAAGAGCTGGGACGGAAAGTTCCTGAAGCTTAGAAGTCATATATAACATTGCATAAAATTGCTCTTTAATGTGTTTTCTGGGGCATCTGTTTGATCCTGAAAGACCTGAAATTTTCATCTGCAATTTCTGATAAATAACTTCTGACAAACTTCTGGTTTTCGGGAGTGTCCTTTTCTGAGACTGCTACATATGATGGCACTTGGGAGGTGGGAGTAGGATTTACTCATTACTGAGGAGTAGGATCTGAAGAAGGAAGTTAGATAATTGGCTCTGAAATGGTGGTTTCACCATAAAATAACCCAGCTCTGTGCTACGTTTCTGTCTAGCTCTGGGAAACTGTGCTTTTTGAAATTCCTAGCTAAACAGACACGTGCTTTCATAGATCGTCGGAGTTCATAAACAGTGTGGGTTTTCATCAGGTTGGCAATTTGGTTTCATTCTGATCCAGTGCCGCAGTCAATTTGTTGACTTGATTTTGATTTGATGTCTGTAATGCTCCACTTTTACTTTCGTGGAATATTAATGCTAGATTGGCTTTGATTTCATGGTTCTATTTTACTTCAAGTTTCTTAACAAAATATATTGAACTGATCCTTCAAATGGGATTTTCAAAAGTGCCTAATCTGCACAATTTTTTCAGTATGCAGCATCATTGCAGAGTATTTGAAGACATGAGCTAGCCAACCCAAAATACCAACTAGCTCTCAGTGCAGCAAGGAGTTTGCTCAGTACAGCAGTAAGCATGACAAATACATCATCCAGTGGAGTAGTAGGTATTTGCAGAGGAGGGAGGAGGAAAGCTTTGTTTCCTTTTAACTTATTTTTATTTTTTCTTAAGAGTAATTGTTTTCAACAATGTCCAAGACAGAACAGAACTTCCATGCTTGTATACCATGAGCCACCCAAAAATGCTTCTGGACGGAGAAGAAAGGTGTTTGCACACCCAGATGTAGCTGTCTGAAGTGGCCAGCTAGAGCCCACGTGCCACCGCGCTGCAAGAGGAGACAGAAGGCTGTGCTCACACTCACTGCTTGCAAGAACTTGTCTCTTCCACCTGTCAGAGACCAGTCCTCTAAGTTATATGCCTAACACACTGATAGAGCAAATAGTCCCCAGAGCATGCAGAAATGCAAAGGCAATTTCTGCATTCAGCTGAGGGGTTTCTGATAGGAGGCAGGGATGGCTGAATTGTGAGGAAAACACCTCATGGAATGTTTTCTCCACATTTTCTCCATTCATTTTCTCCACAGTGAAGGACATGAAAGTGATTCAGGTCTGCATACACAGCTCCCCACCCCACATTCACCTATAACACTGATCACACTGAGTACACTCACTGTGACAGCGGTGACTGAGTTGACAGCAGGACTGCAATTTCCCAAATCTTCACCCTGTGCTTGAACTGCAAGGCAGCCTTGTCTACGCTTCTGCACTGCATTTGCAAGCATCCCACAGCTAAAGTGAGGCTAATTCACAGCTCTCAACACCCTCATGCACTCCTGTCTTGACTTGGTATTTTAAAAGATTGAGAAATGTAAATGTTCATGACCTTAAAACTGAATCATCTTTTCAGTCCAGTTGCTCTTTGTCTTTCTTCAGGCTCTAAAGAGATTGGTTAAAGAGATTGGCTCTAAAGAGATTGGTTTTTACTGTATTACTATGCTGAAAAGCTAAGTTAGTGCTGCCACAGGTCACCTTCTTATCAGTTAGTTTTCATCTGGACTTGTCACTTATCATCCTCAGCTCAGACCAAGCACCCCCTTCTCTGAGTAACAATTACAGAACCACAGAATCATGGAATAGGCAAGGCTGGAAGGGACCACAGGGTCATCTGGACCAACCTCCCAGCTCAAGCAGGGTCATCCTAGAGCACATGTCATGGGATTGTGTCCAGATGGTTCTTGAATATTTCCAGTGAGGGAGATTCCACAACCTCTCTGCGTAGTCTGTCCCTGTGCACAGTCACCTACACCATAACGAAATTCTTCCTCATGTCCAGGTGGAACTTCCTGTGCATCAGTTTCTGCCCATTGCCTCCTGTCCTATTGCTGGGCACCACTGAGCACAGCCTGGCTCCATCCTCTTGGCACCTCCCTTCAGATACTCACAGACATTGATGAGGTCCCCTCTCAGTGTCTCTTCCTGAGGCTGGACAGGCCCAGCTCCCTCAGCCTTTCCTCATAAGAGAGATGCTCCAGTGCCTTAATTATCTTTGTTACCCTCCACTGGAGCTGCTCCAGGAGCTCCACGTCTCTCTTGTCCTGAGGAGCCCAGAGCTGGACACAGCACTCCAGATGTGCCTCACCGGCGCTGAGCATAGGGGCAGGATCGCCTTCCTTGACCTGGTATATTGTTTCTGTAAATCAACCAGATAATCTCAGTCTCTGTAGGAAAGCAAATTCACCTGGTAAACAGGACTCACAGTGGTTACCTGATGGAATTTGTTGTAGGAAACAATTTCCCATCTCCTTTGCAAATTTCAATCTGGTATGTTCAACTTCACTTTCCTTGAGAGCCCATCTTCCCCTGCCTTCCTCTCAACACTTCTTCCCACTGACTTCCCAGGCCTTTTTGCTGCATTTCCTTCCCTGGCTGCCTCCCCTCCCTCTCCAAGAAGCCTTTCCCAAGTATTTGCCATATGCATGGCCCCACCAGTCAGTGCTGCACCTCTCATAAGTTTGTATTTTTCAGCTCCCACAGTCAAATGATTAGGTGAGAATCTTGGCTAATGGTTTTAAGTAAGTTTCCTAGACCTTGTGGTAGCAAAGAGAAACTTAAAAACATGACTCAAGTGCACCCTAAAGGCTAAGAAACCTGAAGGCAATAAACCACACCCTAAACTTATTTTATTTTTAAAATCTCAGTTTTAAGTTTTTAACCAATCTCAGGCCTTTCTCAGGCTTTTCTTGTGATTTGTGAACATCTGGGATTGGCAGTGCTGCAATCTGAGCAAGCAGGTTGGAAAATGTATTCCTACACTCCAGCTGCTCCCTAGGGTCCACTTCCCACTGTTCCCACCAGACTACGTCTCCTGAAATGACCTTCTGAGATGCACCAGGGACTCCACAGCATCACATAATGAACCATTGCATTGCCTGAGTTTCTGCTTCCCCATTGCTATCTTTGGAAAAGTTAATGACCACGTTGGTTTTTTGAACTATCCCAGGGAGAGTAGCGTTCTTCAGGCCAGCACAGATATCTGGAAGCAGGAAAAAGAGGTGTGATCAAATCCATGTGTTTTCCATTCCCAGAGGGGTATGTATTCAGCCTTCACCAGCAAAATTGTCCTCACTTGCTTTTCTTCTGCAAAAGAATGATTCCAGGCACTCCTTCAGCTTGGTAAACATGCATAACTAGAGGTTGGATTTTTCCAAGTAATAAGTTTTTGTTTCTTTTGTTGTCATTTCCAAACATAGGAGACCCAGAATAAAGGTTTGTATAAGATTTGCCCATCAAAGATTATTGATTTCCTGCCTAAAAAACACGGCATTTCACTCCAGCTGCTTACTCTGTTTTTCCTCTGTATCTTATTCTGCTTTCAGATCCCCCTGTCATGCTGGGCAGAAGAGCCTGCCTCCATTATTTAATCTCCAGCCTTGGTAAGTGCTTACATTTTAAAGTTAAATTGATTTTCCCCTCTGTTCTGTGAACACTGTCACTTGGTCTTCTAGCTACACCAGTCCACCCACGACAGCCAACAGAATTTGCAAAGTACAAAGTATACATTTTATAAGAAGCCTGAAGAATGCTGAATTCTAATGAAGCAAGGCCAATGTAATAAAAAGCACTGAAATTCAGTGCTGATGCTACTAACGTCACTGTTAGACTTAGCCCTGCTGCGATGAGAACTGCAGGGATTACTAAGTGTGTCTTCCTTCTTAATAGCTCAATTGATGGTTTCAGTAGTGATGCACAAGTTGCTGCCACGTGCTAGATAAAAATAACTAAATACAGTATGTTCACAACAGTGCTGATCAATGTGGGTTATGACAAAGAGTCTTTTAAAGGGAAAACACATTTCCCAACTTTGGTCTACTAAGAGTTAGCTGCTTCATGAAACTTACTTGAAATAGAAAATAACTTTTTTTCATTTGTGCACAGTCTTACTGGTCATGACCCGTTACTGGAGGACAATAGCAAATAATTTATTTATTATTAATTATTAGTATAAATATACCAGAAAAACCAAGTCCCTGGTATTTCAAGGTAGGGGTTGGAGCTTAAACTCACAGAAGTTTGTGGCTTTTTTTGTTGTTGGGTAAATAAACAAATTACCACAAAACCTGAGGATGCTCCATTGACAGGAACCCTGAGCTCCTGGGATGGAGTCACAGAGGATAGAAGATGACTTGTGGCATCTCATATTAAAAAAAACTAATTTCTTGGTGCCCAGACAGAAACACTGCACCAAACAAAATCAGACACAAGAGCATATCAGAAAATTTGCAGGTCCTCTGCCTACCAAGGAAATGTCTAAAGTGTGACATACACAGCTCACATTAAGTAATTAATGAAAGCCTTGATTATGCTACTGACCTTGTGAAAAAATATGCTTTCTGTCACTGAAAAAAATCAAACTCATGTGAAAATTAGCTGCCCCTTTCTTCTGCATATGAACTACAGTGACCTCCACCTTAACTCTCTGCTTCACTAGATGTAAGTCGGGATAGCAGGAAATCATCTTATTACTGTTGGTTGTTGGCTGCTGAGAGAAGCTTCAGTAGTAGCTACATGAAGGTATTAAAAGCCTTGAAATGGAAGCAGACAGCTGAGGGAGGGATGGGCTGGGAAGGAAAGCATAGAGAGAAATGAGACTGCAGCCTACTCCGGCTGCTGCTTGATCTGTGAAAATAGTAGAGCCTTTTCTTAATATATGCTTTTAGGATGGGATTGAAACACTCAATAAAAATATACCTGGAGCTAACAGACAGTTAGGTTTTATTGCTGCTTCTTCTTGTCTGTCAGTACTCCTTAGATTAACCACTTTGTTTTAATTTCAGTATTTGAACAAATGGTGCTATTACAAGCTTCTCCTCAGAAGCAGTGAGGTGGTTTGTTTTGGTAGCTGAGTTCATTATACCCACAGACTATCCTCTAAACCCTAAAAAGAATAAAAACCTTTGTACTGTGCTAGATAGTCTATTAAGTGAAAACTGAAAATTTTAGAGGCAAAACACCTCTTGCAAAACATGACTTCTGCAAGTGGCGTTGTTCAACTTCATGAGGAGTTGGGTTTCCCACACAGTGAGCTTCCCACTAATTGAAATCAGTTCAAAAAAAAGCACACTGTGAACTCTTACAAAATTTACAGGAATGCAAACCAGTGGATGCCATTACATCCACGCAGCCTGAAATGCATGTTAAGATAGACAAGCTCCTCTTCTGCTGAGTTTCCCCAGAGCACTGCTCTCACCTGGTGAAGCATCAGAGCAGCATCATTTTTCTGCTGACTGGCACCAGATGCTGCTGTCCTGCAGGGATGAAAGGGATCAAAGGGAACTGGTTCTCTAGAGAGCACTGCCAGCATTCCCAAAGTCTGACAGTGGCAACATATGCTTACATTTTCTGTTTTTTAACTTGTAACTCTTATTCTTGCAACCCCAAGAGAAAGAGGAAGGTGTGAGCTCTCTCTTGCTTAAGCTGAAATGCAATAGCCATTTTTGGTCTCTCCAACTCTCTGGTAGCTATGCTCCTTTTTCTGTTCAGAAGGCTGCCTTAGAGGAAAGCCAGGTAGTGCCTATATTTGCATGCCAAGGCTGTGATATTGGCAAGATCAAGGCCAAAACTGTGCCCACTTTTTCTCCCAGTAGAAGCTGATTCACAGAGAGCTCTGTTATGTGCTGTGTCTGCTGTGCCACATATCGTGAAGCAAAGCCAACAGCCTGGCTAGGGATCAGTATTGAACAGAGAGATGACACAAATCACTGGGGAACTGAAATGACTCACTGACTTTGCATTCAGCTCCACACCTACAGCTTCGTGGTTATTACATTAAAAATAAATTAAAGCACTTTATATTATCTGCTTTATGGGGTAATATTAGTGACAGCTACCAGGGTGCTGTGCTTCTGTAAAACCCACACTTTACAAATATTAAATTACACAATTATTTATAAACACAGCAGTTTTGTAAAACAATAGAGATATGGTAAATGTAACTAAACCCGTGCACTAAAGTTCAAAAGAGAGAAGTAATGAAGATGTCATCCTGTCATGAAAAATGAGTGACAGATTAATAAATTTTTCCACACATTTCAATATATTTATCATAATCCTTCACTGAGCATTTCTAATTGTGACATGTTTGCATAAGATCCCTTTTTTTAAATTGAGTTTTAGCAAGTGCTTGCTCTCCTAGAAGAATAATAATGCCAGACTGGACCAGTAGTCCACTGGGTGAAATTCATAACGACCACAGTTCTTATGTAGCTGGATGATGAACTTGGTCTTCAACTTTAATCCTTGTGTTTGAAGCATAACTATAAATGAAAATAAGTTAATTCCAAACACTAAAGTTGTCAGCAGGATATTTTCTTCCACTTACTTCTCTAGCAGTAAAATATCACCCATAACTGTGACTGGGAGTTGTTCTTAATGTGTTGAATAGGTTTATCCTAGGGTTTTGGGTTTTTGTTTTGTTTTCTTTTTTTTTAAGATTTCTAACATATTTGTTTTTACTTTGACCTCCACTTAAAACAGCAATAACACTTTGTTCTTCCTCTTTCCAGAGCTGCTGAGGCTATGTTTTTCCAATTATTTTTTCTGTGTTCTTTGCCTTACATTACTCAGGGATATTTTTCTGCTTTCACTCTACCATGCTTTAGCCTGCTTTTGTTCCTCCAAGTTCCTCAGTCATCTCTCATCCAAGCTAACCTGGATCACTTTGTCTACTGCATATTTTTCATCTCAGTGCTCACCTACTTTTCAAGAAAAATATGCGTGTAAATACGTGTATTCAGAGAGGGAGCCAGAGGCACTTTAGTATTAACCTTTGCCCTTACTAAGAATTAACCATTTAATCCCACTTTAGTGAGGTTTTCTTGTTTTTCAGTCAGGATGGTGCAGCACTTCAGCTCTTCTTCCATGAAAACCTATTATCCTCAGTCATACCTCTAATGAGGGATGAAGAATTTTCTGAAAGGAAAATCCAATTTAAATGCCATCCCGTTCTTTAGTACTAGATTTCTGTTAACTTATTCAAGGAGTTGTTTTTTTAATAGAGAAGTTATGATTTATCACATGAAACACAATCTCAATTAAAAATACCTGAATATTATTTCAGTATCTCCAGGTGTCAGCACCCTGATCTTATAACATCCTTTACTTTTGTTCCTTATAAAGAATAGGTTTCAGAAAAATATATCTGCTATTAATTCACGTGGTGAAGATTAAGACAAATCTTTCGCCATTCGCTCTCCTTAGCTACAGTTCTGCAAAGTTACAGGTTTTCATGCAAGCTTTCTGATTTCACTTTATTGAAAACTGAAGCTTTATTTGGTCTTCTGTATCTCTGGTTATTTGTGTTGCCCAGGTTTCCCACATTTCTGAATTCTCATATTTTTTTCCCTTTTTATTTCCTTCAGTTGAGCACAACTACCATTTTTGAAGAACTCTTGTTTGCTTAGGAAAAACCACTTGAAGCCTTGCCACTGAGTCTGGGGTGTTTGCTCTTACCATCCTGCTTTTCATTGTACCTATTTCTGTCAAGAAATGATTCCAGGTGGCCTTCACACTGGTTTCTAATAATTTTCACATTTTAAAATACCTTTATCTGTAGGAATTTTTTTTCCAGATTTCCTATTACACAAAATACTTTTTTTTTAAAAGCTAAGTGTTAGGGTGATAATTAATTTCTAATAACTTATTTCTTTGGAACACTCATCAGAGCTTTTTAATGCAAGTGTCTATATTTAGGTTGAAAAATAATTTGATTTTTCTAAAGCACTGAGCTCTCTGGAAACAGATGAAACTGCTCAGCATTTTAAAATCTTTATATTTGGAAGTAAAATTTTGCATACCACTTATTTTTAAAGTCCTGAACCACATCATTTTGGAGAAAGAAAATGAACTTTACATGGCACTCCAGATGTCTAAAACAAGCAAATAACATTATCAAAACTAGGTCTGCAACAGCATTTTAGAAATTGTAGAGAAAGCTTGTCTGGTCTGTAAATGCTTTAGGGCCAGCTCATAAGCAAAAACTTTATGAGCAGAAACCTAGAGACACTAAGTGCTAAAGATAACAAAGCAATTTAAATCTCTTCCGCTGGAAATATTATTAATTACCAACATTTTTGCAGTACTGCCATCACCAGCACATACCCAAAGCCCCCAGAAATTGTTTAGTGACCTCAGCCTTTCTTTCTTACAGCCCTGTACAGATTGACATACTTTCCACAGAAGCACTTGACTTCAGTTAATGAAGTTACCACTCAATGAAAGATAAAGGCTTGAACAAAGCTTCTGGTTTTGCTATTTTGCTATTTTTTCCAGAGTCTCACATAAACAAGACTGTTGTAAGAAGAGCATTTGCAAAGCAATTGTAAAGGGCATCATTCTGCCACACCAAAATTACTTAGTCTGGCCCTCCCTGGCTTTCTTCTTCAGCTTTATTGTCAACAGCTATGCCAAAAAATCATAAGGCATATGAAAAAAAAAGGTCAAAGTGAAACAGTATTTTGGGGTTTGTTTTTAAAATAACTAAAGTCAAAGCAATTTTTTTAAGTAGATTAAGCATTCACTTCAATAGGAATCTCTGAACTGAGTTCTGAGTCACTTCAACCTAGCTGTCATTTTTCCACGAATTTCACAAGCCAGTAGACTCCTTGACACTTAAAAACCTTTTAGTTCTTTAAGAAATTCTACAGCAAGCCAAAGTGAAGAAGCTGCTTCAGTATTTCACACAACTTATTCCAAGTCATTCTTCTAAAGTCCCTTCCCTTAATAAATCACTTGGATAATTCCAGCTCCACCATTGAAGAGAAGTACTGTCATGCATAGGTACTAAAGCTGTAGTTTCCCTCTGTTATTCCAAGTAACAGATTAGATAGCAATCTAATGTGATCTATTTCAAACATGGGAAAAAGAGTATTCATTTTCATTCAACAATAGCATGTTCATGTTCATTATCATTATTATTATTATCAGTTTGATGGCCTTCTTCCCCAAGAGGCTCTTACCTTCTTGAAACAATTATCTTCTGCTGCTAAAAAGATTAAATATATGGTGAGATGTCATGTTTGAAAACTATATCAAAAGCAATTTTTTTGGTTTTTTAATATTTGCTCAAATGCCAGAGAGTGTTTCCTAACAAAACCATAAAAATCTTTCAGGTAGACTTTGGTACTGAGTACACAGATGGGAGCATGTTCTCAGGGAGGATAAATATTATGTCTGCGTCTAGTCATGAGTGATTTACGCCCTCTGATGTAGCCCAGTTAGATAACCATTTCCTGTTTCCTTAGTTACTATCTGAAGTAGCAAATGATGGCTACTGGAGAAGCAGACATCACTCTCAACAGTGAGTAAAGTGACAAATGAAATTACGTGGATTGACTAACTCTGAAGATGACACAAAATGGAAATTCCTACCAGAGAAGTGCTTGAAGCCATGTTGTCAATAATTTCCTCAGTCATTAAAAGAGCAGTGCATTCAGTGCTGGCAAATCTTTTGAGAAGAGATGTAAAGCTTTTCTCAAAAGAGTTCACACAGGCTCTTCCCTGAAGACCTCATCTGGGCTCTCCACTAATGGAAAGACAGACAGACAGGCATGTCACTCACTTTATTGATCTGCTTGAGCCTATTTATAACCCCATCTTAGTGTGCCAAACCACAACAGGATTTTCACCTACATCCCAAGTCTGTCTCCACAATCGTCAGAACTGGCAGTAGTATCTTCTTCAAAAAGAAACCCCAAACCCTCAGTGAGTGACTTGCTAAGAGCAGATGTGGCGTGTTCCACAGGTGACATGTCACATGGGTTTCTTTGCCCTGCAGTCTCTAACAGACTTGCTGGTTTGTCAGTACTTTTCCAGCAGCAGATTTAATGCAAAGTAGATGATTTCATCTTAATTCTATTAAGAATTTAGGAGACGTAGATATTGAAAAGATGAGATGTGGCATCAAAAAATACCTGGAAATAACCACTATTATAAAGTTGCCTCACATTTGTAACTTTAAAATTCCCACCAGCTGGGAAGTTAAAATACAAGACAAAGGAGGTGGGGGTAGAGACGAACTAAAAATCTTTTCGTTCTTTGTTTTCAGTCTGTTTGCATCACATGTAGCCAAATCATTTTCTTTTAGGTTAGTCCTAGGTCACAAATTGCTGAGCAACACAGTGTCACCCTTACAAAGAGCAAGCTGCCCTGTTCACATTTAGTGAATGTGCTCTTCAGATTCTAATAGGTTTATATCCATACATTAAAATGGTTTGGGTTTATTCATCACGATTATTGCAAGTGTGGGCTGCCCATATTGAACTGCTTTATGGAACATTAAGGTAAAATAGGAATGCCCTGTGGGAAAAAGTAGGAGTACTCATGGCCAGTCCAAGCTCCTCTTGCACAGGGGTGGGTACCTGACGAACCACCTTGCAAGGCAGCCGCAGGTGCTATCCTACTTTCATTCCCATTCCAGCGGGCTCAGGCCATGCCAGGGCGGTGCCATGTTGGGGTCCCGCTCCCTCGGCGCGGGGGGAGCCGCACCGTGCTGTCAGCACTAGAGGGCACTCCGGCATTAGGAAGTGCAGCGCCGCTCCGCAATCCCCGGGGTGATGGAGGCTCTGCCGCTGTGCGACGGGACGGGCGCCCACCACGTATTTCCCACCGGGAGACCCTAGGCATGATGAAAGCAATGTTCTCTCCCTGCCCAGCCCAATAAAGGGGACGTGGGGGGTGTCATGCTGCCAGTGAGGAGCTGACCAGGTGATACTGCAACCTTGCCAGCAGAGATGAGCAATAGTCGCCTTAGGCGTGAAGCGGAGAGTTTGGAAGAAGGCACGTGGCTCTTCCCAAAGGAATGGTTAGTGTAGCACTTCCCAGTCACTGTGCTTGGTTTCTTTCCTCATGGGTACTAAGTATTACTTTGGCTTTGCCTTCAATACCCCGGTTTTGAAGAAGCTCAGTTTGCAACTACTCACCCGTCTTGCAGAAAATGCCGTGTCTTTGTGAATGAACATCTCCACCTCCTCTCCAGCAAGGCAGGGAGAACGGCACATTTCCAGACGACTGCTTTTCCTCAGATGCTAATGAGAAAGCTGTTAAAGAAGTGTACAGCTAATGGGCTAAAATACGAAGGAGGAGAGAGGGCTACTCGACCAGACAGTCACTTTCCAGAAGGGAGAAGACTGTCACTGAGGTTCAAAAAACAGCCCATGGCTAGAACATGAGAGGAGCCCATTCCCAGTAAGCTACACCACCCTTTTTGTGATGGGAGACTTAAACTGACCTTAAACTATCTCCAGCTGTGCTTTAGGAAGTTTAGCCTTAGTCTCAACCACGTTAATTCTAAAATATTCCCTTCATGACTAATTCATATTTTTCCTTGATATTTAATCTAATTTGCTGCAGGCTAATCCCTTTGGGTTTTGGCCTGTTGACAAAAAAAAAAAATGACTAGTCCCTGTACTCCTGTTCCTTCTCTCTGTGGATCTATGGATACTTATTATCTCTTTCAGGTATTTTTTATTTTTTCAACAACTCTTAGAGCATAAAAACAGCTGCTACTCTTCCTAGTTAAGGGACAAGAAGATTCCAGGTGTTCAGAGATGACTGAAGGAGACGTTATCAGCAAGTTTTTTGTAAATGCTACATTCCACATACATCTATCTGGATGAAATTATTTTGTGTCTAAGTGCCTTTAATTACCACCTATAGGCTCTAACTGAAATACTTCTCCCTGGGGTGTTTTCCTCCTTGCTCTTCTGGGTAATATATCAGGGTATCTTCTTCACTGCTTCTGTTGGCTTTAGTTTAACAGCTATTACATACCTCATTAATATTTTAAGTAACACATAATAATAATAAATAATAAACTTAATGCTTAATGTGACCCTTTCAAATGGCAGTAGCTTTGGTTATGATCCTGGACTATAATATTCCACAGATCCTTTGCAGAGAGTTTCTCAGTGATTGATATATATGGAAATTTTCTCAAGAAAAACTGGCATGCTACGGCCACCAAGTTTCTGTTGCCTAAGAAGACAATGTCTCTCTGTCATCCTAGAGCAAGGTTTGTATTCTTTTCTTTTGTTTAGAAAATACTCTGAAAATTCAGATTGCTAAAAGGTGGCTCAGTAGTTTTTGCAGCAAGTGGGATGACAGTCCTAATTCCAGCCCAAGTTTTCATAGGCAGCCTTGGGGAGCTATTTTACCCAACCTGCATCTCTCAATTTCACTTCTATAAACTGAAGATAATGTTCCTTTCCCACCTGGGAAATACACTGATACTAGTGAGATATTTGGATGCTGTAAAAGAAGACCTAGGCAAAGCTTGCGCACAGTCAAATTATAAAAGTCCTAAAAGATAAACAAAATAAATCAGATTTAATATTCTTCAGCTTTTGTTTATCTACCTTCAACACTAGAAATTCCCTGGACTCACTGCTATTCCCTTGTGCTGTCTTCATAAGTGAAGCCTTGAGCTGGTCAGATCACCTAAACTCAGACAAAGCTTTTTCCATGAGCTGCCTCATTGTGGTAGCTGGTTTAGGCACCCCAGCCATAGCAGTGGCTAGAACAAAAACAAAAGAGGTTCTTGGGACATAGATTTCTTTTTGGTTTGGATTAGCATGCACTAAGCAACATATAACCAATGCAAGGAAATTTTTAACCCATTTTGGCTATATTTTAAAGAAGAAATCATTTGGAGGCTAAAATGGAGAATGAGAAACTTCATCTCAACAGGCTGATTTTTGTAATAAAAAACATTCTGCCTTACAGGAGGAGAAAAGGAGAGGCATTCCACCTGCTGCATATGATGGCTGCCTGTGTCCTCTGAAGTAATGATCCATCCTACAGGCCAAATTCTTCCAATCTTGGTCTTGCAGGCATCACCTACAGAAAAGTGCCCATATGCTTTAGCATATCTTTTTTAAATGAAAATTGTTAATTTAAGCATGCTACAGGTATATATGTGATGCCATAAGGAAAAAAGGAAATCATACAAGCTGAGCTTAATTTCTAAGCCCTTGTCCCACAGAATTACTTAAACACATGACTCCAAGGTTTTTCAGATAATTGTGGGGCATTTGAGCAGTATAAGGCAAGTCCAGAGAGTAGTGGACCCACTGCTCATGCCCTGCAGAGTCTCAGTGAGTGTGCACGGGGAATGTGAGGCCCTTCCTGTGAATATGTGTACACTGTGATTGTACAGGTCTGCCGGGTAGAATATCTGGCACTTGCAAAATTGTGCTCATGTATGCCAAAGGGCTGGATCACAGGGCTGGAAATCCCAGGTAAAATACAGAGATCCTCAGAATCTTCCCAGGCTTTTCATTTGAAGAATTAAGAAGAGAAAAAAAAAATTTCAGGGAAAAATGTTCATATATCAACCCTGTTATCAAATATTTTATTTTGATTTCTTCAACCCCCCTGGGCAGCAACCAGTTCTAAGTTACAACACTGAACTGGATGGAATTACTCACATATTGGCATGTAAATAGGTGTCTGCAGAATTCTGAGCCTGCTTTAAGATTAAACTTTACTGCCAGTAGCAATAAAGATGTAATTAGCATTATTGTAATAATGGCATCATCTTTTGTCTTGTTTTTTCCCAGTCAGGAATTAGAAAAAGGAAATAAAATTATGTCAGTCTGCATAAGAAGAGTGCTAGACCTGCAGAGTTATACAGAGCACTGCAAGCATCTTGCTAGTGCAAACAAGAGCAACTCACCATAAAATTAAGGGAACAAACACTACCCACTCAACAGCATAGAACACAATGTTGTTCTTTATTATATTATTTAAAAGGGGCAGATTTAGTCAGTCATAAATTAATAATTCAGAAGGTGTAAGAAGGCACAGCCAATTAGCTGCAGTAATTTGCATTTTTATGCTCCTTCATTAGTTTTCTAAGGTTCTTCTCTCCTATTATAGCAATGCAAATGCCATCTTCCAAAAGGTGAATAGCCAACCTGTTTATTGTTTGCATGGTAATGAAGCCTTTTCAATTATTGAAAGACCAAACAATTTAATAATTTTTAAGACAAATTTTTGTTGCTACAATATCTCTTCCTCATGTTGTTTTTCAAGAAACATGCTTTTTAAATGTAATTTATTTTAACCTGAAGCAAGGAGTTTATCAGGCAGCTGATTTTCTGAGGTTCCTAGAATCATGCCTAACTTTAATCATGTGAGTAAATCTCTTGAAGCAAGGTATTAAAATCCTTTCTTAATTTAGAGGCTGACAAATAACTCAGTGTATGATGTCTTTGTTTGCAGCATAGGGTCTCTTTATCCTTTATGCAGGAATGAATTGAGAAGGGTTTAATATATGAATTTGACCGTTAGGGGAACTTCCCTTTCTTATGCCCATGCCCCAGATATCCACTGGCACAAGCACCTTCAAAAGCTTCCTGCAGCCTGCCCCAGGGATCTCCCTTTTGGTCTTTACTATCTATGGGTACAGTCTTGCTAAAGTTGATGTCTTTAGCTTCTGAGGCATACTCCTGAGACCAGCAAGGTTAAAGTCTTCCTGCAGGCATAACTGAAGTCCTGGTCACCAGAGTGCTGCAGGGCAGCTGTGCTTGCTTGGTCTCTGCCTTCCCATGCAGGACACCAGCAAATCCCACTGGCTTCCCAGAGAGCTGCTCCTAACCTGCAGCTGGCCTGATACGTACTTATTTTTCCATTTTTACTCTGGTATTTTCCTTTCCAAATGCTTTCCATGTGAGGCCATTTCATTTTATTTTTATAATTATTTTATTTTTAATGCAGCCCCTCATTCCAGATGTAGATAGTACATGCACACACTCAAACACACGTATAAGCAAAGTAATGCTGAGGCTGCACCTTTATAGAAATGTATCTGAGGCAGAGGGTAACCCAGGAGAACTATGCAGCTGTTTCAGAGGGCCAGTGGGTACTAATGTCAAAAAAAAAAAAAGGGAAAAAAATTAAAACCTGGAGAATGAAACAAAGCTATGGTATGTTTTCTGAGGCAACCTCAGAAGGGACTTGCGTGTTCAGGTTACTATGACTGCTATCAGTTGGCTGCAGAAGACAGGAAACCTGCCCTTCTCTGTTTACATCAGCAGAATGCTTTTCTTTTGGGATATTTGGTCTTTCTAGGGGCAACCTGCAGTAGTGCTCTCTCCTAAGGAACATGGCACCACTCCCCAGCCCACTGAAATCCACTCCATCCTGTTCCCCAGTCGCTTCAGCCTTTCTTTCTTTTAGCAGAGGTGGTGTTCACAAGCTGCACAGATCGTCTTGGAAATTTTTGGCAGCAAACAACGTACAAGAAGGCACAGATTTTGTCATTTCACTGACAGTGCAGAGAGCATGCCTATAACACAGAGCAAATGACCAACCATACAAGAAGGAGGGTGTGTTGGTGTGTTTTAAAAGGCTTTCTTCCCTTTTTTTGTTAACTTCTTGGTGAAGGCTGCATGTGAAGGCTAGGCTCCAAATCACTTCAAGCAGGAAGGGCAGGGTGGCAGAGAAATGGATGGCTGAACCAGCTACATGACTCAAAGGCAAGTGACATTATGCCAGTGGGTATAATGAGGTGAAAATGGTGCCAGCAGATCCAACAAGAAAAGAGAAACAAAATGGCTTGAGTTAATATGAAAATTGAAGTAGAACTGGCCAAAAATAAAATAACCAAAACTTTGCAAACTATACAAATAAAGACATCTGAAAGTATAAAGGAGAATATTTGCTAACATCATAGTAGTGGCAGGAGTCTCTATCTGTGCCCTTACTCCAGCCCCTCTGTTACCTCCTCCCCTTGCCCCCAAGGCCAGCCCCCACACATCTCCTGCATGACCCGATGCAAGGGGACAGGGGTGGCCCACAGGCAGGCTGGGGCTGTGGGCTGTACTCCCACAGCAGGACAGAGCCTCCTGACTTGCAGAGTTAATGTCTAGAGCTGCAGTGCTTTGTGCTTTCCTCTTCCTATGTGGACAGAAAAGAGGGTTTCTGAACATGCTTATTTGGAGACAAAAGACCAGATTTTGTGATCTAAGTGAATTTCTGTTCTTTATATCAATCAGAAAAATCAATCTTTCATTACTTAGTGGAGAACTTAAAGATTTCATATCTTATATGTCTGATATTTAGCTTACAAATTAAAATTATTTGCAAAGCACGTTTTTAAAAAACATCACTAAGACCTTATTGCAGATCATCTCAAAAGAATAACGTGACCATTCATATCTCTGACTGAAATATATTAGTATTAGAAGGGATCTGTTGACTATTGAATGTGACTTCTTATATCTCACATCTACAGGACTCCCCTAAATGAATTTCTGTATCAAGACCAATAGTGCAGCTAAGCCAGAATAAAAACTGATCATGGTTTCAAATTTTCTCTTCAGACAAATTCCACTGCAGAAAGTTTTTCCAGTGGTCAGTTCCCTTCTCTGAGGTTAATTACTTCAAGGCTAAATTTCCCTAATTCCAGGCAATGGATTTTGCTAATCCTTTCCAGAGAAATTAGAAATGTCTTTGTACCATTTTTCTATTCTTCAGTAACTAAGTTTGAACTGTAGTCCTTCATTTTCAGCATATTTTCCAGCTCTTTAAGCTCATCCAGAGTTGCTATCAAACCCTTCTTTCTAAAGAAAACTAAATAAATAATAATGTTTAAAAAAAAAATAGAAAGAAGACCAAAATCCTTTTCCACAGGGTAGGATGAGCAGTGATGAAGTACGATGGCAGGCTGCTGGACCCCAGCAGGAGCACATGGGAGGAGCTGTGCAGTACCTCCCTTTCTCCTCTAGCAGAGGCACAAAGCCTCAAACTTCCCTTGCCAAGGGGCTACAGTCTGTGTAGCACTTCCCCTTTTCCCTCGCAGTAAATCTTTGCCTGAATAATGCAAGCTCTCTGCTTTTATTCATATTCTCCTCGTTATAGTCCAATGATCATTTTAGCACTTTGGCCGTGGCGCACCACAGGAGCTCCACGTGTATCTGATTATCCATCATAAAATCAAATCCCTTTCAGTCCCTATTTCCCAGCATGGAGTCTTTTCCATCCTACAAGTGTGGCTCACACTGTTCTTCACTGCACAGGCTTCCAAAAAAATGACTTGTTCCATTTCATACAGAAAGTCAGATTGCTCTGTCATTCACCAGCCTTATTTATCATTTAATCCACTACTTTTAGTGGTACAAGAAAACTTCATGGTGAAAATGTCATGTTTTCTTGTCCCATTATAAAAGATAATATCTGAGGGAGATGGACCTTGTGAGGACCAAATCCTCACCATGATCATTCCTTATTTGCAGATATACCTAAATATACTTACATTATATTTTTAATAAAATTCATAGGTATTAGGTTGATTTTCTATTCCTTTATTTTCTTCACAAAATTTCTTCTGGCATGAGTGAGAGCACAGCCTTTCAAAAAGTTTATTACGTCAACAATACTATCCTGATTGAAAAGAACTTGTAATCTTATCAAAGGATGGGATCAAATTAGTCTGACAAAAATTATTTTTGTGAAACTAATGTTGATGGACATTAATTGTGTTAAAGCAATCTCAGCTTGATAGGCCCTTAATTTCCTGGCTTAGTCCTATTATCATTTTTGAATATTGGTACACATTAAATTTTTCCCAACTCGAAATTTGAAAATTCTCATGTTTCAACACTGTGATCACCAAAATAAAATGTCTATGAGGGTCTTTTGCTAGTTCTTTTAAAACTATCAGATGAAAGTTAACTAGACATGCAGATTTTAAAATGTCTAACTTGAACAAACTGCTGTATAACTGGTTAGAATTAAAAGGACTGCATCATCATTTCATTTGATTCTACCATCTGGCTTTCCCCAAATGCAGACTCCAAGTGAATGAGATTCTGCCTTTCATGAACTCTTGTCAGTTCTGCTATCATCATACAGTCACAGAGCAATAATACTATCAGGATTCCCAGTACAACTGGGAACTCCTTTCTCTGCCTTTTCATTCTTGGATCTGCTAACCACAGATGTTTGTCTTTAACATTTTGCTTCCACTGTCTACTTCCTAAAATCCAAGAGAGTTGTTATTATGATTGCTCCAGCTTTTTTCACATTTCATAATGATTTAGAGAAGTTTTTCATTTTACTTTGACCCATACTGTTCTTTCCTCAAGTCACTGCAACAACATCATTCTGAAGTGTGCAATTTGGGCATCTAGTAAAATGTTATTCAACAATGGACAATTATCTTTCTCATGTTTCTGTTTACATTTTCTCTAGTTGATTGTCTCAATATTATTTTCAGCTTTATTAAATTGTCCTTTTCAACCCCCTGAGAATATGTATTCTTGGCAGAACTCACAATAAAAATGTAATCAAGATAAAATCAGTTTCATCCATTTTTTCAGTTCTTTGATTAACTCTTAACTTCATAAGGTCTTGAATAGAGTTAGGCCCCATTAGAAACAATTTTTGTTCATATAGGAAATTGTTATATATAAAATTTTAAAAATTCAAAGGCTGCCTTAAAATCAGCTACTTATATCACGTTTCAAACTGATGCCAACCCATAAAAATATTTGTTCTAGCCACATATTGTAGCTCAGTGGTTGCAGAGCCAATTTCCTTATTCTCTAGTGTGTTTGTGCATTTCTGGCAAGCCAAAGCTAGCAAATTCTCTTGTGCTTTGATCCTACAGAATCCTTCTCTTTTTTTATCCATGGCCTGTAATTTGAACTTGATCGAGGCCATTTTAAAACGGAATCTGTCTCATACAGCTGCATGTTTTATTCAACCTTTTCCACAAAGACTGTTACAGCCATTAATTTTAACATTACCAGCATGGGAATCTTCTTATTTGTTTTCAGAACATCTAGCTTTATGCTAATTATTGAGAAATTTCCACTGTGTATATAGCACATAATAAATGAAATGCTGTATCAGAATCAAACAAGTTGCAATTAATCTATGTTATTTAAATATTTCTAAATTTCACTGTATTGGTTATATTTACCATAGACAAGGTCAGATAAACGAAACCAGTGTGAAATGCCAGGAAAAGCAGATATTCCCTATTTATTTCTCTACAATTCATATTCTTACAGTCCTTCCACAGGTTATAATGAGTATGAAGTATGACTGAGTCTAGACAAATGTGTTAAGGCCTTCTATTAGCAAATTTCTTGGTACAACTGTCATTATTTTTTTAAGTTGCTATGGAGACTTACAAGTTTGAGGCATCACTGTTTCAGTGATTTTCCATAGCAATACTGCTTTGGCTCCAGTGCACACCCCAAAGCAAACGTGAACGTCCTCCAAGATAATTTATGTCCAGTTGAACACACTAAAATATCTACACAATTTCCTAGAATATGGCAGTAAGCAATAAAATGTGAAAAAGGACTGACCTACTTGATAAACCTATTGTTAGATAGAATAAGTTTCATAACTGAGATTTCAATAAAATAAAAGTTAAAAATACATAGCTGGGAGAAAATAGGAAAGGCAGAGTATTTTGTCAAAATAATATTTTTATTCTTTCCCAGTATTTTAGATTTTAAACCTTAAGACCAGGTCACCCCTGGTAAACCTCAGACTTCTCAGAAGATAAAATACTAGACTTTTTCAGGTATATTTTCTTCCCCTTTATGCTTAAACAGAAATAACTATTTTCCTTTTCCTTTTAGCTAATTGCTATTTTATGGAATTGTGGAAGTAATAAATTTTAAGAATTGTGTAGCTCAATGGCAATAATGTCAAATGACAAAATTCTAAACTACCTTTTTATGGACAAAGCATGTAACTATTATGTGGATAAATTAAGAACTCTCACTCATGCAGACATGTAAAATATTGTGTTCTGAATTTAAAATACTCAGAACCTGATGTGTCTTTCACCAAATGCACAGAGATATAAGCAGCCAGGAGTAACTAATTTTACACCGATGGAAGTCAGAGAAAATACAGGAAGTCGCTCCAGGCTGGAAGTGAGGTAGACCTCACCTCCCAGAAGTGCTGGGCAGGGGCAAAATACACTGAAAATTTTTCTTCCCGCCATTTATTTTCACTGATGCTTCTCAGCCTTTTGTTGCATCCTCCATCCGTTTGCATGATGAACCCAAAACAGCCTTCTAGAGAAATAAAAGAGAGCAGTTCAAGTGAGAACCAAAAGCAAAGTCAATCAAAGTAATTTTTGCCATTGTAGTGATACTTCAGACCATGGTTGAGTAATTCAAATAACTGATTCATTAAACAAAAAGGCCACAGAAAAGTTACCTCTGCTAAGAAAGAGATCAAGGTTCTCCCTCAACCATTCAACCCCATGATTTCCAAATCCTTGGTGAGCAGCAGCAGAGGAGATGCCCTCACATGGACATGCAGCCCTTGACCGGGGTTCTAAAGGAGCAAGAGCAGCCCTGCTCCCTCTTATTTCTCATCCTCACTAACATCCCCACACCTGGCCTGCCTTCCTGCAGCTCTCACATAACTCAAGGCTACAGCTGGATGTTTTTCACACATCCAGCTCTTCTTTTTTTATCAGTTTACCGAAGTCTATTAATAAAGAGAAGTAATAATAACAATAAAATCCCTTTCCTGTGTTTCTCTTAATCATTTTATTTCACTGTTTGGAAAAAGCACCAGGAGAGACCTTCAATTTTTTAAACATGTTCTGGCTTTTTATTTTCCCAATGTTTCACATTGAGGGTTAATTTTGTTTGCAAGTATTTTGCTTGCATTGCTAACATATTTTCCATTAACCTACCCCTTTGTAGGCACATCAGACCACAGGATGCTCATCTAAGAACTTTTTTACAATAAAATTGCTGCATGGTGTGTATAACTTTGAGTTTTCACCTCAGTAACATTTTGTTAGAAAAAAAAAAAAGAGCATTTTTCTTCAAACAGCTTGGACTCTGCATGCTGGAGATACTGGCTTATGGCAAGACTACACTGGGTTGCAAGTCTCTGCATGGGTTTTGAACTAGTGACTAACCAACTGAGTGGCCAAACTGGCTCTATGGACACAGATGTGTAAGTTAATTAAATTCTGTGACAAGGAAGCAGAACAGCACTTTCATTTATAACCATGTGGAAAAGTCTTATAAATGTATGACATAGGGCTTAACTTTTTCTGAAAACAAGCTTGCATGGAATACCTCTATTGCAATGCAAGGGAGCAAAGATGCAAGATTGCAGCACCTGGTGTAAATGGGCACTGTACAGAGTATGTACAGGACTAGTATACACGGTCATTTCCTCAGTACAGAGTATGTAGGACATGCAGCAAACAAACCAGTGTGGTTTGATACCATAGATCTGACACTTTCTGGTGTGGAGGATGAAAACAGTCTGTATCTTAAGGTTAAGGGTGAACTTGTTCCCCTAGTCATTTTACTTGTTTATACATGGACATCAAAATGACCAAACTGTGTCAGACCACACATTCATCTATTCTAGTAGCCTAAAATGGTCCCTTTAAATTCATCAAATCACCCTCTAAAGCTGTGATAACGTGGGAAAATTCTGCTTGCGTAAGTAATGTTTTACTTGGAATAAAAATAGTCTGTGATACATGACAATAATAGCACAGTTGAAGTCTGAAGTATCTATCCATTCAAACACTATTAAGAAGAGAAGAGTGGGGGCTTTTGCTATTTTTTCAGCCTCTCAAAAGAAAAGAAAAATCAACATAGCTACAATATGTAAAATGGTAATAAGAATTGAAAATAATTCTAGCTTTCCAATGAATTTCTTCCTAGCCCAGGATTATAAAGCCATGTACTTAGAAAGTGGATTGCATTTGCAGTTGAGAAAAAGCATTCCTATCACCATGCAAAGCTCTTAGAAGGAATATGCCAGAAATGGACATGTGAACACTTATTTCTGTCCAGCAGCTAAAACTCACACTTTGCAAGGAAATTTTTAATAACTTGTGTGACTCTGAATTAATACAAGCAAGTCAGAGGCAGCTGTGAAAAAACACTCTCATACAAAACTGATCTGAGGCTATGAACTGTTATAGATTAATTGCACCCATGCGATTGATCCCTATAGGCACAGATGGACTCTCCCCTCCCAGACACTGATATGTGTCCCCAAAGGAAACAGGCATAAATTAAATGAGAATAATAAGCCTGTTTCACAGAAAGCTCAGTGAGACTTCCATGCAAAGGGAAATGTGCCTTTAGAGCTCTAATTCATCTGAGCCAAGTATGATTAAGAATCATGAAGAAATGGCTGAAACTCTGGGGTAATGGTATTTGAGTGAAGGTATCACTCTGCTTGCACACCCTGACTTTTGACTATTTAACTGTGTATTTTATGTCTGCATAGTACATTGCAGAAGAACACGTACTGACACTGCCTTTCAGCAAGGAATATAGCTAGGACCAATGAACAAAAAAATTCTAACTAGCTGCTAGGGTTCATTTTGAATCCATCTACTGAATATGTGGGACCAGATTTCATTACAGTTATCTCAGGAGACACCCGAGAGCCCCCGGGCTTGGAAATGATGGCTGAGCTCTGCCCAGGATGAGGGTGTACCCGTGGGCATTCTGCCTTCTCACAGCTGACCTCCACCGGGAGCAAAGCCCACAGCTGACTGACAGCCAAAATGAGACATCAATCACAACGAATTGTGCAGATCTTCAATCCTCCCCTTTCTTACAGGGAAAAAAATGAACAAAATTAACATGAAATTACTGAAACTCCACTGAGATGAACAGAATAATTCCAAGCTCAATAAAATTGTTCAGAAAGTGGCTTGGGTTTTTTTACCATCTGACATCTTTATATTAAAAGACTGACATCTTCACTTATGTCAATCTTTTGTTCCATTTTGATTTTTCATACAGGAAATCACTTACACAAAAATCAGTATAAATAAAAAAAAAATAAGGCTTGCCAAAACCCGCATAGGCTTCTTTTTCAAAACAGGTTTGATATTATTTTTAACTAAATCAGGATCATCCTTTACAATACCTGTCAAAAGAAACTGTAACTAAGTTCTCCTCTATTTCAGGATCTGTACAGAAGTACTAAATTCCTTCTGTAATGGTTAGACTTGGTTTATCTTTATCCTACATTCTCTTCACAGGCTAAAAAGATGATGAAATACAGACTTCCTTAAACTAAAAGTGTTGGAAAATGCAGATAGGCATCTAATGACATCCAGATACATAATTCTATGGATAGGATGGATAGGGGAAAGATCCTTTTATTCTGTATTTCAGGTCCAGATAGCACTTGATACGGGACCTGACACACAGGGGATCCTGAATTATGTGAGGTGTTTCAGCTCCCTGTGGTGATGCCATGCACTTCGCAGCATTTATTATCAAGGAGTAAATGGGGAGCCAGAGGCTGCCTCTTTTGCAGAATGAGAACCAAGCGGCCACAGCACCTCAGGACAGGCTCTGTCAAAGGTAGCCATGAAGCAATGCCTGAAGTTGTAACTCACTGTTAGTTCTTTTTCTCAAGCAGATGATCCTTAGACTATAAAAACCTACAGTTTCTGTCAGCTAATGTAGGAAACCCTTTCCTTTAAGTCAGTGGTGTCTGTGCAGTGAAATTGAAAGTCTGGATCCAAACACAGCTGATGACTCACTTGGAAAGCTGCTACAGCCACACATAACAGCACTTGTAATACCGGCCACCTTCTTTTTTTTTGGAAAAAAAAATCCCAACATTTTATGTACAAAAAAGAAAGCAGATTCTCCTTCATTTATGTTAATAAGTTCTATATTCATTGTTGTCTTTTTTCTGCATAGTGAATTTTATTACTTTAAACTCTAAAGGTGAAAGAGTAAGAAGTTATCCTCGTGCTATGAATATATATTAGATTAAGTGCAAATATAATTCTTACAGTGGATGTGCATTTGGTTTGTATTAATTATACCTCTGTACATCTGCCACCCAGTTAGCTCCCAATATAGCCACACAGCTCCAGCAGCTTTACACAACTGAAAGGAGAAAATAAATCATTGCTCTAATGAGAGTTCAAAATTTCATTAAAGAATTTGCTGGAAGAAATATGAAAATAATTCAATCTGTAACAACTCTGGAATAAAAGAGAATATTTCAGCATGTATTGAAACATGACCTAAAAATTCCAGTAAAGCATTCTTCTTTTTTGTATTATTTGAACTGTAAGAAGTCTCTGTACTCTCTAGAGTAAAAGTAAGTTTTCACTCCTGGTAAAATCACAGCATGTGGATTTTTCAGTGTGTTCTATTTTATGTTACTGAACCTCAGATTTCTAAATTGTCAGTTTCATTTATAAAACACCAGAATCTACTAAAAAAAATGTTTGAAATACCAACATTTGTCCTTCAAATATGAGACCTCAAGAGCACTAATTAATACAGATTAATTAGTCAATCTCTCTGACCAAGATCTTATCACTTGAGAGAGTGTGTGTGTTCTAAGATGTTAGTACAGGGTGTTTCTAGTCAGCTTGGCTTGAGGAGAATATAGAGGTGGAGGAAAAGGGAGGGATTTTCTGTGTAAAAAAGAAGAAAACTGATAATGTGCATGATAAATCCACATTTTTGCTGTATTCGTGTGCTGTCAGCTTGCTCCGAGATTCTGAGTTTACACTAACTGATTACAAATAAGCACACAACTGCAGAAGCTCCAGTTTTCCAATTGCTATTGTAAGGAAGTCAATTGTCCTACATATGTAGGGCAGCCCTGGATGTGAGAGATATATTGGCATCTCCACTTGTGACTTTCTGAACATTGCACGATGAATGACGGCTTGGGGAATCACTCCCAGCTGTTTGCTTGTTTTCTTTTGAAAATAGAAGGCATGTTTGACACTGGTATGTTATCTCTGCAGCATAGCTGCAAAGCAATTCCAAGAAGCAAGATAAATTAATTTTTAAGAGGTAGCACATTCCTCTGTGTGGAACATAGAAGACAAGTCACATTTCAGCTTTAAATTAGCTTACAAAACCTATCTTTTAGCTATAAAAAGTAAGATTTTTTAACTGCAGAAACACAACAAATTAGGAGGAGGTTACAATCACTTCTTAAGGGTTTAAAAAATTGCGAGTATCAATTTGGCTTTTGGTTGTTTTGTCACACATGTCACACGTGTGATGGGTCATTTCTGGTCATGCAAAGAGGGTAAGAAATACTGCAACCTAACCCTGAACTCAAGGAAAGAAACAATTAAAGCATAATGTGGCTGTACAGTAAACCAAATAATCATATCAAAAATTATCGCAGAATGGAGCAGGGTTCATTCTTTCTAAAATAAGTGCTATTGGTTCACCAGTAACTTCAAATTACTGATATAAACTTGATAACACTAAAAAAATCCCCCAGTGTTCTGTACAGGATATCCAATTGATTTTATGTTTTCCGTCATTTGTTTAAACAGAGTGGCTTACTTTTGTGCAGATAAGCAGCAGTTTCAGGTGCACAAACAGCAACACATCTGAAAGGAGCCTTATTCTCAAAGGGGTAGCAGCCAGTATGCACTGGACTAGGTCAATATACCCTTTCCAAGTTACCTTCTTTTTCAAAAGAATTTTGGTTACATCCTGAGATTATCACAAAGGAAAGAGGGACAGATTCCAAAGTCTTTCAGAAACTGTGAGTTTAAGGAACACAATCAACACATACTTTGTTTGATGTTCACAAAATATAAACTTGGAGTGCATGACAGAAACTCACTCTCCAAAAAATCAACAAGAGATCTTCAACTATAATGCCAAGAATGTGAAATTCATGCTTTGCTTATGTATAGTTACAGCGAGTGCTTTAGTGAACAAAAGCAACTGCCCAGAAGCCAGCTGTGTACATGTTTTTATCCCTAAAGCAGCTGCTGCATTTGACTATGCCCCTACGGGAGAAAGAGTCTTCTCTCCCACTGGCCACTATATTAAGTAGCTCGCTGTAATTGCTGCACAGCACTTGGCAGGGGCAGGCATGGTAACAGTTAGCATTAATAAAAGTAGAAACTGTTTTCGCAGTTGCATGTCTCACAGTCTCATGTGTGAAACATTCCACATTTCGTGTAGACAAACAGGAAGGACATCTACAGCACGGATGACTGTGGATTGCGACAGAACAAACGCGCCCAGCAAAGAGCGTGTCCATGTGAGCACAGACAGTATCGAAGTTAAGTAATTATGCAGCAAGAAAATATGCAAGTATGATGATTACAGAAATCACTACTTATTTATTTCGTGTTTCAGAGCTCAGTGTGCACTAATAAAAATTAATAACCTCGAGGGACACTTTTAATTTAAACATGAATCTCTTAGTGCATGAAAAATAATGTGTCTGTATGCATGTTTCGATAGATTTTTCCTTACACCTTCATCCGTAGGGAAGGAATGAGTCAGAGCAGCCGGCATATAGCTCTATCTGTACCTGTCTATTCCCAAAATATCACAACAAATATTTAAGGATCTTTTCAACCGACAGAAGTAAAGGTCAGGGTCATAGCAAAGGGCAGTTTGTGGAGGAGGAGATTAGCATTTCTCTAAGTGATTTCTTCTTCCATCTACTTTTTTATATCCTCTATAAACAGTCCTCTCTAATTTCAAACACATTTTTTGAATTCTGCAGCAAAGTCAGTTCTAAAAAGGTATCATCCAAAATAAATGTTTTTCTTGGCTCATTCATCAGCTATCCTGTCTTTTCTAGTATAGATATGGGTGGAAGAAAGCATACGTGTGTGTGTATATTCTGTATATACACAAATATCAGTGTAGCCCCTATTTAGCATTCTGTACCCACACACTACTTATGCAAAGGTATTGACTGGAGAGCTTTGTTACTAAGATTTTTTTTTTTGTCTCTATTTCATTGAAAAATAATTATTTAATAGATTGATTAAATTAGGTTTTATCTGTTTTATCTGACTAGTAGACTAATGCCAGCAGAAAGTTCCAGGTGCTCAGCTCCTTTACAAAACAGATCTTTATTTTGCATATCCAAACACAGGGCAGCTCTCCAGCATCCCACACACACACTGAATTCTCCTCTTTTAAGCAGCTGTAAACTGTGTGCTAGGTCATCTCTGAATTCATAGAGACTGTATCCCCATTTCATTTATTTTTAAAGATTGCCTTTAGATCAGAACTTGGTAAATGGTCTCGGTGGAAGGGTGACCCCTCCACTGCCATCCTCTGACTTGTCACCATCCAGCAATAACCAGCTGCTTCTAAAACAAAACTAAATGCAGTGTTTCCTAAAGACTGTGGCATAGAGTGTTCATTTCATTTGTGTTTTGGCAAGCAGTTTTCCAGGTTTCAGATGAAATTCCTCAGTAATAGTTTTCTCTCTCTCTCTCTAAATGTGTGGCCAAAAAGCATAAAGAACTCGATTCTTAATAGTTTTTCAGTTCAGGTCTTCACCTACTATTTTGCAAAATGAAGAGAGACAAGGAAAACAGAACCAGTAATCTGACAGCAAATCATAGGCATCTCACACAGGTATCATTTATTCCCATTCAAGCTGCTGCCACCAGCTGCATTCAGCCCCATCCCTGCCTGGCTTCGAGCATGTTGGCACAGCCACTGACAGGCCCTGTGTAAGAGACTGGAGGAATCAGGGATGCTGAAGAAAAGACTCCAGAAGCCCCAGCCCTGGCCCCGCACTGGCCGTCAGCACTCTTGGGGCAGCAATAATCCACCCACCCCACTGGCACACCTAAATGTAGGGCTGCTCCCCAAACTCATCACTGACAGCATCTGTGCCTCTCCCCTGCCCCAGGAATGTAGGCCATGGCCTGCCTGCTCATGTTTCTGAGGGCTCTTGGTGAATATTTCCTTCAAGCCTCCTCCAGTTTTTAGCCCTGTACTACCTTCAACAGCTGATCAGTGCTGAGCCTATGGAAAGCTCCAAACAGAACAGTGGAGGCACAGCCCAAGAGTGCAAGAAGATTTTTCTCCACCCTTTGGACTGCACGTGTGGCAAAGTGCATAAACATGATGAAACAATACCTAGGCTAGAAAAAAAAAAGACTATATCAGCTTAAAATGCAGAGTACATGCAGAGTAGCTTGGGGATTTGCTCCTGATTTCAGGCAAAAAGGTAAGAATTCAGGACTTTCTCTTACCACACAGTTTTTGGAGAGAACTAGAAGGGTAACTATAAAGAGGTAGAAATCAGTTCTGGAAATGAGTTTTTGTGTTGTTTGGCTGACTTTCAAAGGATCTGATCATTTTAATACTATATGTATTAAACTGTTCTGTTAATGATGTGTTAAGGTAGTCATGGATTTACTAGAGGTTCTAGGCAGATCAAGGCTACATCTTCCCCACTGGGCACACAAAATCTTGGACAGACATCATTTAGCTATCATTTCAATCAAGGAAAACATAGTAACTCCTTTCTAGAGCTAAACTAATTATTAACATCAATTTTCCTTTTGTTGCACATAATTTCTGCTAGAAGGATGACTCCAGGAATGTTTCATTGCAAATTTTCCATAGCTTTTTCTTCTTTGGTTGCCTTGGTGTATGGCCCTATACTTATACTATTCTCTATGGCCTGGCAATATAGCCAGAGGCATTTTGAATCACTTCACTTTCAGAAGGAGTCGCCTTTGTGGATGTGGTTTTAGCCCACTGGAAAAATAAAGGCTGAAACATACTTGCTAGCCACAAATTTTGCTGTTCCATTGAAAGAGGATGGGTTTGAGCTTTTGAGCCTGCAACATCACCATTAATAATTTACGGAAGACGACAATCCTGTATCACTCATCAAACAATTTAGGCAAAAAACAAAACAATAAATTATCTGCAAAGGTGAAGGGACAGATCACAGGCTATTGATGATCTCCTACAGATGTTGTTAGAGTTACATGGATACACAGAATGAAAAGGCAAAATAGATTCCTCTTTATTGGTCAAGTTCTTAAAAACTGTGAAGATGGTTAGTTTAATTCTATGCTGAAGCATGAAATCTGCCTATGCTAGTTATTAGATTAGCAGGATTTTTTATTATTTACCTTGAAATATTAAGGAACACATTCTTAGTACCAGGAAAGTCCTTTACAGAGAACAGGACACCAGCACATATGGAAAGCCAGGTTTCCCATGTGCATAATTGCAGACTGGCATTTGGGAGAACTGTTTCCTTGTCTCAGGTGTATCACTGCTTATCTGGGTAACCATGGAGAAGTCATTCCCTTGTCTTCTACCACAGCTTCCCCATCAGAAGAGTATGAATAATAATGTCAGGCTTCTTTGGAAAGAACTTTGAAATCTATGGGTGGAGAGCATTGTGTAAGGACAGGGTATTACAGGTAATTTATTTATGGTTTGTTCAGCTGTGTAGATATTAACCTAAGCTGCCCTACAGCAGTGATCACAACAGACTTACACTCCTGGAAGTTAAAGTTCTTCTCTTGTGTTCACTGCCCAAATTCTTGTTCCAATTCCCCTGTCTCCTGCAGCTGACAGGTAGAAGATCCATCACAAGTTCTGGCCCATTTTAGAGCTGTCTTCATAAGTCCTGGGTATCCCAGTGTCCAACCTCCACTGGCTTGGGTGCTTCCCTTCTCATTCCCACACTCCATTTTGTGACAAAATGTCTCACAAGACCCATCCCTTGTAGTGCCACCTGGGCAGTGATCCCCACTGCACTACCTGCACCATGCCAGCCAAAGAAAGAACCTCCTCCTCCCACTTTCTCTGTCTCTCTGTTGAGGGCTGCCACAGTTTGGTTAAAAAAAAAGGGGAAAAAAAAAAAAATATAGCAAAGCACCAAAGTATTTTGTTGTCTGGAAGCACAGCATCTGATAAGGATGTGCATGACTAAAAGCTGCTGACAGCAAATTGGATGAATGCTGGTTTGCACACATCTCCAAGCAAGCAGGAACTCTATCAAACTTGGTTCCCCACCCCATGAGGAAAGATTTTCAAAATAAGGAGCATTCTCCAATCCAGTAAGGTTGAAAAGCATCGCTGAATTAAAGGGGATGACAGGTCGGTTTGCATATTTGACCACTGTTATATGAATTTGACTGGAGAGGAGGAGACCAGCCACCCTAAAGACAATGGCTTCATTAACAATGTGAGAAATCTGCAATGTTAGGATGAAGCCAATCTGGTTTACCTGAAAAATAATATAAATAATGCACAGGATAAGGCCTTGAAATTGCCATAGAAAATACTTTGGGGGGCTCAAAACCTATGTAATAATTAATCACAGTTTCATTAGGTTTTCCCCCAAAGTTTCGTCTCCCTTTTCAAGCACTACCATTCATACGATACAGCTTAGTCACTACCAATTGAAAATTAATTATAGGTCTGATCTAAAAATTAAATCTTCCATCCTGTCTTTATTAATTCCCAAGGCAATTCCTTTCACTTCTTTTTTACCATAATCTGTTTTCAGCCCTACATCACCACTGCCTTCAGAACCATCATTTTACTAACACAGTATTTACGTTATTTTGATTCATAATACACCATCACAACAGAGTCATTCTTGGCGGTAGGTCTGTGCTGCCCTCCTCCCTATTTTTTTTAAATCAAAACAATCCTTTACCATAGCAACTTTTCTTGGCTACCTCCTCATTCCAATAACTTGTGAGCAGCACACACTTGACAACACTGATCAGACCACACTGCCTCTGTGCCAAATGGAAGGCCACTCCTCTTTGGAGCAGTAAATGCAATCCCAAAGTTACAGGATGAAGCTGTTGCAGGTCTCTCAGAAAGCTCATATTCTTTAGAAAGTTACTGAACATTAAAAGTTGCTTGTGCCAAAATTTCGGAACTTAGAAGTAACTCAAGGGAGCAACTCCTCCCTAAGCCTTTTAATTTATGATAGGAAAGGAAGAGCTATAAAAGCTAACAAACTTTTCATAAAACTGGAAAAGGAAAAAAGTGTTCAACTCCAGAAAAGTATCAGACAAGGAACAAAAGGTGCCAAAAGTCATGCTGAACCAACTTCTTCCAACAATACTTAAGTTACTGCCAGTTTGATATTAGATTTCTGGGTACATGTGAAAGCAAGAGCCCACTTATTTAATAAGGGTTGTTATTTTACCTATCTAACCATAACTTTCACAATTACACTTTGTGTAAAAATATCACAATATTATATTTTCCTTCAAAGGTTTTCTACATAAATTTCCTCATGACTTAAAGCTATATATAATATATATATAAATAATTTCAATATTCACACTTATGTTTTCATACTGCAAAACTTTATCAAAGTTAAAGTGCAAGAAAAGGGGCTTTGATTGTTATTGAATGATTTGAAAATTATTGAGAATTATAAATTGTATTTGTACTATCAAAAAAGAAACAGCACTGAGAGTCTCGGTAAGCCATTTCATACTTCCATATCAATACAGTTAAAATAGTTTTCAATTATTTTTATAGTGAAAAACTAATATTTTTCAATTTATTTTTGGTCAGAAATGCCATCATTAGCCTCTAATTGCAAACCAACAACTTAAAGAAAAAGACTTTACCTGCCATTCGTAGAGTTGGATGAAGTTAAAAAATATTCAAGAATGTAACATTTCAGTGCAGCCTAAAACCTGTGGAGATTATTAAAAGTGAGAGATTTTGAAGAGGAAGTAGCTACTATGTAAACATAATAAACAATATCACCATATAAACAGAGAATCCCATAAATTGTATGGCTGTAAAAAGTGGTAGGTTTTTTTATTGGTATAATCTTAGTGATGCAATGCATTCCCTATTTTTCCTGAAAATGACCAAGGTCTTTCAAGGTTCAGTTTCTAGTCTTGTTGCCAGAGATTTGCATGCAGAGATAAGACAAGTGCTGCAGCAGTGGTACAGATATAGTCAAAGGATATGGAGCAGTCATGCTCCTTCTTCTTAGAGCAACCTAGCTCTTACTGCTCAGGTCTACACCTGGAGTATTTGTTCTCTCCAAAGCCATGAAAAACAACAATAGATTCACCTCCACTCCTGAAATGAGCCCTTCTGTCTCTGCTCCTTCTTATAATTTACCAGGGCATCTCTCCTTAGTGTTTTCCTTACTGACTCCAGACTTTGCTCTTTCTAACTCTTCATCACCTCATCTGGCAACTTCACTTGTTCCATGAAACTTGTCAGGCTCTTCATGATGTATCTCCCCAATGCCTTCAAATGCAGCTAATACTGACTGTTCCCCTGGTCCAGGAAAGTTTCTGTTTTCATCTTTACTTCCGCTACTCAGACCCCCACCAGTATGTGTGAGAAAGTGTTTCTGCAGGGCTTGTCAGAAAATCCTCCAGGTCTCATTCTTCAACTTCATTTTCCTACCATAAACATGATCTATATTGGTTAGATTTTTTTCTTCTTTGTAGCCCATAAATCCACCTCTGCTACTCCATTTGCATTGCTAATGTAGGGCTGCTTATCCACTCTTCTTTGGCAACCTGCATTCTCTCCTGTTCCTGAAATAGAAAAGATTTCTCCTCTCCTCTACTGTCCTAGGGAAAACCTCCTAATTGCACATAGCTTAACCAAACTAGGATCAAAGTGTTTTGTTAATGACATTATTAACTGGCAATCATGACCAATATCAATAAAAAAACAGATAAACCATAGTATTATATAACATGAAATGCTCGTAAATATCCATAAGTTTCTAAATTGCCTTCTACAAGTAATCCCAAGAAGGACTGTTACCCCATACACACAACTAAGTACATACTCATGCACACACACATACAGTGGTGTGTGGATCGCAAGCTCTCCTCTCCAGGGAGCTCAAATACTTGCAGACACTTCCAGAGGGAGATGGGGATGCTGTCACTTCCTGAGGACCCGTGCTGCACCCTACAATCCACAATGCACCCCCTGCACCTGCTGAAAAAGCACTCCAGAATGGTGGATACGCACACCCTGAGTTGCTGCCCCCCACGCCATCAGGCTCTCAGCTGGCTGCAGGCTAAAAAGCAAGTTGTTAAAAGCTCTTTTTAAACTTTCTCAACAGCATCGATCTTATTTTGACTATTTTTTATTCAGCATTGATAATGCATGAATTATTGCAGCAGACTGATGCTTAGGTCATGGATGCCTCCTCTACAGTCTACAGAAGTCTGATTTTTCCTCAATTTATTGTTTTGCATTTTGCACCCTTCTCCCTGTAAAATGTGAGAGTTGCAGGGACAATGGCAACAGCCAATTTGGATAGCTGCAAAAAGAGAAACAGGCTTCAATCTATAACCCCAAAACTCTGTGTAAAGACCCAAATCCGTCAAATCTGAAACTTGTTAGAAGAATATAGTGCTTGTCAACATTTTTGTGAACTGTTCCAAAATGTGAATGCTAACTGATTCATTTCAAACTGTTTTAGACATTCCAAGGTTGTTTGGAGTTGTTTTTCTCAGAATGACAATGGAGTATTTTGGAATGAAGCCTGATATATTTTTCATAGGCTGAGAAATTAATAGACTAACTCAGTGAGAGCTCACTTTGTTTTTGGCAAAACTTATTGTGTTTGCATTCTCTATCCCTTTCTTAGTTTGTGTATATTTCTTGTTTCAAACAACCAGTAATATATAGTAATTTGAACTCTGTGCCATGGAAGTGGTTACGTTTTATCAATGCCCTTCAATCAATCCCCAGTTTCATCTTAGTTCCAGCCTCTTCTCTGATCTGAGATATTCTGCATCTTCCCAGACCAGTACCTTTCATAAAAATCAAAGGCTTATGCTTCAAAAAAAAAAAAAAAAGTATCTATATTTTACCTTTCCTTGTCTGACATTTTTGTCTGGGAAAAATCCTAATTAAGACAGAATTTTATAAAAAAGTAAGATATGCCTTTCAGAAATCAAAACTTGCTTGGTAAGCAGCAATTGATTCCAACTTTAATAACAGAAGATGCTTTAAACCACTAATACTGTTACCAGAAGATTATTTGTGAATCTATTAAAAAAGACCTAAAATTAGGTTTATCCAGAAAACATAAAAGTAATTAGCTATATAATATTCACAGGGACTTAGTTGCAGCACCTCTTGTCTGAAATATTTGCATTATATTTCTGTACCTTGCTGATTCACAATTTAATTTCAAGCTCCAGAAGAAAGCTTATCTTCTGTCCTGTATCTTATTTCCTCTATGTGATGTCCTAAATTGCACTTGAAGCCTTGCTTCAGAATTTTTCTAAAGAAAGTTACTTCCTTTGTTTTGGCACTTTCTCTTTGCAATTTTTCCAGTTGTCTTCTTGCTTTCATTATTATTTTTCAAAACATGACTCAAAAGGATTCCATCATGCATTGCAGATGACAAATAGAGATCCTATCCTACCAGATGAACATTTCTGCTGATAGAGAGAAAGTATGACTCATCCTGATTTCTTTCAAAATTGGGCTGCATCAGACCTAAAAAAATCAAAATTCATTAGCTATCCCCATGACAAATGCATGTGAAAGATGGTGCTATTGAATTAACTGTGTTTCTTTCTCTGGCCTATTGTGTGCTATCTTTCCTTGCACATCTACTTAGAGTTCAGTAGTTCAGATTTAACTCAGTGCCAGTGTTCCTTTGTTGTATTGCATGGCATCTCCACATGGAAAGGACAAGATTTTTTTTCCTGCTATTATTCTCATATTCACAATTATAACTTCCTTTATATTGAAATTACCATTTCTCCAGATGCCCTGGAGCCATTCTACAGTCAGGGTACCCCACTGCAGTAGGGCAGACAGGCGACTCCCTGCCCCGGCACGAGTTCACAGACCTGCAGTCTTCATGCACACACAGAAGGGCCCTGCACTGCCAGCTTCTGGCTGCTGAAAAGGGATATCCTGGGAACTCTCAACTTTCTGAGAAGCAGCATTGTTTACCTGAAAATGATCGCTAGGAGTCAAAGAAAGGGTGAAAAGTAACAAGCTGCAAAGCTGATCAGAATGTGTGAACCTAAGATTCAAGAGAAGTCCTTTCTTCAGAGTTTTAGTTTTTCTTTTCTCACAGTACAGTTCCTAGGACCCTTCTCCCTCCTTAGTTTCAGCCCATACAAGAGACATGCAAACATTACATTTCTCAGCAGCAGACCCTGGCTCATTCTTCTATTGACTCTATCAATGCCCACCACTACCTCTTACATATTCACAGGAAATCCTCTGTTTTCCTCTGTTTATGCTCCCTGTTGTCCCACTGAGCCATGACAATTGCACTTAGACCGAGAAAGGCCTCTAAGATAATCTCCCAGACATGGTGTCTGATCTAGTATCTGATCTCCTAGTCTCATTGAATGGGAAGATTTTACTCACCATCTATTCAGCGACATGTTCACTGTTCCAACTGGTAAAAACGTTTGAAAGGCAGAAAATCTTCCAGAGATCTTTCAAAATTCCTCTCATAAAAAAACCTCCATTCACTTGATAGATTGAGATGAGATGCTTTACATAGTCAATATTGTAAGTATGTTTGTGGGCCCTGTTTATGGTCTTATTTCAGTGCAAAGAACAACAGATGAGAACATAATTGAATAGAGAGTTGAAAAGCACCACAGATTAATAAAAAATGGTAAGAACTGAACAATTCAGCTTCTGTAATAGTAAATATGTCTACCCTATTAAAATCCTTAGAAAGAATTAATACAATGATAGATAAGAGCAAACTGATGGATACAATTAATTTGTTCTTTGCAAAGACTTTTGAAAACCAAATCTCCTACAAGTGGCTCTTAAGAATACTTGGAAATCATTGGAGAGTGCATCTACAGCAGAGTTTTAATTCAAATCTTCCCCACTTTCTGTGGTTTGGGTTACAATGTGGAGCTGCCACAGAATGCACAGGTTTCCTTCCAGACAGAGCTAAATCAGAAGATGCAGGCATAAAGCAAACCTGTGATATTTCAAATGCTACCATGTACTTAAGCTCCAGACTGTATCAGAAGAAATCTAGCTGAGTACAAACTCCCAAAATGCAGGAGGCATATACATGAGGAACTGCCAACTGCTTTGTTCTACAGACTTGCTCACCCTGAGATGTTCTGCTGGCTGATGCAGCCTGAGTCTGGGGCTGACATTCATCCTGTAAAAGTTACTATATCAACTTGTCTATCCTAAGTTAGGATGTCCCTTTGGGGCAGTAAAAAATCAGCCTCATGTGACTAATCATCTGTCTTTTGGGTGGTAAAACTAAATCCCTCAAAGCAACTTACTATACAGGGAGAACTGACTTGTCCCAGGGATTGTACTGTAAGGAAGCTGGTGGTGGGAAAAGACTAAGGTGGCTCAGCAGACCAGTGGAGTGAAAGGACTTAAAAGTCAGCTAATGGGCACTGGGGCAGATGGTGGGGCTGGAAGATTTTGGAGAGACCCTGGGGTGTGAAGGTCAAACTGAGAAGGAGCAGTGTACCTTTTTTGAGGTGTCTGTAAAACAGGAATTTATTGCTGCTTGTCTTTTGGCAAACTCTCACCCCTTTCTCAGCCACAGAACAGAGAAGGAGGAGGAGGAAGAGGAGGAGGGGAAGGAAGCAGGAACTTGTTTATGCAGCAAGCTCTCCTCTTACACACAGTCCTTGTGCCCTTTGGCATAGGCAAAGCTGTTGCTTCTGCTACTGCTGGCTATTTACTACTCTGCATGAGCAGCAAGTTGGCCCTGTCTGTCTTGAATGAGACGCCCAAAGAACAAGGGTCTTCTCTGGTGCACCAGCTTACAAGCTGCCTTGCCAGCTCTCCTGACTGACACAGGCTCCAATGGTGCCTGTTACGACTCCCCTCTGCCTGCAGCCATATCCTCAACAGCCTACAGTTCTAACATTTTGATGAGGCTAATTGCAAGTGTCAGAGATGACAAGTGTCCTGAGATAGTTCACTGCAATGAGATCACATCTAGCAGCCAGTATAAATGATAGAGGCTGAGAAAAATGTATGCAAGGTCAACAAGCATACCAAGTGCCCCTGATACCAGGCTCTTATTCTCATATTAAGAAGTTCCAAAAGTTCTCTAATTGTTATCCTTGCATTTCTTTGGAATTTAAACACTTAAAATACATTTCTCTTCACCCATTCTCAGCAAAAAACACACGTTCTCAAGACTGTAGTCTTACCTTGAACATTTCCCTGGTATTTTGCTGCGCTTTGGGTGTCACTTACCCGGCAATGCATCCTGGCCAGCAATCTAAAAAGGGAATTCCAGGTAGTGTTTACACTGGCACTTTCCTGCAGCTCTCTCTTTCCCCTCTGATACAGCTTCTCTGTGTGCAGCATCAAATTACCATGTCGTTTTTCTACTGCCATATTGTATTGCAGTCATAAGAATTCGCTATCTACATTTAGGCCTGTTTCAGTATTCCCTCAGAAGCCAATATTAATAATAATCATCATCATACTTTTCAATATTAATTCTCCATAAAAGATTTCACTAACTGCCTACATGTGCTTTGGATCTCAGCCTCGTGACTCCGTGCTTATTCATAGAAAATATTTTACATAAACTCAGTACAGTGTCCTACTGCTTAGAGAGAAAGACAGCAGTTCGAACGGATCTGTGAAAAACAAGAGAATTAACTTGTTTTGATGAGACCAACCAAGAAGCTTGGCTGAATGTGCTACATCAGAATCTCTGGCACATCTCCTCCACTTTGAGGTACTATGACATCAGCTATTTTTTGTTTATTGAATATCTTGATAAACCAAGGTTTATTTCCAGCAGTAGTTATTTCAGTAGGGTTGCTTCAGTAAAAACAAAGACCAAATCAACTGGAGATTGTATCTAAAGAACTAATAAAAATTATGAAATTGAATGATTGGTGAAAAAATTGGTGCAGAACTTGCACCTAGTGTGTTGTGTTAGGTTTCCACATGCTCTTTCTCTCTCTTGCTTCCTCTCTATTTTTAATGTCTCCTCTTGCTGCCTTTCCACTGAAGAAGCATAGCCAATTGCAAGATAGCTTGCTCACATTTGAAAAAGAAAACCTGGCTGCTCTCCAAGATTTCTCATTTTCAGTTACCTGGAACATTGTTTTAAACAGGAACCACATGTATTTACTGGTAGGCAACCCAATAATTTCATCTCCACAGGAATTTTGGGATGCATACATTAATGGTATGAGCATGGGGGAAAAAAAGTTATTCTGAATGAGAAACCTAGTGTTTACAAAAGCAGTGTTTGATACTTCAGGGTGGAATTAGGTTTCATTCCCCAGCATGTTAAATCATAACTAGGCATGTGTGATCTAATGCAGCAGAGAGATTTCCTGATTTGTTTTTAATTGCCAGTATACACAGACAGCATTTTCAGCACAAGTTATTTTTACTTGAGATGAAAGAAAATGGGAGCAATAACAAAGCCTTCATGAGAAAATACTTTTCTGTAGCATATCACATTGACTCTGTCTTGCAAAATGTGAGTTTCAAGAAATTTCATGATGCCCAGAAAAGGAAAGTAACTGCCTAAGGTCCCAGATTAAGAAAGGATTCAAGCACAGCTCTAAATTCAATGGGACTTAAATACAGGCTTTGTTTAAGCACCTAATTCAAAGTCTTCATAAACCAGGATGGTTTTTTATATATACATACCTATATAGCATATATATTTATTAATCACTGTTCATTGTAATGGATTCACAAATAAGAGAGCCACATGTAATATATACCTAACATGGTTCCCATGACATGTTTAAACCTAAGTTTTATTCTGTATTTGCCCTATGGCTGAAGGTAGCTTGTTAGGAAGGAAATTGGCATTTGTTCATTCTCAGCCCTTCATCTGTATTAAAAGATTCACATCCTACTGTAACATTTTCATTTACAACCCCTTCAGGCCAATAAAAAGCATAATCATTTTCCTCCCCAGTAACTGCCTGGACATCAGCTTTAATTTCAGCACACTTTTCTCTTCCTAAACTTTTTTGTCTGGTAACAGCTGGTCAATATATTTCTTCATTATGCCCCTTTTTCCAAAAACAGCCATGCCATGCTCCCAGTAATATACCTTCCTGACACCACCTTTGTCCTAATTGTTTCATACTTTGTAATTTTATGCACATCCTACTGATGGATGCAGAATGTCTGTGAGGTGTACATTATAGATTCTATTTCCTGCACCAGATTTATCCAGTTTCTGTGCAAAGTACATGCTATCTGTAGCAAATCATAAAGTCCAGAAAGCCTTTGAATAAAGTTTCCAGTATGGTGGACTTTGATACAGAGTTTGTATTTGCAAATAAAATTCTGCTTAATTTTCCCCAGAGCTTTTTCAAAGGTATGTACAAAAACTTCATTTATCCATTTGATCCTGAGAGATAAGCAGCATTTCTAACATGCTTTAGTGAATGTGTCTGAAATTGTTTCAAAACAATTGTGGACTGTTATCAAACAATTTCTTCAGATAATCCAGAAACAATCAATAAACTCAATGAGTTTTTGATATTCTGGCCAGTCGACAAAGCTATGTGCTGGGACAAGCACCAGATATAGCTACCTACATGATGAATTACTAATCTCTGTGAAATCTAGATAATTTCTATCTCATTTATGTGTCCTGCTACAACGTGAAGGATTTCAATCTCATTCATTTTCTGTCACTTTACCATCCAGAGCAGCTATTAAAGTTACAAACTGCATTCTCAGGAAGCAGCGTATTTTCTGAGGCTGCCCTTTCAAAAGCCTACTTATTCAAAGTAATTCTGCATACTAACCCATGACACTCTTTCAGGGCCCTCACTTCCATGCTTTAGGAGTATTTGAACTCTTCCAGTTCTAGATGTACAAACTCTGGCATATTTGTTAAAAGAAATACTGAGCTGCTAGCATGCTAGGCATGTTAACACTGGATAGAACCTACTAACTGTTGTCATCCTTGTCAAAGACCTTTTTCCTTGCTCAGAGATCAGAGATGATGTTTAAATTCAGGCAAATAAGAAAAATGAAATTTCCATGAAAGTGCTAAAATATTGTCCCATAGCTTAACCTGATGGGTCAAATACTCTCACTGCTCAAATTCCCAGCAGAGAAATAATCTTTTATAATTATGAAAAAGGTAACAAAATCATACAGGCCAAAAATATACTACAAGTAGCACTAGTAATTTTGGTTCCAGTTTCACATAGCTCTTTAGGACATACTTAATTTGTCCAGTTTTCTGAATCAGAGTCTTAATCAATATGTTCTTGATCACCTCTTTTATTTAATGAAGGAAAATTATTTTAAGACCAAATCAACTGGAGATTGTATCTAAAGAACTAATAAAAATTATGAAATTGAATGATTGGTGAAAAAAAAGCCTCTAAACTTTAAATCATTTTAGAAACACATGCTAATAGATAATTATTATTTAAATATTACATTACCTAAAACCCCCCACCCCCTTCCTACCTTCCCCTCAGGTTAGCCACCATTAGTGTAATTGGCTGATTTTCTAAATGCATTCTCCTTATGAGGAGTCTTAAGGCAGATGATCTGAAGAGCATGAGTGGCTGTCCAAATAATTTCAAGGGAGGGTCTCCATAAACACAGAGTAGCACAGGATGAAGCTCAGTGACTTCTGTACCAGAGACTGACAAATGCAAACTCAGTGGGGAGAGAAGGTGGCTGCTGCAGGGACTGACTAAGGAACCAGGAACTCCCAAGGACCCGTGAAGTAAGGACAAAAACCATGGGAATCCAGAGGAAATATTTAGTCCAGGCAGGAAGCTGAGGTGCTCCTTGCAACCTGATTGTTACTGAATCATCAAACTTCAGGCTGAAAGCCTTCTGTGCAGCCTCTTCAGGCCTGATGAGAGGATTGTGCTTTCTTCCTCTTCTGTGACAGGGACAAGTTACATCTCCTCCTCTTTACTATGTATAAAGAAAATGTTGAGGAACAGTGTAAAAATATCAGAGCAGTTATTTTGATTCCTTTGTTCATGATAGCTGATGCCTGTCAGGGCCCTGAATGCACTCAGGGACTCTGCAGCCTACCTCCTGCTCCATCCGTGGGGCTTGGCTGCCTGTGCCTAAGGACAGATACCTTTTAGTGTGGTGGTGTCACTTTGGTCAGGCTCTTGGGAAAGAGCTGGGAGGGGCCTCCATGGGACCTCCATTCCTTGCCTTGTAAGATGCCTTCAGGCTTAGGCCCTTGCTTCTAGTCATTGCTTTAGAGGTGTCTGTTTTACGAATATTTGTGCCTAGATCCCAAAATCCTCTTCTCAAAACTGAAGACAGCTAAAATACCCAATAGATCCTTCTGCCTACTTTTAAGACAAATCTCCAGGTGCAGTAGCTAGATTAAGGAGAACACTCAGACTGAGGGCTCATCTCCACGTGAAAGGAGAATTTCTTGACCTCTAGCTAGTGGTTAACTCAAATCCCTTCAAATGAAACTCAAAGCATTTCTGTCCATGGAGAAAGGTGTGGCAAGACATAAGGCTAGACACCATACCTCTTGGAGTCATGAGGGAGAAAGGAGACCATAAAAGCAAGAACCTCTAAGGTTTGCTTTCTGGATTTGTTTTATTCATGTTATCCAAAAGTCAATATATATTTTTATTCGTTGGCAGGGTATTAAATGTGTGGTAGACACAAACACAGACACAATACCTGTTTGTGTAACAGCCCACTCAAAGCTGAGTAGCTGCCTCTCAACATGCACACTCCCCTCACCCCCATTTTCCATCCCTTTGATCCCTGAAAATATTTACTTTACACTGAAAGCCAAAACCTTCTACCCAACTAAAGTAACAGCTGCACAAACTTCTGAAAAACAGCTCCTAAGTCTTTTTCTACCAAAAAAAAAAAAAAAAAAGCCCAACCTGATCTGTTTGGTAAGAATTATTCTCTATAAACTTGTTGTCTCTGTTTATGGACCTGTTTCCTTCTGGAAATATAGGTTGCATCTGCTTGCTTGGTTGTAAAGGGCTTCTGTGATGAATCATTCACATATACGCCTGTCCCACATACGAACTGCCTTGCAGAGATGTATCAAAAATTGGCTTAACACTCTGGAGCAGCAGCTACAAGTTTAGGTCTGACTGGGAGTTTCTTAACACTTTATACTTTGGACTGTGTTGTAAATTTTGTTGTTTGAAAGTATATTTTTGAACTACTACAACGAAAAGGAACAGAAAAAGGAAAAAACAAACACTTAAATATGTGAAATGACACATTTAAGTTTGCAAACTGGCTCCAAATAACTAAGAGTAAAATGAGGGTGGTCAGTGCATTCTGAGCATAAATACCCATGTCCATTGAACTGTCTTAGGCCCAGGTGCCTGAAAACAAGAATGTGTCAGATCAATATATATAATTGGTTCAATAATAATATCTCTGAAATGGCTGAGAGACTGACTAAAAGCCTCTATATTTTGCAGTAGACAAAAAGGAAAAGAAAACGAAGATGTATCAGGAAACATGGAGGAGAATTGGCACAAGGGGTGGTTTTTTTGGTGGTTACAACAGAATTCCCACTACCAATTTACACTTCGAATTTACTAACATGAATATAAAGCATTCGTGCAGTTTCATCTGCCATGTACACCATGTGTCTGTGCTGTCAATTTTGTCTCCGGCAGGGATTAGACTGGGACACCTCCACAAGCAGCACTGATCTCTCACTCACACAAAGCAGCATGCAGCTTACTATCAATAGTCAAGCAAACCATGTTTTACCACTATTTATCACAGCACGGTTCAGCCAGGAATTGCAGGTTTCAACAAAAATGAATCATTTTACCAGCAAGCAATACAAACTTGAGATGCCCTTCACCGGTCCCAAAATATCTTGTTTTCCTGGACCACATCCATACCCTGTATGTCAATGGTAGCTGTAGTCTAGCTGAAGTGACTCAGATTCAAAGCACGAAGTGGGGGGTTTAACAGAGGAATTTATACTGAACCTACGATTACTTCATTTTCACATAAACTTGCGGCATTCTGGGTGTAGCTCGGAGCCAGCTCTGATCGCGCTCGCGGCACCGCGCTCCCTAACGCAACCCGGGGGACACAAATTTTAAAAGCAGGGCATTACCCCGCGCTTCGAGACACTTTGCTACGAGGAGCCTAGTAAAATCCAGCGGGGCTGGTGGAAAAATCCCGAAGTTGCTGGCTGGCCGGGCAGGCGGGGCTCGGCTTCCCACCCAGCTAAACAAACGGCTGATAAGGCGGCGCGGGCGGCAGCGCGGAGCTCGGAGCGGGGCCGCGCTTTCCCAAGGTCAGCTATTTAGGGACAATAACAGGAACACGCGGCGGCGGCGCTGCCCCGCCCCGCCCGCCCCAGCGCTGCCCGCCCGGCCCGCGCCGCCACCTGGCGGTACCGGCCCGAGCCTGAGCCCGAACCCGAACCCGAGCCCGAGCCCGAACCCGAACCGGGAGCCGCGGCGGGCCAGGAGGGCGAGCTCCCAATTTGCGGGCGTGGAAGCGCTGGCCGGGCCTGCCCAGCGCCTGCCTGCAGCCTGAGGATGGGCCCGCCGAGGCCTCTCTGCCCTCAGGGTGCCCTCAGTCCGGTGTCCCCACAGTTTTCCTGTCCTCTTTGTCCTCTTGTCCCATGTCCTCTTTCTTGTGGAGAAATGGTGGGTTTAGATGAATTTTCACAAGCACAGTAGTTGGCTTCAAAGAAGATGGACGATCTGGTTAAATACCTTGACGCTGTGTCCTTTTTTATGGCAGTAGGTCTATTGTACTAAATGTTATGGGTGTGCCCCCCCCCCCCCCCCCCCCCCCCCATCCCATGCACACTGTGCCTTTACTCCCATGTGGGGTGTACTTGGAGTTCCTGCTAGTCCAATGTCCCATAAGTTACACTGGCGTCCCTGGCCCTCAAATCACAGGGGCTTACTGTATTATACCAACAGTTTGTCTTTGTGGTAGGGAAAGCCCCTCCATGGTACTGAGCGAACATATGCTCAAACTCAAATGTGAGTAATTCTTCATAACAAGAAAAACTTTGCACTTCCTGGTGAACGGGATAAGCAGGGTGCTTAAGTATACACTCGTTTCAAAGAACTCTGCTTAATCTTCTGAATAAATAATTTCAGAGAATAAGAGCAGTAACAATCTATTCATTTTAGTATCAGAATAGCAAGAATGTATTTTAAACCAACTATTTTTTCTGTCCCAGGAAACGGCCTGCCTACCTCCTTTTTTAAACACTATTTTTATACTCCTGGTGGCCTGGATTCAGGATGGAGTTAATATTTTTCTCCATGACGCAGTAGGCAGAACATGCTGAAACTTTATGAACCCAGAAGCGTATTCTCTATGATAAACAAAAACAAACTAAAAAAAAAAACTCTTAAGAACTCTGCAACTCATATGGCTTTTACCATCTGGCACACAGTCCTGGCACACTGTAAATCTTTGCAAGTGGTATCTCCTTCACAGACCCTAATACATAAAACCCATATGCCAGTGGCTTGTAGAGGCCACCCCCTCAAGTTGCCGTCATCACGTTATCGCGGTGTGAGATCTTCTAGGAAGCCAAAGCTTTTATGGTATTTCAGATGGTAAAAAAAAGTCCCTTGCCGCCAAACTGTAACAGTATGGACATTGACAGTGAGGTAACTTTCAGTCATGATGCCTTTCTTTAGAAATGTCACCAATCACACTCAACACAGAGAGCTGGGAGTTGAGCAAAGGCAAAACTGGAGAGGGAGATTGAATGTTGAGTGCTTTAAAGATAATTCCAGGGTTATCTCTGGAAAAAATTAAAACAACTCACATTGAGACATTTAGTAATACAAGATACTGAGGTTACATTTGATGAATACCAACCCTAATGACAAATATACTCTGTGTAAATCTGAGCTCCATGACTTTTGGCAAGGATATTTGCCAGCAGCTCAAAAGTCCTGGCACAGAATATCCACATGCCCATAAATTTCTGCAGGCGCAAATACATCTGTTAAATCATTCCTTCATGCTTCCCTTCAATATATAAAGTCCTAAGTGTTGAGCACTTCATCACCAAGCTGTCATAGGCCATCCCCAACCTCCCCAGCACAAAGGGATTGGAGCTCTGAGGGAGCTCAGAGTAGGTTCCCTGGAGCAGTATGTCTTCATCCCCAGCAACTGAAAGGATACGGGAAAGCAGAAGGCCCATAAAAAGTTAGATTACTCTGAATGAGAGCTGTCCTCATGGATTACTACTAGATTTTGATGCCAGAAGGCATAATCAGGTCTAACCCTATGAATAATACACGTCGTAATGGATCCAGCCTACCTCCTCTCTATAGTCAGGATCTTTTTGATCTGCTAAAATGAGGCTAATGAAAATAAGGGATGTCTACATCTTTCCCAGACATTGTTTGCTTTCTCTGAGGAGCTGTCACCATTTCTTACCTGAAGTGGGGAAGCAGTAGAACTGTAGTAGGATAAACACAAATTGTTTAATCATTTACTTTATACATAGAGACATTTTTCTCAAATGTTGAGGTCACACAGCAGCTCTTTCTTATGGCATCACTGATGAAGGAGCATCCTGTTCGATTGCTGATGCTGCTTCTGGATTATCATGGAAGGTGGTTGTTGAACAAGGGGACTCTATGCAAAACATCAGCCTATTGTCTGTACACACACAGAGGGCTGCACAGATTAAGGAGCATGTTTAGGGTGAGGTATAATAAGAAAACAAGAATCCAGTCTGAAAAAACAGTGTTTCTTCTGTACTCATACATCCACTTAAAATCTGCAATTAGTTACATTTTTGTTCTTAGATAATTAGACAACCTGATCTCTCCTTTGTATAAATATAAAACATTATTAGAATTCCTACCCTGATAATACCAGCAGCAACTTCCATAGCAGTTCATGGCTCTTTTCTTTGACTAAGGGCTGTACCAAGAGAAGTGAAAGAAAGCCACTTCTTCATGTGACATCAAGTGACTTTCATCCCAAAGTGCATTCTTCACTGCTCACAATTTTCAAGTACAGAAACTCTACCAACATTTTGGTATTGTTGTGATATTTTTATTGAAAGGATTAAGAGATTTTTAAATAGATAAAGCAATTTTTAATTTGATAGAACACTAACATTTGTCTGGTTGCAAATGTAATACTAGAGCAATAATAAAAGACTTAGAGTATGATTACGGGATATTACTCTTATAAGCTCAAATTAATAATTGTTAATATATTATAATAACTGATTCTTCTTACCATAGCAGCCACAGCCTCTGTCATAGCTTTCTCTGTAGTAAGTACTGTACCAGAGAAAAAAAGTGGGAAAAATAATCCTTTCTCCAAAGCCTTTAAATTTAAGGGTACATACAGCAAGTCCATTGTAGTAGGGGGAAGTACAAGAAAAAGTAAAGCCAGTTTGATCAACATGATGGATTGACAGCCTTTGACAGAATCTGTCTGCTTTCAAGGATTTGCAGAAAATTTTGCCCAGAGACTTTAAAGGAAATGTTTACAGGCAGATGACATGGTAACTTTGCACAGGTTCACAGGGAGAACCCATGGCCTTCTCACTATGTGAAAAGCGAGCTTGGAAAGGCATATTCCAAAATGTTAACAGGTGGATGATAAATGCTAGAATCTTAATGTGACAGGAAGCGGAGGCAAGATTTTAAACCTGACCTAAAGAAATGAGTGGGAGAAATGATACGGGAGGAAGCCTGAGTGGGAAGAGCAGGACACTGCTCTATAGGGTTGAAGAACAGGGAGGCCATGTGTTGATGCACAGGAAGGGATGAGTCTGTCAAAGACAAGAAAGAGAAAACCAGTCTTTGCAGCAGAATTTTCAATTAATCTCCTTCCTTTTGTCAACCATAGAGGGGGAAAAAAGGAAGACATAAATAATAGTAAATATTAAAAACAAGAATAGTTTTGAGATGTAGCAGGTGTCTGACAGGGTAAAAGAAATGGCATATTCAGAGGGACTGTAGTGGAGAAATTGGTGGGTTTAGGCACAGCACTACAACACAGTTGCAGAGAAGCCTGAGTGATATCAGAGGCATGTGTGATGTTGAAGCAAATGGTGCTACTTATTGTCTAGGAAAGACATTCTGGGTAAGGATGGAGAATTACCTGAGCCTGAATATGAGTAGGTTTTAAGAGATTTTGTTGGGAGCATGATAAGTAGACTGTCTTTTGCTCTTAAGTGTTGAACTATTAGTTTTAATATAAATAGGAAAATATATGTATCAGTGTAAGTCTTGACAGTAATATCTATCACTGATATAAAGAGCAGCACCATGGTAAAGTGAGTGATTGAAAACAGGGATTATAAGCTGAGGAAGTAAGAGAAGGTAAATATGGTTCTGGAACTTATGTTCAACAGATGTAGCAGAACTACAGTGAAAAAATGTTCTATATGTCCCCTGTCATTAAACAAGCAAGAAAAGTGAATAAAAGCCCGAGTCAGAGATGGCTGAGAAATTTCGTATCATCAGCATTTTTATTGAAGTGAGGAAACCAAAGCCTGTTCATATCATATTTTTTAGACATCTTGTTGAAGACAAGTTTCGTGATGAATTGAGCTGATCTAAAAACAGCCTGATGCTGAGATGCATGGTCCAGCTTTCACCACATTTCTGCTGCTTCATTTCTATTACCAAGGTAAATCAATTTAAAGTTAACCCTGGAAGAATATCATGAGTTTTAAGCAACATCAATGCATTGATCTGACCTCCCTGAGACTGAACAAGTCACTGTAGCAAGGGAGTGGACAGAAACAATCAGTTCTGGGTGGGATGGAGAGGGAAAAGACAGGACTGCTCTTTCCCAGGGCAACAGTATTAGATCAATTTTAAAACAGCGGTACTGAATTCAAAGTTGGTGTCAACTTTAGGTGCTCTGAATGATGATTAGGAGTATCTAGATTTCCTAGGCTTTGTGCATTTCTCTCCTCTCTTCAACAGTATTACAGTAAAGGAAAACAAATTTCAGTACAAAAGACTGATGATAAAAAAAAGACATATCCCATAAATGGCCATTTTTCATGGAAATTTTCTTTTCCATAGACTTTCTTCCACATTTTTCATTCATTTCAGTCCTTACATTCCACAGAAATGCATACTTACTTTACATTGATTTCATAGTTCAGATTGTTGGGGATTCAAAGGTTGTAGCAAATTTTCACTTTTGAGTAATTTGTCTATCCTTACTGTATTTTGAGATTTAGAAAAATGCAGTATCTTATTCTGAACAATTGAATTTTCTTTCTGTTTTTTCAAAGTATCGTAAAATATTTAAGAAGTTGTTAATATCTTGTGTATTCTGGTTTATGTTTCATCATTGGTGTTTTTACCCATAAATAGCTTTGAGTGTGTGCCTAATACAGTGATCATGCAAAAAAAACAAGAGACAAAAACAAATCAACCAAAAAAAAAAAAAAAAAAACCCATGTGAGGATATTGTTGCAAAAACTCAACAATTATTCAATCACCCACATTAAAAAAAATAAACAAATACAGCCCCAGCAAGTATTTTCTGGGTATATTTAGCAATTAAAATTTGGGACATTCAATGTTTACTGAACTTAAAAACTGGAGGCTTGAGCTCACAGAAATAGACTTTAGACCACTCATTATTTTATTAATACCTGCTTGCATGCTCATCCTATCAGGTAACATGAATAGTGTGTGACTTATCATGCTTACTCAATTAGGCATACCAGCTCATAGTTTAAATATCTAATAATGATACTTGAGCAAATGATAATTGAATTTAAAAATGCATTGAATGCACTCCCATTGTGGATAATTTGGGGAGAGCGCTCTTATTTGTTTTGGATAAATCTCAAGAACAACAAATTACATTTTTCATTTGAATTAAATGTTTATTTCCATCAAAATGACACAGAGCTGATTTTAGTTATATCCATAGATGCCAGTGAGAAACGGCATTGTACTTTTAAACATATTTTATCAGCTTTGATTTTCTGTCTAATCTTAATTCCTTTTCCTCTTCTTTTTCCCCCCTCATTTTCTGCTACATTTCTATTTTTAACTACTGGGATCTGAAGTATGTTGCCCATAGTTTGCATTTTGATTTTATACCAACATGCTATTTTTTGTATCTTTCATTTGACATGTTTTAAACCTATGAAGGTTTCATGAGAACCATGACATCATAAAAAAGTAATCTAAATTTAATACTAGGAAACCAAGTGGGGAAAAAACTTAAGAAAAGTAAACAAGGGCTTCTATTGCAGTAATTGCCATGAAAAGTTTGCAACATACCCATTCTTAATGAAACAATATGCTGAACAATCTTCTAATGACACAAGTGTACACAATATCTTTCCTATTTTAGGAATCCACACAACATCTAAAAAAAAAGATGTTCAGAAATCAAAGAGATTATGTAACTCTAAAGTACTCAATTATAAAGGAAGACAAAATAAAAAGTGCGGAAACAATTCAAACTTACAACAAAATTTATTAAAGCAATTAATATATTCAAGACAGTACAAGCAACATTGTTGTGAATTCTGAACAGAATGAGAACTATTAAAGAGCAAAACCAAAAAGGCAAGATCGTTCTTGTCGTGAGCTGAAACCACTCATAGATGCATCTCTGGCTTTGCCTTTGCTGTTGTGATTCTTTTAGTGGTTCTGGTGGTACAAGGGAGACTGTTAGACATCAGCTTATCACTTCTGCCCTGTTTTATTTGGGAGCCTAGCATATTTCAGAATATCCTGTACCCCATTTTAAGAGGCCCATATTAATCCTTAAAGGCCTCTGGTTCAGGAAAGTTAACTTTAAGCATGTGCTTAATCACTTTCCAGAATCAAAACCTAGAAAATCAACTTCTTAAGTGCCATTTTTAATAGATATTGTTGGCAGAGCAATTTTTATCATATTAGTAGAATCAATCCACCTTGATGCCCTTATCCCTTTTAATAATTTATATTCTCATTTTTACAATCCTACATTAAACATGAAGATTTCCTATTGGAAGTGTAAAATAGCCCTTCTGAAAGACATGGGAAGGGAAACACCCCAACATTATGTTAGCTAAAACTATGCTGATTCTGCTTTGACATTCACCAAAGATAATGAGATACAGTTACCTACTTATTTCTTGTCACTTTTGTTATTAATGAGGTTGAAGTACTTTTTCCTCCTATAAATCTTCACATGCATATTTACATGAAATCAATAGCTAAAAAAAAATCCCAAACCTAAGCCTTTTTATTTTCAAAGGACATTCACTTTTATGTAATGCTCCTGATGTGATTCTTGGGGCTTTCCTGTGCAGGGCCAGCAGTTGTGTGTCCCTTCCAACTCAGAACATTCTTTGATTCTGTACTACTTGACCCACTTTATTCAACCAGGATGATCTATCTATCAGTAGAATTAGCTTTATTTCCTAGAAATTGTGATAAATGCTAGGATATTGAATAGCTATCCCATGATAAGGGATGTTGTTTAATCAGTGTCTGTATTACTTGAAAAAAATAGAAGTTCACCTAAATATAAAGTAATCTGATAAAATCATCTCACTGGTCTCTGAGATTCTGATCAATTTATTATTCTTAATCCTTCAAATTTTAAGAAAAATTACATCCTTTCAACAATACATAAGGAATATACTTCTCTTTTTACAGAAACTCCTTCCCGTCAAACTTTGTAAAAAGCAGCAAATCATTATACCCCATCCAGAGCATCTGTTGCTAAATTTGGCTCTTTTGCTACTTACTCAAATGTGAGGAATATTTCTAGAGGACTACATTTTGTAGAATTGACATGCCAAAAGTTCACTGACCACACTGTCTTCATAATAGCTTTGTTTGCTAGTTAGTTGTTTCTGAGTGCACTTATTCAAAAGGATTTTGAAGCTGCTGATGTGTTGTATTTGGTTCTTTTGAAATGCTGAAAACAGTGTCTTATTATGTTTAGATTTTAGCTTACATTTGTAACCAGTTCTAATTGTTTCATTTACTCATGCTCTTTTAAGGTGGACGGCAGAAAAAAAAATCCTCTCTTTTCAAATTATTTGAAGATTATCCTTCAGTCAACCGTCATTACATCAAGTTAGTAAATAAATAGCTTTTTCATTGAAACTAAAATTACAGCTGTCAGGTTAATGTACCCAGATGAAACTTAAAGAGTTCAGGGCTTGGCCAAAGTTTCCCTGCACAGCCTGGGACAGAACTCTTCATCTTCTTGCACTTAAGTTTAGCTGTTGTAAAATGGAAAAAAAGTAGCTCGTGTCTTAGTCCCCACCTTTTTGCATTACTGCAATTTTATGCAATGAGAATCAAGAGGTTTCACTAATTATATAGTAAGAACCATAATTTGTGAACAAATGTAACAGATTCATGATTTTAAGAATTAGGGTAGTACCACTGAGATGCTCTCTATGTGGCCTGTTTTTTCGGGGTCCTTAGGATCAGTCCCAAAGTATGAAGACTACTGTGGTATATTTGTAATTAGATGCTAATAAATTGCCTCCTTGCTTCCATTTTCAAGAAAGACTTAGAGACAGCTCCTGGCTTAGCCAATATGACAATGACCAAGATAGAACGAAAAGAAACTGCATCTCCCTTTGTATCATGACATTCTGAATCCAGGCTGAAGGTTAGATCTAGCCTACCTTTTTATGACACTGAAAATGATACATGGTTATCTCTAAATATCAGGTGCGCTTTTCTTCAGCTGTCAGTTAGACTTAATTCTGTTGTTAAAGGATTTGGCAGTTTGTGACTATTAAAAACAGTTTGCAAGGGATATTGTTGCCCTTGGCTGAGTTTTGCATTTTAGCTGTATCCCTATTTTAAACCACTGTATTTTCCATGTCGCATGAATTGTCAAGTGTCGTCTTTCAGAAGAATGGATAACAGCCCTCACTACAAGCACACAGAGTATACCTATGTTCCTGGTAGGCTGTTTATGTATTTTATATGTTGGCTTAATATTTACTTAAATGCATATAAGAGAAAATAATATCCATATGTTGCAACAGTGAAAATGAACTATAAAATTATCACAAAAATGAAAGTCAGAATGACAGAATATTCTTTGTATATTCACACCAGCAACAAAATGTAGAAATGATCTAAATTCAATCTTCCCAGATCTAAAACTTCCAAGTAAACACCAACTTGGGACTTTCAGCATTTCTCATTTCCAAGTAACATGGCTTCTATGAGAACAAATAAATTTAAGCTATTTTAGTTTGGACAGAAAATGAATTCTTATTTGCAGACACTTTCTCAGGGAAACCTTTAACAGTAATGTCTATTCTTAGCAACAGAGGAAATTCTGAGTACCTCTGTGACTTACGTTATCTGATACCTAATCTTTCTGAGCAGTTTTTTGGGGGGGGCAAGGTGAAGTCCCACATGAAGACACCATAGGTATGCATGTATTTGCTCCATCCATGAGAGAGTAAGTTTCTTTTAGAAGAAGAGTGTCTAAAGGAAAAGAGTGTCTTTCTTTAATTGAGATAAACAACCCCTAACAATTTGTTTGAAATCATAAATTTCTGCTTGGAAAATATGCACTATCTGCATTTGTATCTTGTTTAAATAAGAACTGATTTTTTTCCTATTCACATTGTTCGTGAAGCCCTTAAAATGAAAAAGAATCACGTCTTATTCTGATAAAATACATGTGTTTACATGAGTATATTTTATATATATATATATATATATGCTCAGACATGTATGTGTATATATGTACATAGATATATTTATATTTCCAAGAAAGGAGTAATTACAAAATAGGCTCAAGAGATTTCTCCAATCTCTTACTTTCTAGTATGTTATACCCTTAGTAGAGGGAGGCTTCCCAATCTTTGGATATTTAAAGCGATATCTGTCAGCATCGAGTATGAAGTTAACACCAGTTATGAATACAACCTTCCTGCTGGGCAGTCATTAGAAAGTTGTTCTTTCCGATTCCTGTGTAAATATCTAGGTTAGATTCCTAATAAAAATTCTGTGAACTTTAGCTGAAACAAAAATAACAGAACTATTTGAGGTTTGTTACAGTCACTTCTATATCCAGCTGACCTTGTCCCAATTTTAGCTTTGTTTCCCTTTTCTGTGTGGCTTCTGGGAAACTGCTTTGAAAATAAAATCTTCTCAGAGGGTCAAATCCTGAACTTCTTACTCTGACAAAACTTCTATTTAGCTTTGCCTTGCAAACAGTTGTCTTTGCACTCCTCATTTTTTTCAGAATCAGTGCTAAAGTTCAACTGCTAAGGCAATGGTAACCTAGAACAAATTAGGATATATTGAACACAGCCAATTTGTGCCAAATGAAGATTCATAATACTGGAAAAAAATTACTACCAGTTCAAGCATACAGGAATCTTAATAGTAAATAATGGTTGTACATTGAACATAAAGAATTTGTTTACTTTTTTTTTTAAGATGTAGAAAAAGTAGCAAACTAACTTTACCCAAGAAACTACTATTAAGTCCAGCAAAGTATTTTCATTTCAGACCATATGCTAAGGACTAGAATATGCCTTTAAAAAGCTAGTACAGAGCACTCTTCCCAGGTTTTCATCCTGAGATGACGGGAAGAAAGGGCTAGAACACGTTGCTTCCCTCCTCCAAAGGGGAAGCTAACATTGTCCAGTCTTTAGCATTGCACTGGACTGTAAAGCAAGATCAACACAGGTATCTGCCTCTTTGTCCCTTCATGTCCCGTAATGGGAGTTTGTACGACTTGTGTTACCTACCTAGTTACACTGAAAAAAACATTGGGAGTTTGTATTTTTCTTTTCCTTTGTTTCTTGCTCTTCCTCAGTTTCTCTATTACTATTATCTTGACCTCTTCTGTAAAGTGCTCTAAAATGTTTAATGAAAATACTACATTGCTTATATTTATTTTCAATTGAAACAATGGGAGACAATTGCAGAGTCACTGGTAATTGTTAGAGCAGTTTTCCTTTTAAATAGACTGTCAGTCTGTTCAATGATGATCAAGTCTGTACCAGCAAAGTTTAAATTTCTGTCCCTGTTTCTCAAATATGCTAAAAATGTACATTCTGTTCTGGTAAGCTAAAAGAATCTTAAAACTTAAACCTCAAAGGTCTCATAAATCAGAGTTTTCCCAGGGACGTAGCATACACTTACTGTGAAATGCTGTAATAAAAAAATCAGGAAGCTTAATTTGTAGCCACCACTGCACTTGTGAGCATTTTGTAAGCAGAAGACAGACTTCTAACTAATAATTTTCACGTAAGTTCTCCTGATCTCGTAAGTTGTCACAATAGACAGCACAAATGTTCATGTGTGCAGTCCTGGCCCCTGTTAGTGTTGCAGTGCTGCATTAAAATGGTTGCTTGCTAAGCCTCAAATGCTGCTGCTTCAAATACTGACAGTGGCTAAGGATAGATCTCTCACAGCCTCACAAAGCCACAGCAATGAAACACTCCCCAATGCAGACCTGAGCTGCTGTGACCTCCACAGTGGCAGAAATAGACTGTACATACTCTCCAGCTTCCCTTGCCTTTTCCCAAGTCAGAGGCATGCTATTGTCCAAAAAAAAAAAAAAAAAAAAAAAAAAAAAAAAAAAAAAAAAAAAAAAAAGCTGAGGATTGCATAAGGCATCTGTGAAAGCCATACTCTGCTACTCTGCAAACCCTTTCTCTGTCTCCTGTTGTTTTTGCCAGAAACACAGAGGGAAGTATAGCGTTGGCATCCTACCCACTTCCCCCAGAGCAGTAAAAATGTCTAACGGAAATAGCCAAAGGATTAAGTCAAGAAGGACCTGTGGGCCAGTATGCCATGCTCATCTGATGTTTGTTCTTCTAGAAGTACAGCTGTTGATTTTGTGGGACTACCAACAAAAACCGGACCGGATGATTTATCTACTGGAGTAAATGCTAGTACTCACTCATAAGGAGATCAGGCACCAAGAACTTGTGAAACAGGTGCTACAAAACATATAGCTAAATTGGGAAGAGATTTTTGGATACCACCTACATGGCAGAACATACAGTATTGATTTCAAACTCTTCAAACATTCATCTTGAGGAAAACCCCCACCAAAAAATACTTTGGGAGGAAGTCTGCAACAGGGTAGATACACAGTCACAAAAATATGGCAACAATTTCATAGGATGATACACTACTAAATGAATAATAAACCACCTATTCAGGATGTAACATTCTACATGTTATATTTTATGACCAGAAAAACATTTGCAAGAAAAACACTGACATACTTAGAGTTTTGAAAAATTATCCTCTTGAGCATCCAGTAGGATACAAATCATTCCCTAGGGCACCATGAGTTCTAACATCCTTTAAAGAACAACAATGGATTAACCTTATAATGTATGCCACAGGTAAATTATGGTCTGTTAACTGAAGTAGTAGATTTTAAAGCAATCAGATGCACTTGATTTCAAATAAAAATAGTCTTAAAAGAACACTAAATAGCAAAATTATGAAATGTCATGAATTAAAAAACTTTGATTTGACCTACTTGAACATATGCACTATAACAGTCTTGTTCTGCAGTACACAAAAATTCTTGGCAAAGTAAAGTTTTTGCAGGTCTCACTTTGGTAAAACTAAGTAAAAGAGAAAATTTCTTTCTGCTTTCTTTTGCTTCATTCACCATCTATCTCAAACTCTAAATGGCAGAGAGGGATATGGCATTAATTAGGTATATAAATTAGCCAAATGAATGTTGCACAACATGTTATGTGCACAAAATTAATGACACCCACTTAAAGTGTTTAGTCAGAAAGTGCAAATGAGAAGTTTTGAGACCTTTATCAGAATGTCTTTAACAAACTCTACTGAGAATATAGAAATTATATTCTTAAAGGTTTATAATTTGGATAATTCTGCCTGGATGTTCCTTAGATCAGCAAATTCATCTGTCTTATGTCAGGACTGTTCTTTTTGTCTCTTAAAGTAATCTTGATGTCAGTAGTAGAGTTGTACTAAATATTGATTTTTGAGAAGAGGAGATGACTGAACAGTTGCACAGATACTTCTTTACCTGTCATTCATTATTTTTCTTTGGAATTTAAATATAAAATCTGCTTGGAACAAGGAATAAATGTGAATCCTCTGTTCCACTCACCTGGGCAGCCCATTCCAATGCCCAATCACTCCTTCTGTGAAGAACTTCTTCCTAATATCCAACCTAAACCTTCTCTGGCACAGCTTAACCCTGTGTCCTCTCGTCCTGTTGCTGGTTGCCTGGGAGAAGACGCCACCCACCACCTGGCTGCACCCTCCTTTCAGGGAGTTGTAGAGAGTGATAAGGTCCCCCATGAACCTACTTTTCTCCAGGCTAAACACCCCCAGCTCACTCAGCTCCTCCTCACAGGACTTGTGCTCCAGACACTTACCCAGCTCCATTGCCCTTCTCTGGACATGCTTCAGCATCTCAACATCCTTCCTAAATTGAGGGGCCCAGAACTGGACGCAGGACTCAAGCTATGGCCTAACCAGTGCCAAGAGCAGGGGAAGAACCACTCACTGGTCCTGCTGGCCAGACTATTCCTGATACAGGCTAGGATGCCATTGGCCTTCCTGGCCACCTGAGCACACTGCTGGCTCATGTTCAGTCTGCTGTCAATCAGTATCCCCAGGTCCCTTTCTGCCTGGCTGCTGTCCAGCCGCTCTGTCCCCAGCCGATAGTGTTGCAGGGGGTTGTTGGGGACAAAGTGCAGGACCTGGCACTTGGTATTGTTAAACCTCATATTGTTGGATTCAGCCCATCAGTCCAGTCTGTCCATGTCCCTCTGCAGAGCCCTCTTACCCTCCAGCAGATTGACACTTGCACCCAACTTGGTGTCATCTGCAAATTTACTGATGGTGGACTCAATCCCCTCATCCAGATCATCAATAAGGATATTGAACAGGACTGGCCCCAGCATAGATCCCTGGGGGACTCCACTAGTGACCAGGGACCAGCTGGATGCAGCATCATTCCCCACCACTCTCTAGGCCTGGCCATCAGCCAGTTCTTAACCCAGCAAAGAGTGCACCAGTCCAAGCCATGGGCTGCCAGCCTCTCCAGGAGAATGCCATGGGAAATGGTGCTGAACACTTAGCTGAAGTCCAGGTAGACAACATCCACAGCCTTCCCTGCATCCACCTGGTCACCTGGTCATAAAAGTTGGTCAGGCAGGACCTCCTAAATCCATGCTGCCTGGGTCTGATCCCCCGGTAGTTCCGTAGGTGCTGTGTGATGGCACTCAGGATGATCTCTTCCATAACCTTGCTGGGCACTGAGGTCAGTCTGACAGGCCTGTAGTTTCGCAGGTCCTCCTTTCAGCCCTTCTTGCGGATGGACATCACACTGGGCAGCTTCCAGGCATCTGGAACGTCCCCGGTGAGCCAGGACTGATGATAAATGATGGAGAGTGGCTTGGTGAGGGCATCTGCCAGCTCCCTCATCACCCTAGGATGGATCCCGTCTGGTCCCATAGACTTGTGAGCATCTTAGTGGCTCAGCAGATCACTAACTGCTTCCTCCTGGATTATAGGGGGGCTATTCTGCTCCCAAAATTGTGCTGATGGGCACCAGCCCTTTAGCCACTTATTGGTAACACGGGTTTTCCTGTTCCTTTGATCATTCATCCCTGCTACTAAAGGAATTGAGTAGAATGCCACCTGCAATCCTGTCCCATCAACCAATTGACCCAGAGCCTTGAAGTCCTTTTTATTTACCCTGGTACCCTTCTTACCAACCTCATCACTGCCAATGTGGACAACCAGCAGGGGGTAGTAATCAGAGGGATGAATTAGTTCAGAGAGTCTCCTGGTAATATCCCATACCTGGGCCCCAGGGAGGCAGCATAGAAGTATCTACTCCCCAATAAGGAAATGTGTTGGAATTAAGGCTTTTACATTTATGGAATGTCATAATATGTTCTCAATTATTAATTATTAATGCAATTCATTTTTTTAAAATGTAAGGATCAACTTCCTGCAAGAATAACTGAAGCAAGGTCAATTCCAATGGTCAGACTTCTGAAGCAGTCTTTTTGTAAATGGAGGCTAGAAGGATGGAAAGAATGAAGAAGAATGAGAAAAAGACCATAAGGTCTGACACTGCGAATTCTTCATTTCCATCTTCTAGCTGGTTTAAGGACTCTTCCCTTGTTCTTAAGAGTGCATTCCCCAGAAATTAAGTAAAATCATTCCCTATTTTGCTTACCAAAGTGCAGAGGGAACCAAGCCAAGGTCTGTTCCCATCCTGTTCCAGCTTACAAAGCAAGTCTTAATTCTTGGTGGAGTCAACTGCTCCCAAAGTCATGTAGCAGTACCATAAATATTTCAAATACCAACTGTGTGCTGGGAAGCTCCGGGAGGCATTGGGGTCTCAGTGGAACAAGATGCCTCCCCTGGGAAGTCATGAGGTTGTGTAATGCTGAGCTGTGCTTACGGGGATAACCAAGCTTCCTGTGTTGCTTATTAAAACTTAGATTACTTCTTGTTCCTTTTAAGTCTACATTTGTGGTTTCTTATTAACCATTCCTTTAGCATATTATCAAAGTCTGATGATACAAAGTCCAGTGTGTGCATTCCTTTACTTTTAGTCCAGTTTCCCCAGGAATATGGCTTGCAGCTAGAGCATTTGTAAGCTTTCATGTTGCCTATCTGCCAGCCCCTGGTAAATCTGTTAGCTACTTCTGCCCAAATTCAACAGGGAGCTGGAAGACTCGTCTGTATACATTTCCTACAAGTCTCATGAACTAGCCTCAAAGGTCAAGGGGATATAGACATTGCTGTCCTGGCAGCAAAGGCTGCAGTGTGAGTGCAATCATGGGTAGGCATAGGAGAATCCACACAGAAATTCACCCTTAGAAAAAAAATCATATAAAATAAGGCTTCATTAATTCCACTGTTTATGGAACTACTTGATTTAGGTAATATATCTACATTGGAAAATCAGATGACAGGAATATCTTTGTTAATTTATGGATCATTAACAATTTTGTATACTAATGTATGTAAGTATCAAGACATATTGATTGCCTGATCCAGCTCCCATCAACATCAAAGGGATCTTTCCACCAAGTTAAGAGGGAATTGGACTAGGCCTATGCATAAACATTTGTAATAGCAACATTAAAACATAATTATTTTGTGAAAAGCTCAAAAGCAGAAACAAAAGAAACTTTTTAATCCAGTTTTTAATGCTGTGGTAGATTTCATTTATACAAAAAACCATCATAAAAGGAAACCACAAATTCATATTCGTAAAGTCATAAATGAGTGTACCATAAGTGCAAGTAATGTTCACTTCCTTCACTATTCCTGCAATTTTATTATATTTTGGAAATGAAACTTTCCATTATTCAGTAACACTCTGCTTACAGAGGTGGTTTTCACTGAAGTTCAAGATCGCCAAAGTTACTCTGCTGGATGGAAAATTAATGTATATGAGGTATGGGATTCCATGACTCCTTTTTTAAAACATCTATATAAATTAACAGGAAAATTTTCAGAAGGCTTGGCTTTCATGGATTCATGGAAGTCCTACAGAGGCTTTGGTAAATGCCTCCATTGAGGAAATATTTCATATCCTCCAGTAGCCTGCTATTCCACCCAAGAGAGCATTCATATGCTTTTGAACCTAAGTTGAAGCTCAGCTAAGAAGCCATTAACTGTCCAGATTAATCCTGTATTGTAAAATCCTTCAGGGGGGATGGAAATTCCATGGCAAAGTCTTAGCAGATTTTCTGCTGTATTGTTCTTGTCGGGAGAAAGAGGGGTTGTATTCCCACAGAACCATCAGTGGGCCCAGTCCAAGGGGCTCTCACAGGATTCATCAGGGTCTAGGAGCAGCAATCACGCATAAAACCCCCGTGTCTTCTGATTGAATTTTTGATCTACTTCTCCCAAAATTTGTATTATCAAATTCTCCCTCTCTTGTTGTAACAGTCCCAGGAACAAAATTCGGGAAGTCATTGAAATGTATATAGTTTAAATGTGCTCAGGGCAAAGCTAACGTTAGTTAAGAACTTCTGCTGGTAGGTCTAGGTCTCTGGTTTTGCTTTTCCTCAAAGGAAATCTTCAGGCCTATGAAACACCATCAAAAATAGGAGAAAAGTTCCTGAGAATAAAACACTTTTTTCACCTATAGAATTCATCTTGGGGTTATGTTTTTTGCTACTGGAAAATATTTAGACTTCTTAAGCCTATATTAAACATCTGATTATTGTATCAGTACATATGTGTGCACACCAAATACTTTCTAAAAAGGGAAAAAGAGAAAGGTTTAAATATAAGCTATAGTTATAGGAATAGTTTCCAGTGCAGGACTGTGCACGGACTGGATCCTGAATGAATAGCTGGGCAACTGTGTAAATTAGCCCTTCTCTCCCATATTCCTGCTCTTCTTGCCTCCATGAAAAGAATGCCCTCACATAGGCCAGACCATAGCATGCTCCCATCAAGTTCCCTGAACTGGGTAATCATGGGTACCCGGTAGCACTCAAGTAAACCTCAATAGAGTCTGGCTGTCTTTGGAGACTAGAGCCTGACTTCAAATCAATACAAGCACATCGAGTTTTGCACAAAGTACATTCATCAAGTATATGCATTTAAAATCTAAACTGTGTCTTGTTTAAGTCACACAGGATGTAGGTTCTTCAATAGGTTTCTGAACACAGAATTTAAGTTCCTTAACTAGCCAGGGCACTCTGGAAATTTTTAGATACCATTTCTCTGCTAGTGCACTGTTCCCAATCTCAATGAATGAATTCTTCATTCCTATGCCTATGACACAACTACAGTCTGTGAATTCTCAGAAGAAGGACATCATAAAATTCAATATTCATTCATGACAATATTAATTTTGGTTAATTAAATAGGACCAAGAGCAGGGTATATTAGCAATGAAACTGTGACTACATGGTAAAAAAGCTGACCACAAGACATAGTTGCAATTCTGTTTCTTCTGCAAAGATGGATTATTGATAAGAGATCTTTTTTTTCTAAAACCTGGAGGTACTATTGCTGATTTTAAAAGACCACTTAGTATGTTTCAGCTCAGCTGATTTTGAACTACTACTTAACTACCCTAACAGATCATTTTCTTCAGAAACTTAAATTATAAACCAAAGGTTTGTAAACTGTCAAGCAGTGACTGACCCTGCTTCCGGCTTGGATAATATATTTTTTTTTTTGACACTCCTTACACTAAAATTGGTGGTTTTGCTGCTTCTTTCTAACCTGTCTTTCTCCTATATAGAAAATTTTTCCAGACAAGCTCAACTTGCTAAATGGCATATATAAAATTGTATTTTTTAAAAAAAATGGTATTTTTGCTTAAAGTGTGAGCATATGAGGTGTCAATTATAAGAGAAACTCATCAACTGGTTGCTGATTTTACTTGAGACCAAATTAGCTGGGAGAAAAGTCTGCAGGTGAGAAGGTGTGAAAAGTTATGGCAAAAGTATTTAGTTTAAAATATTTATAAGCGGACTCCTATTTTACTCTTCTTGTGTGGCAGTAATTCTGGGTAAAGTTCTTTCTGTAAGGAGGTTGCCATGTCCTGCAAAGAGCTAAAGAGGACAGCATGACACTCAGTGCTTAGGAGACTGCATTACAGTTTGGTTTACCCAAAATATATCAGGAAAAGAGAAGACTGCTGTAAAGGAGACCTGACTGCCACAAGAGAATACAGTAGAGAAACTGGATCAAATTATTACCAAACAGCAAGAAATCAGACTAACATGTCTATGAATTGATTAACCATGTCTATGAGTAGCTTCAAACAACTACATCAAGGAAGATTATCTGAATGATCATTTTTCCTTAGGAAGGCAGAAATAGAAATGAAGTGTTATGAATTCCCGATTTATTCTGTGTGGCAATAATTCTGCAAGTATTCTTATGGAAATGGCTTTCCCTGGATAGTAAGAATGTAATGCAGTACAATTTTGTGTTTGTAGAGTTCCCTCTTATATTTTTACCTTTCTGTAATATTTTGTTAAGAAGTCTTGTTTACTATCATTCAGAGTGTATTTAGACTTCTTGTAGTGGCTTTGCTGCAAAGTAACTGACATTATATATTAATAATATTTTGGGAGGTTGTCACCAAAGCATACAGAAAATGGTCACTAGTTTGCTTTGAATTTGCCAAGTCATATTAGCAGAATAATTTTTAAAATATCAAAAAGTAGTAATTGGCATCTCTACATAATGGATTGTTTCAACATGTCATTGTTTATGTATGTAAAAGAAAAGGCAAAGAAAAGAAGGGCTATGTCATCTAGATGAGAAAGGCTGCATGCTGCTCTCCAGCTTCTTGAGAAGTTTTGAACTAGTGTTACTCAAGGGTGGCACTATCCCCTCACTGTCCCCTAATACACTGTGAATGAGGCTTTCTCAATGCCTTTAACTGATGCTGTCCATTGTGAGAGGCCTGTTAGAAAAAGAGACACTTAGAGACAACATAATGATTGGTGGCAGGCAAAGACATGAAACATCTGGGCTCCATGTTGTACTTTAATGAAAGTGGAAGTGTCCATACCTAAAGAGACTGAGGATCTGCCCAGAGTCATCTGTGCTGTGCTGTGGCCATGCTGCTCAAGAAGGAGGATAATACAGATTCAAGTCCTCTCAGACAGAGAAAGGATCTCCTCAACATTTTCCCCCTTCCTGGGCTGTCTGATATGAAGAAAAGCCCTGACAGTAATACCACTAGGAATCTAGTTTGCCGTCTCCTTGAATTTAATCAGTGTGTGCCTAAAAACTGAAATACTTTAGGAATGGCAAACTAATCAAGATATTTCAACTTTGGAGAATCAAATATAATATTTCCTCAGTCTGGATGAAGTAGGTTCCATTCAATTTTCCGGATTTTAATCTTGGTGACAAGAAATAAAAATATTCAAATGGCTTTATCATCTGTGTAATTTGTTTGACAGCTGAATAAAAAATTGCCACAAACCGAAACCCAAAAATAAACAGAAAGAACCCACCAAGAAACCACCTCGGAGTCTTTGCCCCCCCCCAAGCAAGGTTCTTTGTGTAATGCAGCAGAAATGAGTGTCACCCTTCAAAGACAAATTCTTTCAGATTGTGTTGAATAATTCATTTTCTGTTTTCTGACTGAATTTCGTAACAGTTGGTTGTCTTGTCAAGAATCCATGTGATCATGTAGAGCACATTTGGATACATGTAAAGATGTTCAGCTTTCTCATCTGCCTTGCTGGGGTATGAAAATTGTCTCATTATCCTTTAGATTTCCAGCTGATTTTTGCTGATGGAGGTGAATGGTCACTGAGGCACAGTATTATCATTGTTGCCATACCTCCTGTACTTGAAAAGATGTTATTACTACATTCGCTGCTATTTGCTTTTGTATAAAAAGAAGAGACTTGAGCTAAAAACGTCATCTGTTGAGCACATATGCTTCTATTTCCAAGAATCTTGATAATTTAATTATATTATCTGTTACAAAATGTTCTTCATACAAAAAGTGCTCTTTGAACAAATTATTTTAATTAATACTGAATTTCAATGCATGTCATAAAATGTCAATTTTTCCCAGACAGAATATGCTTTTGTTGACTGATGTGATATGGGTAAATTAATCTAAAATAAAAATTTAGTCTATTAACTACCATTTTTGCCAACTGGCAACATTCACTCTCTACTCTTTTTTTGTGATATGTATTTGGTGCCAGAGGATGCTGTGTATAGGATCTTATCTTCAGCCTCTCTTCTGAGCTACAGTTTGTCCCTCATTTACTACTACATCTTTTGCCTATTGCCTCAATTTCTTTACTAAGGTTACACTTTTAGACAGTATTTTAAATAATTCTAAAAACCTTTGGGTGAACTTATACATAACATAATAGAGTTAATTCAAATAAGAAATGAGTTCTGTTAAATACTCAAAGTACAGAAATCTTCTTCTCAGTTTTTTATAAACTTAGTTTCAATTCCACAGGACTGTGTGAATAGAAATAGCTGTGATTCTGTGAAATCTGTAGAAAATATGTGCTTTTAAACTTGCCTATCACAAATCTCTTCAAAACAGTTCATATTTATGAAAAAAATAAAAAAAAAAAGAAAAAGGAAGAGGAAGAGGAAAAGGAAAAAGTGAAAAGAGAGAAAAGGAAGGGGAGGGGAGGGGAGGGGAGGGGAGGGGAGGGGAGGGGAGGGGAGGGGAGGGGAGGGAAGGGAAGGGAAGGGAAGGGAAGGGAAGGGAAGGGAAGGGAAGGGAAGGGAAGGGAAGGGAAGGGAAGGGAAGGGAAGGGAAGGGAAGGGAAGGGAAGGGAAGGGAAGGGAAGGGAAGGGAAGGGAAGGGAAGGGAAGGGAAGGGAAGGGAAGGGAAGGGAAGGGAAGGGAAGGGAAGGGAAGGGAAGGGAAGGGAAGGGAAGGGAAGGGAAGGGAAGGGAAGGGAAGGGAAGGGAAGGGAAGGGAAGGGAAGGGAAGGGAAGGGAGCAATTAAAGCCAGGATGCTATAGAAGACCAAGGCTAAATATTCACGGAGGTGAGAAGTGTCTTGCAGCTACAATGGCAGCTTAGAGATAGCTCCCCTAAATGTCCAAATTTCATTGCTTTACACATGCATATATACCTGCATCTTAGAGAAATTTTGTTTGTATTTAGTAAGGCTTCCCTTAGGCCATAGCGGAGTTCCAGCTAAAGAAGGATTTGTAGAGGTTGCCTCCAAAGGTCCCAGTACCTGACAGATGAACCAGTGGCACCCCGAAGTGTGAAGGTAGCTGTATGACCCAAACAAGACAAAATTGCCAGGTACCAACTGCCTTGTCACGTCTTACCCAAATGATGCAACAATGTCCAGCCCTCCTCTTCCACCACTGCAACTCCCTTCCTTCACCAGCACTGGCTCTAATTGCATTGAAAGCAACACAAAGTTTAAACTAACATGCAGTTGTGACAGAAAATCACCATTCTAGAAGTTCAGCATTTGTTAGTGGACCATAGAAATTACCTACTTTTTATTATACTAGGTTGAGATTACATTTATTTTTAATTGCTGATTTTTCAATTTTTGTATTTGGAATATTTTAATAGTATAGTTTTAACCCTCATTTATCTGGAAGGAAGACCTACAAATATATGTAGATATAGAAACAGCACTTTGACTAACATTAACATTGGCCACTCAATGTGATTTTTAAAGATACTGGTGATTTTGTTGTTGTTCTAACAGTAGTAATACAGAGAAAGGAAGTGTTCTGCACGCAGTATAACTGTGAAATAAGTAGAAAAATGCATCTAAATGGAGTCCTAAGAATACCAAAGAACCATTTCTCTGCCCCTCTTCACCAAACATATTGACAGTTTCCGATTTCCTTTAGGTTTCACCCAGCAGTAAAGGTCATCAATAACCTGTCCCACCTGACAGTGCATGGTAGAAATTGATCTTTCATCTCACTCATCTGAAATACATGTCACAACAGGTGACAGAAGTTGTCTGCACTGCCCCCAAATTGTAGAAAAAGCTCATTTTATAGCCCTAGTGCGCCTTGGTATTGATCGCAATGAATGAAAGCTCTGAACTCTAGAACAGGAAAGTGACTGCGAAAACAGGTAGAAATAAAATAGTATTTTGGAATGAATAGGAAGTTTTGCAAAAGACAGAGCACCTGATTGCTCTGATTTGATTTGCAAACAGTAATTTCAGATAATATGACTGCAATGTAATCAAATATTTCCATATCAGATATGAAGTTCTTTGTAGTGAGCTCCCAGGAAGTGAAAAATCATCCCTGTCTGCTTCTGAATGCTCTTAAATACAATGCCTAAGGAGAATCTGAGATCAAGTGAACACTATTCCTCAATGAATATTTTCCCCAGCAGAAGGTTTAAATAGAGAGACACACTTTGGCATTTAAAGGAATATAATCTAAAGGACAACTGTCAGGTTTAACCTTTTACACGTCACGACTGTTAAATAGTTGAGACTACTGACAGACAAATGTATAACAGGGAAAGAACAACTTAGAAAAATTAACCTGTTATAGCTTATAATATAAGAAACAATATGAATAACTAATGGCTTGTTCACATCTGAGAATTTCAAATACCCTGATAATATTCTATGTGTTGACATTTCCTGGGTAAGTAGTCTTGCTTCCTATTTATTCTACATGTGCTATCAATATTGTCATGGTTACAGTCCAGCTAAATTATTAATACATGTGTACAAAAGTTCTGAGAGCAGTTAGATTTAGAATGAAAGTAAACAGTCCAGATTTGTACATTGCTTCTCTGCCTACAAAAAAAAAAAAAAAAGAAAAAAAAAAAAAAAAAAAAAGGAAAAAAAAAGGAGAAATCAGAATCACAGCTGAATAAAGTTACATGTATTTCACTTAAGTAATTATTAGGTAGATCTTTATAAAGTTAATTAGAGCATTTTTACCAGCTTCACTAGGTGTTCTGTCCTTTAGTTACGTGCATAAAGTTCTTGTAATTGAACGTTAGCTTCAATGGGATTTAGGAGTGAGACAAATTAAGATTTTTCTACTAAAAATATTTTCATTGGAGAGTTATAGTTAATCCAGACTCTTTTTGTCACTTTTAGGCTTTAAATCTCACTTACTAAATATTGCATTTTAATAGCAAAAAAGGCAAAGCATTGAATATAAACTAAGATGTCTCTTTGAAATATTCATGGTGATCTGGAAAAATTAATTGATACAGAGAGAATAATGAATGTCCAAGGAGCATTCCTTTTGATAATTGTCACTTTTCTTTGCCTATTTTGTTAAAAAAAAAAAAAAATCCTTTTCTTATAACAAATTTGAAATATCAAAGGTATTATGGAATAATTTGTAGTATAAATACCCAGGTGGACTTGAAATACTGCATACTGCATAATCACAATTTTTTTAAGCTTCAGCTAAAGAATTAAAAATACCCTATCTTTTTAGTATTTTTAAAATTAATTGTGTCTCAGAATTGTTACATTAAGAATAAATATAACAGAGTTTTAAGAATTAGAAGAGTCCATTTGTATAGTTTGTTTGTGTTCATTCCAAAAGGTTCTCTATAAAACATATGATCTAAACCCAATTGCATCATTTAAGCTGATTCAAGGACACGGTTTCTTGTATAAGTGAAAACAAAAACAAAGCAAAGAAACAAAAAACCCACCAAAGCTGCAATTTGTGAGATAAGAAAATGTTATTAAAAAAATAATGTATTGGCACCTTGATCTGCTGAAGCAAATATTGGATGACCAAGGAAAGGAAGGTGATTCAAGATGCTTTTGCCCTGCCTTGATGCTGGATATAAAAACTCAGTTGTGTAGAGAGGACATGGACTTTTTACATCCCACTGCCAGCTGTTCTGAATCTCTTTCATGTAAGTCAGGGGAACTGTGAATTGTTGTCCTCTTTCTGATCGCCTGCTCAGGTTCTTAGGACAGTATGCGTTTATCTTCATAAAATCTACTACAAAGACTAGTATGTCAACAGGACTGGAACACCACTCTAGTCTCAGTCTGATCACAAGATCCAGCTGAAGGCTGAGAGAAACATTTCCAAAATGCACATCAGTATGGTGACAGTGCTACACCAAGTGCTACCAAGTGCTACCAAGGTGGACAATAGCTGAGACAGAGGATGAAAGAGCTGTATACAGCCTGTACAATAGTCATAAGTGTGATCTGCTTGCTGCATGCAAATCTAGTAATGAAAAATCACCTGTAGAAGCAAATCAAGTGGACAGTAAAAAATACCTTTTTACTCCTACTCTGCATTGCTGTGAAGATTTAAGCAGACAAAGCATAACAGCAAATCTTTCTCCCGGTTACTAAGTAAGAAAATCCTAACAGCTTCACTGCCATAGGGTAACAGGAGCCCTGTAGCAGTGTTTTTGGTAGAATCGAAGAGTAGCTCATGACAGTTGATTAACTTTTTTTCAAATTTGTAATCTAAACTCTCTGTATCTTCTTTTCTGAAGAAAAAACAATAAGATTTTTTTAAATAGTAAAAAAGTAAAAAGAGAAAAAAAACCAGTCAAACGCTCAAGAGAATATATTAATTATATTAAACCTTACAAAGTCTTTCATAACTAAACTCCCTATCATGAGTTAAAGCATGCTAAAATCTACCTATGTGCTCTAGAACCTAGTTACCCTGGGGGGCAGGTTATAAAAGGCTGCAATCAGCTGTGGGGGCTAGACCAATTAACTAGGAAAGGAGATGAGAATTGTTGCTTTGACATAATCCCGCAAATAAGGCGTTTCCTAGAACGGGGGTCTGCTTGAGCTCAAAAGCAATGATGACTGGAACATTGAGAGAAGAAACCCTTCTGATTTAAAAGGGATGGCATAGTAGGCCGTTGACATTCATCCCCTATATATTATGACAGGGAAGGACTGGGAGAATAATACTGATAATGTCTTGTGGTTTTATTCTTTTATTGTTAGGAAGTGATAGAATTTGAAATATTGAGGAAACCGCTAATATATTGCAAGTACCTACCAATGGTAGGATGCTATTCCCCATTACTCCATCCAACCCACCTATCCCCCTGGTTTGAGAAAGTTTTCTTGTCTGCCTGTTCTCCATGAGTCTGAACTAATCAAACCATCTTCCTTCCCATCTTTCTTATTGCTGAGACTTCTCTGCTCCTCAGGGCTTGTTTCCCCTCACCATCATTTTTCATGCGAAATGGTAATTTGTGAGGCAGAAATATTTTGAGAAGCAGGAGATGCTGTGTTCTCTTCCTAACTGCATCACTGCCCCTGTTACAAGCAAGTCATCTTACCTTCCTGCTTGTTTCCTTAACTCCCATCCAAGTCTCTAAACTTAAGATTCTAAGGTCACACTTGAACAGATACATGCTGTTCAAAACGCTGAGTATACAGCTACATTCATTTGCTTCTTTCAGCCAAGCCTGACCAGGAAATCTACTAAAAGTGTCTTCCTGCAGACTGAAACAAAAGGTGCAAGGCCTAAATATCCTTGGAAAAAAACAATAATATGTGGGGGGTTGCCCTAAGATGTTACAAAAACTAACACAGACTAAACAATTGTTATGAATGTTGACCTATACTACCTCGGTCTCTCACTGCAACCATACCCCAGTAACTTAAGACACATGAACTTTGCAAACGGTATCTAAGCTGTACATGGTTCTAACCAAAATACTAAAAAGCTGAGTAGTTAGACTGTCTGCTAACTATCCATCAAGAGAAATAAAACTCAAACAATTTATAGAAATACACGTTTACTCTGGGAAAATGTCTCTGCTTTACTCTCATAAGCAGCATTATCTCCCTAGGATTAAGGGAGGAACTAGCAAAATCTGATTCCCTCAACATTCTTGGTAGATACCAGAAGACAAACTTCTTAATTTGGCATAGGTGAAATTGCTGTAATCAGAACAGCCTTTCACATTGGCATAAACATTTTTGCTAACCCACATCATCATCCACAGAAATTGAGAAGGTGATTATAGACATGAATGGAAGCAAGTCAGTGGGATAGGTGGCTTTTATGGCCAGTTATATTTATCAGCATTAAAATCTAGAAAGAGCTAGAAAAAAAACCCTGGAAATTTGCTGTGATTCCTTGGAATAGAAGCTTCTATCCAGCTTTAATAAAGATATCAGAAAGAGTTTTCATTTGCTAAGTAAGTAATGAGGCAGGTTGAGATTGCTGTAACAACCTCTAGCATCTGTGAGTTCTAGCCAAATACACAATGGTGCCTGAAAAAGTTATAGAAACATTGTCAGAAAACTCACAAGGGGTTATATTTATGGCAAGATCCTCTTGCCATTAGGCAGGATCAGCTGTAATTGCCTCTCAGTCTACTGCTGATGAGGGTTGTGGACTACTCGTATTGCAAGACCAGAGACTCCTGAAAGGCTCTGCATGAGACAGCTCACATCCATGAGCAGGAGAGTTGTGTTGGCAGGACACTGACACACTGGTGTGCTCCACACTCGCTGGGTCACCACCCTCTGCAGTCACCATTGTCACCACCTCTCTCTTTTTCCCCTTTCATTCTCATGGAGTGATCCCAAAGAGCATCTTGCATTCATCCTGTACCTCCTAAGGTTTGAGGTAGGGTTGGGTTTCAGGTGTTTTGTTTCTTTCCCTTTTCAGGTTACTCTTAATAATCAAGAGCTGACTAGCCCCACACATATGAATGTACCTGACTTAGTGAAATTTCTCTAACACAGAAGATATACTTTGGAGATGTTTCATAGGTATAATCCTCCTAGAAAAAGAGAAAGGGGAGATCCTCATTGTCATTGATATTATCATTATAAATCTTTTTTCAATGGTTGCCACTCACTCATTATTCAACAACCTTCCTTTCAGCATTTGACTGAGCTGAAAACCAGAGGACAAGCCATTTTGCCCCTATTTGAATCAGTCGTTTGAAGCGTTTCAAGCTCAGACAAGTTTTGATGAGTTTGAACTGAAATAGAAAGTCTTACAGCAGGGCCCTGACTTACCTTGATAAGCAGCTACCCACCAGCTTTGTCTGTACCCACCAGCTTCAGCCCTTCTGCTTTTCCTTCAAGAGCTCAAAACAGTGTTCAGAATAGGAAGTACCTTGCTTAGAATGCTATGAACTTTCCATGGACCTACTAAACTAGGGGAATAACTGTGATAAACCCACATTCACATCCATCCCTGATCCTATTTGATTTCATCTATTTTATACTGCACTTATTGATACATGGCAGATTGCAGTGAAATAAACACAGTATTTTCAGATTTATATTTTAACATTTTAAATCTTATCAGTATGCAGCACTATGAAGAGGATTGTGGATGCTGATCTAATCCACCTACTTTTCTGGTGGCCAGATTTTCTGTAATAAAAATGCAAATAATCCCTAGAATGACATACCAGTTTAAAATACTTCTACTTTTCTTCTGTAAACTGACAGCAAATTGTCTTTCCTCGCTAAGTATGCTTATTTGTTAAGAATATTTTCTTCATGCTAAAGAAGCTAAATCCAACGTGACCTTGTGTGATCAATTTAAATACAACACTGCATTTCTAGATATAGCAGTTATTTCTCCCAATATGCTCCTGGTATATATCCTTAAATAGATATTGACTTCCTAGTTCCTTAGCTTTGAAATTTTAAAGTTATATATTCTAACATGTTAAGGGCTGAAAAAATCCTTGGGTTGAATCCACAGTTTCAGTGACTTAAGTGCAGTGTGAAGAACTACACCTATAAATGGCCAGTCCTATTCATTTATAGCTTATTTATTTATAATTTGTATTAATATATGGCTTCTAAATTTGAGAAAAAAACATTCACAAATAAATTAGTCATGCAATTGTATTTTAAAATTTCTTATGCAGTTGCTGTAAGGCCATTAAAAAAGCAGATACTTTTACTCCTATTTTCCACATGAGCAATCAAAGATGTACTAGGAAAAAGCTACAAACCTGCTTGTTAGGTATTCAGACTTAAATTTTGAACTACTGAGCTGTCCCAAGCTAAGGATTCAACTGAGAGGAAAAACTTGCAGGGCTAAAAAACACCCCAGAGACTTCCTGATGGAATATTTATTTCTTATGAAAAGGTTCAAAACAATTCATACAAAGATTGTTTCTATTAAAATGAACTCTTATATTCACTTCCTCAATTTCCCACCATTTTCCATTTAGGGGTTTTGAAACACCTTGCAGCTACTAATGTAATAAGCCCATGATATTTCTCTGAAGATGAGAGAAATTATTCTTGTGTGGTTTAGACTGATTCAGCATTGCTTGTATTAGTGGCAGGTTTCATCTTGATCCTTTTTCTTTTCTGGTAGTAGAGATTGCTCATGTGTATAACCTGTTTACGAAAGAGTTTATGTCAAGAGACTGCTACAAAGGAGATATAAATGATCTTAACAAACTAAAAAATATAAAAGAAATTTAATGTGCAACAAAGACACAATGAGGTACAGAATAGAAAAAAAAAAAGTGTAGGAAAAAATACAGCTTTGGTATTAAAAGCACCAGTGTTCCCAAATTCAGAGATATATAGGGAGTTACTGGCATATATCAGCACAGTGATCAGCACAGTTTTTTGAATTCAAATGGGGACATTTTGATATTTTATTTAGGGGTTGGGGGAGAGATGTTTTTATTTTTGGTAGTATAAATATCCTCAACCATGTAATAAAATGAAATCAATTCAGTTATCATTATTGTGAGTTTCAGACTTACTGGAGATTTATGCTGAACATGTATTTTTCACATGGGAAGATTTCCCAGAAGGAAGGGTAGTGAGTACAGAACTGAGGTATCAGTGAGTGGGATGGTAGTTTTCTCATATCACTGTGTGGTTTCACAAAAGCTCCATGATGGCCAAGAAAGCTGTACAGCTCCACTCAATTACTGCTGCAACTTCATCCAGCCTAGATGTGGCTTCAGTACAACACTAACATTACAGAAGAACAAGCCCAGGAAATTTCAGCTGCTACAGCCTGTTTATTAGAATGCTCTTCTTCCTCCCACAGTTGTATTCAGCAGTATTTACTAACCTGTTTCTAGGGGAAATAAGGAGCTGGGTTTCACTTCAGTAGCTGAATCCACTTACTCCTAAGCTATTTGGATCAGTGGAACCCTTAATAAATCAAGAAGCAGGTAGCACCAGGGATAAGTGAATTTCCCAATAAGAATCCATCACTGCTTCTTGCTAGGAAAAGCGGGGATATTCACTTTCCCTGTAAAGTCATCAGGTATCAGATTTGCTGATTTCCAAGGACTACCTCATTGCCCCTATGGACTCTTCTCAGGTGTAGGGCAAGAGAATTCCCTAGCTCTCCTGTTGAATCACTGCCACTGTGCACTGAAGTATTTATTTCTGGGGCCAGAAGAGGGAAACACAAGCATAAGCATGAACAATTTGTGACTTGTACCTAAAGGGCAGTGCCTAAGGAGACAAGAAGCCTAAATTTTGGTCCTTGTTCCATACATATTTCTGTATTTTCCTCTCTTACAGGCAACTATCACAGGATAAATAGTGTATAAATGAGGGTACTAATCCTGTTCCCATCTGAAGCCTCTCTCTCTTGGCAGTCAGCTCATAAGTTTGCTCTCTTTTTCTCAGGGCCCTACAACATTCTTATCTAAGCTGTCCCTAGCTTTCCTCTTCATCTGTTTTTGTACTGCTTCTAGAGCTTCTTTGTTCATTCCCACACAAGCAAACAGGCACAGTAGGTCCAGTGAATTCTTTGTGTGTTGAATATACTGTACATCAGTACAGTACATGATGGGTAGGTCTGGCATGTCTGGGAAATATTGAACTGCCTGAGCATGCAATCCAACATGTCTGGGATTTCCATGCTGGCTATGTACATAAGTCCTGGAAAAATACGTACGTATTTTTCATAGACCAGTTCATTTTTTCACATGAGGGGATTAATACATTGTAATCAGTTCACTTTTCATCTTTTGATAAACTAAGCCTATTAAATTCAAGCCTCTGACCACGTATTGTATGGTGCAGCATCTTCCCTAGCACTAAAATCACTGTTGTGATTCCTTTCTGCACAATCTCAGGTTTGTGAACAGTGTTTTATAAATACAGTCGTAGGAACTGTATGGCTCATTCAAAAAGCAATCTCAGCGATGCTATACACGGAAGGCAAAAACCCCTTCATGCGCCTTGTCAGTAAAATACCTGACCAAAAGGCAGTGTTTCCACGTTATAGGAAACAGTATGTTTTTACAAACAACTCTCATCCAAATCACAGCGGGGTTTTGGTGGAAATTTCTGGTGAATCACAAGTACTCTGACCCCTGCAGGTGCTTCGGCAAACTGACATGAGAGGACTGAGGATGAGGGAAGAATTTGCATTTTTGAGGAAACAGCGCAAAACTTCTTGGTGTGTCGCTTCACCCAGGAGTATTGTCCATTTGCCGTAACATTCAGAGTTTGAGGCCTGGTCTAACATGACCTTCAGGGTGCTTTCCTGCCCTACTGCTTTCCAGAATTCAGGAACACACACTGTTTTTGGTTGTTGTCAAATGTATATATTAGGTTTGTTTACACCAAAACACAGTGCATTTAGCAAGACCAGCTTGTCATTTACTTTCCAAATCTGCTAAAAAATATACCACAGTGTTACTTCAGATAATATTGCCCAGTAAATCACTGTTTGTCCATTTGTTGTTGAGAAATGTCAGCTGAATGGCCCTAATTCTATGTAATGTCTGCTATATCAAGTGTTTTATTGCAATAATGGGGCTTCACTGAAAAACAGATCAACAGTCTTGCAAACTATTGAGACTAATGAAAACATTGTAGCTCTTGAAAAATATCTCCTACAATTTAGTTTAAATACGGAATGGATCACAATATAACCTGCTCTCTGCTACAATAAAGCCATTATTATTTCTAAAATTAGACAAATATGGAAATGCTTTATTTTTCAACATCATGTTACATGGCTGCACTGTTTCCATTACCAATAGTCCTGTTCTAGCAATAAGGAATCTCTGCTACCAGTAGGTATTTAGGCTGGAGTCAAAAACGGTGAATTACAGTGCTTTTAAAACTCACCTAAAAGGTACGCTAATGCTGACAAAGCTTTACACTATAGTTTCATCTCTTCCTGGTGGCAACTTTGCATTGCCAGTTCGGAGCTTTGCTCTTCCATAGCAACTCCTCGATTGACATGAGACCTGGTTGTGCCAAAGTGGACAAATGTGTGGGATTAGAGAACTGTAGAAAGCATACCTTGGCCTATCTGTAATAATCTTCATCAAGGTTTCAGACCCTCCTTCCCAGATTTCTGGCACCAGTACACGCAACCCAAGCCTTCCCAGGCTCAGCACCCTGAAGCTGACAAAACCCACTTGCGGAGCCAATGGCTCCATACTCTGAACGGCATTCCTGACCACGGGGGTGCACCGTTCCCAAAGCTACCATCGCACCTTGGGCTGGACAGGACACGGCAGAGACAGGTCCCTCCCCGAGATTATACCGAGGAGCTGCCCTGTGCAGCCAACTACCTCCCGTCTCCTCCTCCCGGTCGCTGCCGCCCGCGGTTGCCAAGCTCAGACAAGGCAGCATTTTGACCTTCGGCGACATCGTTCCTTTTGGTTTCCCTCCCGCCGCCCCCTCGCCTCGGCTCGGGGCAGGCAACTCCGGCCAGCCGCACTCCGCCGGAGCGAGCGCCGCGCCGAGCGCTGCCGCCTGCCGGCCTCGCAGGGCCAGCGCCACAGCGCCGCCGCACCTCCGGGCCGTCCTTGGCCCGCGCAACCCCAGCGCACCGGGCGGCAGCAGGGCCGCGGCTGCCCGGCCGGCTCTGGGCAGTGACGGCAGCCGCTCGGTAGGGCAGACCGGCCGGTAGCCGCGGATGCGTCTTGCCCGCGTGCCGGCGAAGAGCACCAGGCGGCCCGGGGCCGGCTTTTGGTGCCGAGGTCGGCGGGCGAGAGGCGGCACCGCCGCTTGTTTACGAGCGGGCGGAGGGGCGGCCCGGGATAGCGCTGCGCCACCGCTAGAGCGGGACAGCCCCTCCCGCCCCCGCGGAGCGGGTCCGCCACGGCTCCCCTGCACCCGCGGGGCACCTGGGCGCGCCCGGGAGCCCGGCTGCGGGAACGGAACGGGGCGGGGCGGGGCGCGACCGGCTCTCCTCTCCCGTGGCGCCGGGGCTGAGAGGGCGCGGAGCCGCTCCCCGTCCCGGATCTCCGCGCCCCTCGAGGGAGCAGGCAGAGAAAGACGAGGAGGCTTTCGCCGCCGCGGCCGGGGACGGCGAGGCCCCATTCAGGACTCTCCGCAGCATCGCCCTGCTGGGGCTGCGCCCTTCGTGGGGCCCTCTCCCTCCCCGCCCCCGGTATCCCCCGGGCCGCCGCCAGCCCGTCCCCGCGGTCTGGCGCCGCCGCCCCGCTCCGCTCCGCGCCCGGAGCCCCGGGAGGGGGAGGGGAAGTGCAGGGGGAGGCGGAGGCGGCGGCCGCTGTGGGGCCCAGGCTGCTCGTCGCCTCCGCTGCGCCTCTTCCAGCCCCAGGATCTGGGGCTGGGGGGGGGCGGGAGGAGAGGAGGCGGGCCCGCCTCAGGAGTGCCCAATGAGAGAGGCGCGGACGGGCACTTGGGGCGGTGCGGAGGAGATCATCGCCCAATGGGGGGCAGGGCAGAGGGCGCACTTGGAGCGGGGCGAGAGTGAGGCAGGAGGCGAGTCGGGACTCGGGACGCGAGGGGGGCAGAGCCAGCAGCCGTCGCAGCCGCGCTCGCAGCCTCTCGCACGGACGGCGCCGCGGAACCGGGAGCCGGCGGGCGAGGGACGAACGGACTGAGGGACGCCGCTTCCCGGAGGGGGCAGCGGGCGGAGCCGCAGCCCGCAGGAGAAGTTTGGCTGAAGCGTCCGCCGCCGCCGAGAGAGGAAACTTTCCTCGGGGGGCCGGAGGCGGGGGCGGCGGGAAGGAGCCGCGGCACGCTCGGGTCCGCCGCCCGGCGAGGGGGCTTCCGAGAGGCTCCCCCCGGCCCAGGCCGGGCTGCGGCGGCTGGGATGTACCTGGCAGCGGTCTCGGCGGGGAGGAGACGCCCGGGCGGAGACGGCGGCTGGCACCTGGCGGCTGCGGGGTGGCTGTTCCTGCTGGCCCTGCTGCTGGGCGAGTCGGGGACGCGTGCTCTCGTCTGCTTACCCTGCGACGAATCTAAATGCGAAGAACCGAAGAGCTGCCCCGGTAGCATCGTGCTGGGGATCTGCAGTTGCTGTTTCATGTGCGCTCGGCAGCGGAACGAGAGCTGCGGGGGAGTCTATGGGCTGCACGGAGCTTGCGACCGGGGCTTGCGCTGTGTCATACGACCGCCGCTAAACGGAGACTCCATCACCGAGTACGAAGTGGGCGTCTGCGAAGGTGAGAGGCGGTGGGACACCATCTATCCCTCCATCCATCCCCTGGGGTGGGGGTGCCCGATGGGCGGCGGGAAAGGAAGGAGGGCGCACCTAAGATGTCTTAGGCGCCGGTGCGCCCTCCTCCCCTTCCAGCCCGCCCGCCTGTCCCATCTGCGAGCGTGTCTTCTAACCTTTCCTGCTTAAAAAACCCCACAAACTCCTACTTAGAAGTTTGGCCCTTAATTTTCTTACCCTGAACTTTAAGGTTCTGCCAATTCTCCCTTCTCCGTAGCGTGTCACTGGTTTGCTAATAGCTTATATCAGCTACAGATACTCAGCTCTAAAATTCCTTGATAAAGCACTCGGGAAGGGTTTGGCAGATGGAGATCGGCGGAGGTCAGTCGTGCACACATGATGCCTGTTCCGGATTCCCTCCTGTGTAAAGAAACAACAAACACTGATCATCTGTTATAAAGTTTTCTTTCCTGTTCCTGTCACTTAATATCTCTCTGCCTGTCCTGCTCGGCATATAATGATAAGGGGTGTCTTTTTTCCTGCTGGAGCATCAAGCGGGTGGGGGAAATAACCACGGCAGAACTCCTCTCAAAGTCACTTCAGCTTCCTGCCGTCTGCTTGTGAGAGGATGAATAGGTATCAAATGCAAAAGGAGTTCACCCCCCTCCAGCTTTTATCTAATAGAGTTACTAAAATTTATTTTTTTATATATGTTACAAATCAATGAAAGGGGCAAATTTTTAGTCTCTCTTTCTCTTGTACCTCCAGTTGCCTTTTCCCCCAAGCTGAGGGAAAACATGGCGCTCTAAAGAGATTAAAAATAAGCAGTAGTTTGGGATATGTATAAATGTATATGTGACTCGGAGCGGGAGCTTCGACAGTTCTGGAAGAGGAGACGGTGGCGGTCTCCTCTCGGCGGGTAGAGGGCAGTAGAAAGTCCAGAGAGCTGGTGAGGCTGCATCTGTCCAAAAAACTTGCATTTAAAATGATGCACTATTTTAAGAAAGCTAAAGCCGTTCATTTTTAGTGGGCAACTGACCTTTTTCCTGGCGCTCATTATTAGCTTAAAACTCCATTTGCCTCCGTAACAAATAAATTGCAAACCACAGCAGAGCCGGGCAGTGTGTCTCCCCTGTGCTACAACCAATACCATCAGCCTCGGGAGCTGATGCTTGGGGAGGACGAGCTCCAGGTTAAAAGGTGGATTGTTAAACATTTTAAAATGACCCTAAACTGTTTCTAAGACCTTGGTTGAGACTGTGTTGCTGAATATATACATTGCTGTTGTCTCTTATTTTTAATACGTATTGGAAAAGTTTTTGTAAATAGAAAAGTACAAGCAAAGGTACTTTGAAAACTTACCTGGTTTTGCAGGAGTTTCTCCTATCGTGTGTTTTCAAGTAAAAGCTGCGCTAAAATAGCTTCCCCCCTTCTCGATGGTTAAAGGAACTAAAAGCCTGCAGTCATTAAAGGCCTTAATGTTCCAGTTCCCGTACTGTATCACAATATGGACATCTCTGGCAGTTTAGGAGTATTTCATTCCTTTGAAGTGATGCAATCTGTACGTTGCTGTAGTTCAACTCATAACACGTCCCATCTACTGTTGAAAATAGTATGAAGCATTTGTTGGCAAGATTGTGTTTCAATTAGTGTTGTGGTTAGAAACTAGTTCCAGCTGTCCCTATAGGAATAGTCCTAGGGGAGGGAGGTAAAGAGGAGGGAGATAACGATCTATTAACTATAACTAAGGGAGATAACTTACCTATTTAATTTTTTCATTTTAACTTATCTATTTAATTTTCATTCTCATAAGTGAAAAGCAGCCAAGCTGAACTGTCAGCCTAATAAATAGTCCTGGAATACCTATTAGTGAATTGTCAGGAAACTGTCTCATTCTAAGAAACAGAAGTAATATGTTGTTCTTCATGGTGCATGTTTTGCACATGAGGTGGCAGCAAGGATAAAAGGGTACTGATTGTACTGCCTCTGATCACTAATATGCGGTTGAATAGCTCTGGTTTTTTCATTGTGGTGACCTAAACAGTTGTGCAGTTTACAGGCACACATGCAACAGGCTAGGCTGGTGATGCCTGATGTGAGTGGTATTAAGCCATGCCTTTATCCCTTAACAGAATAAAGGCTGCACTTTTTTTGTTGTCTTGCACATTGGGAGTGCAAACCCTTTCCTTCCCCAGTCCAGGGAGGAGGAAATAGAAGTGTCTTGCAGAACTGTGTGAGTAGAAATTCATGTTTTTACTCTCCTTCCTGTCTCTAGCCTTTTATTTCATTGCAATTTTTTACACTGAAATGACCCCTACTGGCTACAGTTATAAGCATGGTTTTTTTGTATCATTTTTGAAGCTTTATCCCTGTCTTATTTCAGACTATCAGCATGTGCTGATAGAAGACTTTGAGAGCTGGAATAGCAGCAGGTAGAAATACTTGTCTGCTAACTTGGTTTTAGCATTTAACGCACTTGACATAAATGAATTCTGTAACACCTGACAGATAAATCTCCCTGGCATCTGTTATTGGTAGCTTCTCTTTCTGAAAATACAAATAGAGTATTCTTTGTTAAAGCACTGTTTATTAATGAAATCTGTTGCTGATCCTGAGGGGTTTTTTCCTTTATCATTCTAAAACCTGCAGGAAGTTCTCATTTATCTTACCACCTTAACTGTACACATTTCTAAGGAGTTCTAAGGCTCCATTTGTGTGGTTATCCTGAAGTGGGTAAATGCCTTTCCTGAATGCAGTTCTATTCTTAGTAAATAATAATTCTGAGGTCCTGGTGCTGATGGCTATACCTCCTGAAGGGCATTCTTGAGAAACTTTGCACGCCTCCAGCCCCTGTTGACTTTACAACATCCTTTACTGGATTGGCTCAATGAGGTGTTGAGACCCTACAGCCCCTTCCAAAGGCTCTTAGGATTGAGAAATTTTTAATGCAAAGCAGGAACTGCCTTGCTCTCTGCCTCTGAAGGTGGTCCTAGAGCCATCACTGAATTAGACTGAATTCTCCAAAAACACCTTAGCCCTGGCTACTGCAGCAGTGCAGCTGGGCAGGGCTCTGGCTTTCCAGGGGATCAGAGAGCCTTGAAAAAACTCTGCCAAAGAAGTTAGGTTATTCTGTGAAAGCGTTTCTTGAGATGACTCTCTTGTCTGTTTCCATGCTTCCCTGGTTTCTGGTGCCATTAGATGAAGAGGCCTAGATTGCTTTGCTAAATTCTCCAAAGTCATGACAATAGCAAATAATATAAAACTGAAAATGACCTGAAATTATTTTTAACTGTGTAACAGAAACATAAGCTTTTGTGATATATGTGAAATGCTTAGTTAACAAAACTGCTAGTCTTATGGTGGTTTTAGTTTCTCTTTAGAATATACTTCCGTATGAATTAGCTTCTGGGTAGATATTGAAAGAAGATATCACTGTGCCACTAGCTTACCAATAATATCTATTGCTTTGTTTGGTCTTGGTTTGTTGGTTTGGTTTTAGTGGGCTTTGGGTGTGTTTTTTGCTTTAGTTGTTGGTTGGGGATTTTTTTTAAGGGGGGGGTACAGTTATTGCTGTATTCTTTTTGCTTACTGTAGGTAACTTAAGGCTTGCCTTGAATACTTGAGCCTTGTCTGCCTAGTGCGTAGCTTCTGAACTGGAGTTCTCTTGGGACCAGGAGAAAGTTGCTGTAGCAGATTTTAGGCAAGTACTGGGAAGTATGTGTGTTAATCTCCTAGGATGATGGCAGAAGCTTTCCTTACTGTGGCTAGTCCTAGTCTCATTAACTGAACTGCATCTTTTTGGGAGTTTGGAGCATTACAGTCTGTCTGACTCCTTGTTGGGGCAAGCTGGGAGAGCTTGGATGTATCCATTGTCCCTCTTCCCACCTTTAAGTCTGCCAGGTTTTGCTCCCTGAGAAATATATAAGGGCACAGTGTATGGTATGTAACCGAAGCTTGGTGAAACTGGAGTTGATGGGAAGAATTTATGTAGATACAAAAATGCTGCTAGCAAGGATTTTCTTGCTATTTTCTAAGTCCGTGAGAGACTTTTCTCTCTCACAGAAGAGGTGGCAGGGAATGTAAACAACCAAGCCACCTGCAACCTTGAAAAGTCTTGTTTATGGTATAGTAGAAAAATATTTTGACAGTGGGTGTTTTAGGATTTTAGCCAATCACCCCCAAGGGGTGGCTGGTCCTTTGTCCAATTAGACTATGAAGAAAAAAGTCTATAAAAGAGTTTGTAAAATAATTAAATAAATCAATCTTGCTGCACAATTCCTGCCTGCTGGATCTTCTCCTCCTCCTCCTCCTCCCTATGGCTGCGGGATACGGTGATATACCCTAGGAACCAGGCCTGCGGTAATAAATTTAAACGTTGAAAGCCCAGCTATTTTTTTGTTTTTTTCAAAATTTGGAAGAGGAAAGCTTGTTTTTTGTTTTGTTCAAGCATTGGTTTACATGTGTGCTAATGGAGTTTGTCTGTGCTTTACTGAAGTAATAACAACTTGCTTATAGACTTGATAGTATTTTTATCATAAGTAGTGCTGATGCTCGTAACTTCTGTTGCAGAACCGTATTTTCGGTTGTTTTCAGTCCTGTGCTTTCTAATGGGTCAATGGACACAAAGCCCTCAACTTGATGCTCTGTCTGCAGACAGACTGCTGTACAACATGCTTGGCTTCTTGCCTGTGATGT